>NW_004524632.1:7521089-7525686 GCF_000260255.1 Octodon degus | reverse complement strand
TATTGTGTGTGTGTGTGTGTGTGGCCAGCTCAGCCCACCAGGGGGCGGGGCTGGCTGGCATGTGGTGCTGGGGGATTGAACCACGGTCCCTGTGCTTTGCTTAGCTTAGCTTGTTCTAAGGAGGTGCTTTAGACCACTGAGCCATCTCACCAGCCCCCCATAAATAAAATCTTAAAACTGTTTAAATATACGATTTAAAAAAATAAATATATGATTTATTTATATTTAAAAACCACAATAATCTGTTCAGAACTCAATGAGTGCCAGCTCCTTTGCTAGGCTATAAGAGACAGCAGAGCAAGGTGCAAAATGGGAAAATGACACCATTCTTGGATGTGTGTACGTGTGTGTCTATCGTTGGGGATTCAACTTGGAGCCTTCCCACTGGGCTGACTCCCCAGTCCTTTTTTTATTTTGAGACAGGGTCTCACCATACAGGTAAAATGCCCAGTTTGCGACCCTCCTGCCTCAGCCTCCAAGGGTGCTGAGATTACAGGGGTGCGCCACCACTCCAGACTGACCTATGGCCCCTTGAGCTCAGTGAGTGAGTGGAGGAGTGAGACAGTGGAGGGAGCGGGTGATGGGATGGGGAGAAGCTGCGGTGGGGGCGCTGGGGCGAGGGTGACATCCTGAAGAAATTCAGGCTCCATGGCCCTTGCTACTGGGCGTGGAGTGAGGGGAGGCCACAGGCCAGGCGGGCAGATAGCAGCCTGTGTGGGGAATGAGAAGCAGCCAGCAGCAGCCGTGAGACAGAGGAGGCCTTGCGCCGCAGCAGGTTTGCGTGTCTCGCCAGGCTCGGGTCTTTCTGCCCTTTCCCAGAGCCTCCTGCAGCTTCCTTGAGCCTCTGGGCTCCACGCAGCCCACAGCAAGGGGGATCCAGCTAGGGGGGCGTCTCCCGCTTCTGTAGCCCCCCTCCGTGCTGCCCACTCTCAAGCAATGTTCAGGGTCTGTCCAAGATTTGTTTTATTGTTTTGTTTTTCATTTTGTTTCAAGACAGGGTCTCTCTATGCAGCCCAGGCTGGCTTCAAACTCCGCACAGTCCTCCCGCCTCAGCCGCCCAAGTGCTGGGATGTCAGACTTAAGCCAGGCGGGCCGGCTCAGCTTTCTTCTGACAGCCCTGCCTGTTTCGGAGGCAGAACCCAGGAAGGAGAGCGTGCAGGTCTGCAGCGAGCCCAGGCCGGCAGCCTGCGGCGCTCCAGCGGGGAAGTGATCAGAGCTCACGCCCATCCCGCTAGGCTTAACCAGTCTGCCCCCAACCCAGGCGCTGCCCCGCCACTGTCTTATTTGTGCTGCAGTAGGGAGAGGGCGGAACAGCAGGCTGGCACCTCCGCCAGGGTCCCCTGGGGGGCGGCCCGCCCCAGCCCGCCCGGGTCCCTGACGACCCCACCGGCCCTTCCCACGCCCCGCGGCCGGGGGGCCCTGGACCCTGGCAGTCTGGGGTGGGCAGAGGCAGCCTCCCGCCCCCTGCGTCGGCATCCGTGCCCCCCCCCCGGTCCCCGAAGGCCCCGAGAGGGGATGGAAAGGGGGTGGTGGCCGGGGGAGGCGGGGACACAGTGCCTTCCTCAGCTGCCAGGGAAGAATTTAATTACCAATTAAAGCCCCCTCCATCTGTTTCGGGCCTGCCAGAGAGCTCGCTCTACCCTTTAATTACCTCTCTGACAACAATTTAACTCAATTAGCTGGTAAACACAGCGGCACGCAGGCGGCCGGGGCACCCTCTCGTCGCTGCCATCTGTCTGTCCCTCTCTGGCGCTCCCGGCTGCAGTCTGTCTGTCCTGACACACCGTCACACCCCGCCCCCCAGCTTTCCTCCTTTGCTTTTTACTCTGCCTGTCTGCCCTGCTCACAGCAGCGGGGACCGGGCTCTGTCTCCCCTCTTTCCTTCCCACCCTAATCCATCCCGAGTCCCGGCTGTCTTGTCCCCACCCCCACCCCCAGTCTCAAGGAGCTCCCGCTCCCCTGGACTCTCCCGCTAATCTTTCCTCCCTCGCCGCCTCGCGACCTGCGCAGAACCAAACCCATCCGTCCTGGTTCATCTCACGCCCCCTGCCAACCACCGGCCAACAGCTTTCCTTTCCGCACATTATTCCACTGAATTTTTACAGAGATTCTGGGAAGCACCTACGATTATGTATTTTACCAGTGCGTTTATGGATGAAAGGCTTGCCTGTCGTCTGGGGGCGCACGCCTGTTATCTCAGCACTGGGGAGGCTGAGGCAGGAGGATAATCGGGGTTTCAAAGCCAGCCTATGATCTAGGTTAAGTGGAGACCCTGCCTCAAAAAAACCAACCAACCAACCAAACAAACAAACAAACAAAAAACCAAAAACAAAGAAAAGCAACCCACAAACAACACCAAAAAGAGGGGTGGCTTCTGAGCGCTGAACGTGGCCACGCTGCAGAAGGAAACCTGGATTCCACCCAGGTGACCGAGTTTCTCAGTCCGCTGAGTAAGGAAGAAAATGTCCAGGATCCCAGGAGTAGGAGAGAGGCGGGGACAGGCAGGCTCTTCTTGTCCTAGCAACGCTCCCTGGAATGAAGGGGGTGGGGAAGAGCGGCCAAGCCATCTCGGGGACAGGCGGACCGTGGAGACCTGGGAGGGCCAGCCGGTCACGTGACTGGGCTCCGCCAACTCCCCACCCCCACTCCCAACCCCCAACAGCTCCGGCTCTCTCCCAGCATCCTCCTCGGCCCGCTCACCTCACTCATCTCTCTGGCGCTTACACTGGAAAAAGCCAGCGGAGATGAAGCAGGCAGCCAGCTTCCAGTTCTGCGTCCCACTTCCGTTGCTTTGAGATATGCAGGCCGTCCTCAGGGGATGGCTCCACTCAGGGGTTCAAATTCACTGTGCCACCGCCACCCCCCCCACCCTCCCAAATGTAGCCACCGTGCCCTCGAAGATGCCAAACATAGGCGACGCGGAGGTGGGTATGGCCTGTCATCCCAACACTTGGGAGGCTGAGGCAGGAGGATTGCCGCTGAGTTCAAGGCCAGTCTGGGCTACATAGTGATCCCCTGGGATGGGCGAGATAGCTCAGCCGACTAAGCCGGTGCAGGGACGGAGGCTGGATCCACTGTACCGGAGGCGGCTCCGACCCGCCCCGGGCGCGCTGTGCTGGCCGCAGAGACCTGGCGTGGTGGCACACACCTGTAATCCCAGCACTGGGGAGGCTGAAAACGGGAGGATCACTGTGAGTCAGAGCTGCACAGTGAGATCCTGTACCAAATACATAAAAAATAAAAACAGTGAGGCCCTGTCTCAAAAAAAGAGAGAAGCACAAATATGTAGGTTAAAGTCCATCTGGAATACTGGGGAAAGAAATGAGCTTATTATTCGAAAGGAAAGAGTTATTGAGTTGAGGAGAAGGACAAGAGAGGGATCGGGGAAAGAGATATATCTATGTTGTAAGCAGGATGGTTTGGACTACTGTACTGTGGATTTCTGCTGTCTATGGAAAGGAGCAGAATGCTGAATTTGTTTTCTGTTTTTTTAATTGTTTCTCCTTTTTCTCCTCTTAATTTCTTATATATTTCTTTCTTCTTCTCTTCTTCCAATGTTGCATGCATGTATCTGGTTTTTGTTGTTGTTGTTGTTTGTGGAACCGGGGATTGAACTCAGGCCCTTGCGCCTGCCGGGGAAGCACTTATTCCACTGAGCCATCTCCTGAGCCCGCATATATCTGTTAATATGAACAACTGGTTGGAAGACAGCACTCTGCATTACAAGAAATGCTGTGACATGCGTATTATTTTGTTAAGTGAAAATCTGTATCACTTGAAAGTTTTCTGTTTTAATACTATTTTATAAAACCTGACAGTACTCTCTTTATAAAATAAAATGAAGAGCCCACGTGGGGAGACAGACTGGTGGGCCCGCGTTTGCCATCTTCGTCTCCTGGCAAGTCTGCCTGTGCAAGCAGACCTGAAGGCTGTGGACGTGGCGGCTGAGGAGCGGAGAGGCGGAGGCGCAGCACGGGCTCGGCTCCTAAAGGCGGCGGGCGTCAGCGGCGCGGTTGTGCTTAAGGTCCCTAGCCGTCCTGTAACACAAGCCCGAGGATAATCAGGCTGGTGGCCGGTTGTTTTCCAAACAGACACACGATTCTAGCATTGCACAATTCAGAAGATCAGAGGTTCGCTGAACCCAGTGTCCTTTTTACTGTAGGAGTTCTCATTATAAACCGGAAGTGGTAGCACATTCCCATAATCGTAGCACTCAGAAGGCTGAGGCAAGAGGACTGTCTCAGCTCGAGGCCACCCCAGGTTATCCACATGGACCTCAGCAGAGCGCTTAGACCTTCCTCCCTGGCCAGAAGCCATTCAGATGCAGCAGGGACACACACAGCTCGGAGAGTTCTAGCCTCCCAAGCCTTCAGCAGCTCCTCAATGTTCCCCTTTCAAAACCTTACTATTCTCTTTCTTTCCCGCATTTCCTCACTAGCAGTGTTGTTTTTGTTCTATTTTTTGAGACAGGGTCTCACTATGTAGCTCAGGCTGGCCTTGAATTTTTTTTTTTTTTTTTTTTTTTTTTTTTCAGAACCAGGGATTGAACTCAGGCCCTTGCACTTGCCAGGGAAGCGCTTATTCCACTGAGCCATCT
>NW_004524632.1:7512553-7518334 GCF_000260255.1 Octodon degus | reverse complement strand
GTGGGTGTGTTCTGTAGTTGGTTTGAGGTAGGGTCTCACTATGTACCCAGGCTGGCCTGGAACTCGCTGGGATCCTCCTGCCTCAGCCTCCCAAGTGATGGCACTCCAGGCACGCACCCCACACCGCACCCCACACCTGGCTGGCCCCACAGTGTTTCTGAGGATCTCATCAGGTGCAAAGTCTTAGAGCCTTATCTCTGTCCTTTTTCCTCTCTGCCTAACATCTACCACATCAACAACCTCCCATGTATCCTGTGTATTCTTTCTCCTCCATTGTGGGTGGGCCCGGCTTCTGCTGGTTCTTGTCTTTCTCCTCCTATCTCTTTCTGTGTACCATCAAACTACCACTACATTAATCTTGACTTCAATAACAGTGACCAAAAGAGCCAGGCACAGATGTGTATGCCTGTAGTGCCAGCTACCCAAGAGGCTGAGGCAGTAGGATTCCTTGAACCTAGGAGTTAGAGGCCGGCCTGGACAAGATAGCGCAAACCCATCTCAAAACACCAAAAGTGTGTGTGACACTCTTGCTCAAAACTCTTCATTCGGGGCTGGGGAGGTGGCTCAGGGGAATAAGCGCTTCCCTGGCAAGCACAAGGGCCTGAGTTCAATCCTCGGTTCCGCCGAAAAAGGAAGAAAGATATAACCCAAGTGCCTTGCTTCTGTATTGTGGACTGTCTTCATTTCCATCATCGATCCGGCCAAAAGCGCCTTTCCCTCCATTCCATCTTCTTCCTCCTGCAAAGCCTGGCCTCTGTGGCTCCGAGTCTTGTAGCTGCCTGCTGCTGAGCTGCAAACTGCTTCATACCCTTGCCATGTATTCTGGGCACCAGGTTCCCCAGTGCCTGTAATCCTAGCACTCGGGAGGCTGAGGTATGAGGATCATTTCGAGTTTGAGATCAGCCTGGGCTACAAAGTGAACTCAAGTCCAGCCTGAGCTATACATAGGGAGATCCGGGCGCAAAAAGACCAAAATAAAATAAAAAACGAAACAAAATTCTGAGACATGGCCTGATTATGTAGCACTAGCTGGCTTCAGACTTCCAATCCTACTGATTCTTTTTAAAAAATTTCCTTTCTGAGGGCAGGCCAGATAGCTCAGCAGATTAAAGCGCCTTGGGGTTTGGGGTTTGATTCCCCGGTGCGCCCTGCAGTGCTGCCCCCCTCCCCCAGCGCTCTAAGAGGGTGACTAAGATTGGGTTTGGTAGCAAGCACTTGTAATCCCAGTGCTTGGGAGGCTGAAAACAGGAAGGATGACTAGGAGTCTGATCTGTGTAGGGAGTCCTGTAGACCCTGTACTAAATACATTTTTTAAAAAAATTCTTTCTGAGATAGGGTCTGGCTACATAGTTCAGGTTGGCCTTGATCGCGCCGTGTAGTCCTAGCTGGCGTCCAACTTGCAGTGATCCTCCTGCCTCAGTCTCCCGAGGGTTGAGATTACAGCAGTGGCCCCACCATGCCCACTTGAAATAGTTGTGTTAAATAACTTCCCACAAAGCTCTTGGAATATCTAAGTTTAATCTTTTCTTGAACAAACAGGTAAAATGGACAGCAAAATCACATTAGTATTTGGTACGGGGTTGAAAGAGCTACTTCCTTCTTTTCGTTTATTTTTTGGGCAAGCAGGAGTAGGGAGAAAACCGCTAGCCTTAGCGGAGTCTAAGTGTGACAGCATCTCCTGGGTTTCTGGGTCCCAGGCCTGGGCAGCATCTGTAATACTGAGCTTTCACCCCAACTGCCTGGGAGGATTCGCTGCCGAGAGGCACTTCATGGTGGGCAAGGGCAGAAAAGGCGGAGGATTGCCTAAAAAGGTGTCCTAAAATGATCTGCTCGGGTTCGAGTTAGTATCACAGCAGTTTCCCCAGGACTCCAGAAGACAGACGGAATCGGGCCATGATGTGCGACCGCGCAGGGCGCTGGCTGAGGGCACACCGGGAAAGCGGCTCCCATGGCCGCTAGGGATGTCACCAAGTGGCGGGGGACAATAGAAGAGGGGCTGCGTGGAAAGGGAGGGAGGAAGGGAGAGGAGGAGAATGTGGAGCCACAGGCCGGGCCCAGCTCCTCTCTCCTTCCCAAGTCCCCCGCACCCCGAGACCTCGATGCTGTCTCTTCAGGGCCCGGGGACACTCGGGGATGAGCGGAGCCCGGGGGCGCGAGCGCAGTTTCCCGCCGGTTCCCCGGCCCGGGGCCTCCCCGCAGCCCGCTCCCCTCCCCCGTGGCTCCCCAGGGCTGCGCCTCCCTATGCGCGGGGCTGTCTGTCTGAGCCATCCATCAAGGGTGGCAGGCGGAGGGGAACAGGAGAAAGAGCCTATTTGGCTATTAACGTCCCCTCCCGCTTTGTTGTCACCCCTCCCCGCCCCCACCCAGCCGCCCCCCTCCCTCTTCTTGCAGGAGACAAAACCAGACTGACAGGCTGAAGCTTCAAACATTAATCAAACTGCGCTCCGGAACAACCTTTCCCTCGCATTAATAAATACATTTGCGGCCCCTTATTGGACAGTTGGCCTAATTTGTTTCTTTTGCGCGGGCTGGGGGGGCCCTCCAAGCCCGCGCCCCCCGGCTCCCAGCAGCCCCGCGCGAAGCAGATGCTCCGCCGCGGACGCCGAGCCGCGCGCCCCGGAGGCCGTCGTTGCCATGGCGACGCCCGGGCCGCCTGCTGTCGCGGAGCGCGCTGTCTCGCCCGCTCCGTGATTACCTCCTTCGCCGCAGCGTTCGCCATACGGCCCCGGCTTCTAATCAGATCCCCCACCCCCACCCCCGCAGCCCCCTACATCCTGGGGACTCATTAAGGACAGCCTCCCGCGCATCCAGCATCCCCGAGGTCCCCAGGCAAGCAGAGATCTAGAGACCCACCGCCCCGCGCAGCTCTGCTTAGGAATGACCCGCCTGTAGCCACCCGAGGCGCTGTGCCCTCAGGCCATCTCTGGTGGTTCTGGGCTCCCGGGGGCCCAGCTCCCAGCACTGCTCTGCGAGGCCAGGGTTTCTCGTTTAGACCTGGCTGTGACCCCCCTCTTCCTCTGACCAAGGAGGAGGCAAGGAGAAGTGAGGGTCAGGTCTTCACACCGCGAAATGAGCTAAGGTTGGGGGGCTCCCGTCACCCACACTCCGTGGCTCTGCCCTCCAGCCCAGCAGCTGTGCCTGTGGGTGGTCACAGAGGCATCCGCCCTGCCAGGGCTGTCTGTCTGCAGACCCACCCCGGGCTCGGCAGGGCCAAGGGCATCCTGCGGTGCACAGCGCATGCAGGGACGGCGGTTCCCGGGAACAGGGTCCACACTCCAGCAGGGAGGCTCGGAGTGGCTGGCGTGAAGTCACGCGGCCTAAAGGTGGGGGCTCCTTGGAACAAGGAGAGGTGGAAGTGGCTGTCCAGGAGTTATGGACGCAGGCTCCGCTTGCTGAGCACTCCACTCCCAAGGCCCCATCGCCAGCCACATCCTCCCCATGTGGCCTGCAGCCCTGGGCCGCAGCAGCCATGGGAAGAGTGGGTCCCCTCAGCTCCCTCCGCTCTGCCAGGGATCCTCATGTCAGTCTCGAGGGCCTCTGGCGACCTAGACCCCAGGCTTTATCCTCAGGATGAGAACTCCGAGGCCCAGGACCCCACAGCCGCCAGAGCCGCTTTGCTTCCCGCCTCTCTGGCAGGGACCCAGCTGGGAAACTGGTTTCCAAGAGGCACCGACAGAATTCCAACAATCTCGGGGGCCTTTCCAAGCCCCTAGTCACCCTGTCCCCTGAAGGCCTGTGCCCTGAAGGCAGCTCACTGTGGTGACAGCTCCCGTCGGCCTCGGCGGGCCCGGGGCTACTCCCGGGGGTGGTGGGTGGGGAGGGAGCTTTTGTGGGGCCTCCCGCAGTCGATTGTCTGCAGCTCGGGCTTTGTCTCTGTGTCACTCGAGGCGAACCGCAGAGGGGAGAGAGGTCAGGCAGCTTCGCGGCGGCGAGGGAGGCCGGGCTGCCTCCTCCCGCCAGGTGGCTCCCCTAGGGAATTTCAGTCCGCTCGCTGGGTTCAGGGACGGGAAGCAACTGCCCACAATGGGCCTTGGCTTAATAGCACGAGAAATCCGGGGTCCCCCGCCGAAGGGGCCGCTTGCAGGGAAAGGCTGAGAAACCTTGTGGGTCGCAGAGCTGGCTCCGGCGCGCTTCCCCCTCTCTCTTCTCCCGCGCTTCCCGCCTCATCAGCTCCCCCAGGCAACGCCCCCACTGCAATCCCACGCAGCGCCAGCCCCCGGGAGCCCTCGTTTCCAGGCCCCCCAGCTTCTCTGTACACTAACTCATCTCCCCAGACTGCACCGTTTCTAGGCTCCCCTTCTCCCCCTGCACACGAATCACCCTCCCCAGATTCAACCGTTTTCAGGCTTCTTGCTCTTTCTGCCCCCACCCCCGTACACGAACTGTCTCCCCAGATCCTGTTGTTTCCAGGTTACCCCCTATTTCCCCAGTACACAAATTGGCCTCCCTAGTTTCGGCAGTTTCCAGAACCCCCTCATTCTCTCACTAGGCTGTTCCATCTCCCCAGATTCAGCGGTTTCCAGGCTCCCCTTGTTGCCCTGTACACGGGTACCACTCGCAGGTTCTGCTGTTTCTAGGCTCCCCCATTTCCCTTGTACACGCATCACTCTCCAGCTTATGTTGATCCCAGCTGCCTGCGGGATTCAACAGATTTAAGGCGAGAAGAAAAAGTAGAGACTCAGAAAGGAGGAGGAAGATTGTCACTGAGGAGACTTCTCGTTTTCCCCTCGAGCCAGAGCCCTAAACAGCTTGCACAGGGGCAGCCTCTGAGCCTCTGCATCTATAAATAGGTCCCTTAAGGCGCTTTGCCCTGGGACATCCAACAGCGTCCTTCCTGCAGCCACCTGTCCGGCGGGGCGACTGCGCATGCGCGAGGTGCGGCAGCCAGGCACCTGCTCAGCTCAGGGTTCCCCGATCCCCAGGTGACCCAGTGACCCCATCTTGCCTTTTCTGTCCTCCTTCCTTCGTCTCTTCTCCACATGTCGCACCTTAGTAACCTCTCATTTTTTTCGTGTAGAACTTAAGGGAGACCCCAAGGTACCCACACCTAGGAAAAGAGAGGCCACAGCTTTTCTTTCTTTCTTTTTTTTTTTTAATGTATTTGGTACAAGGTCTCACTAAGCAGCTCGGACTTGTAGTGATCCTCCTGTTTCAGCCTCCCCAGCACTGGGAATACAGGAGCACACCACCACACCTGGTGGCTCAGCTTGTGGTGCTGGAGATCAAACCCTGGTTCCTGAGCTTGCCTAAGCAGGTGCTTAGTCTGCTGAGCAATCTCGCCGGCCATGTTGTTGCTTTTTGTTTGAGAATTTTCAAGCCGAAGGAGCACCGGGCTCAGGCTGTGGAAAGCCGTGCCTGGGCCAACATCTTGCACACACTCCAGCCTGAGTAGATGAGTGTCCCTCCCTGTCGAGTGCCAGCAGGTGCCAGGCATCCTGATCCACGTGAGCTGAGAATCCCCACCTCCTTGGATTCCTTTCACTGTTGCTTTCCTAAGCTGGGTGTGGGTGCGGTGCGCAAGCCAGCAATCGGGAGGCAGAGGCAGGAGGATCACTTGAGTTCAAGGCCAGACGGGGTTACAGAGGGAGAATTTGTCTCAAAAAACAAACAAAAAAATATATGTGGATGTCAGACACCCGACAAAAAAATATATGTGGATGTGGTGGCATATGCCATAATTCCACACTTGGGAGGCTGATGCAGGAGGATTGCTGTGAGTTCGAGGCCAGCTGGACTGCATAGCCAGACCCAGTCTTACAAAAAAAGTAGGGTGGGTTGGGA
>NW_004524632.1:7510693-7511674 GCF_000260255.1 Octodon degus | reverse complement strand
CGTGTGCACCACCGCACACGGGGATGTTCTCCCTCTCTGGACAGTTTCTTTATCTGGATTCTCTTTTCCAGGCGTAACTGCTCTCCCAGATCCTAGGATCTCTCTCCTCACCTTCCGGTGCTCACAGCTTCCGTGCGGCATTAAAGCCCTACCCAGTGGCTCCGGGGCCTCCAGGAACAGGCTCCAGCGTAGGACACTGAGAGCACCCTGCCCAGGAGACAGCTACAGTGGCCTTACCTGGTCCCCAGTGCTTGTTTCCCGCTCTCTCTCTGATCCCGGCCAGCCTGGGAAAAGCAAGCGGCTCTTGTCTTACAGCGCCATCTTCTGGAGAAACCTGGGAGAGCGTCCCCAGAACATTGATTTTTGGGGGTCTTAGTTTGAATCTAGCTGCCTCTGCACAACAAAGTTCTGGGGGCCGGGGAGATAGCTCAGTAGAATAAGCGCTTGCCTGGCAAGCTCAAGGGCTGTTGCTGAGACGGGGTCTCTACGCAGGAAGACCAGGCTGGCCTCAAACTCCCTCTGTAGCCAAGACGGACCTAAAACTCACGGTCCTCCTGCTTCAGCCTCCCAAGTCTGCACCACCATCCCCAGCTCAGGTTCCGAAATGTGCACTTTCATGGCCATCGTTCTATCCAGAGCCTGTCTGCACGCATCCCCCCTGGACAGCCCAACGCCCTGCTCCCAAGAACCCGGCCCTTCCAGGGAGCTGCTGCCCGGAAGCCAGTACACAGCCTGCTTGGCTTTCAGAGTTTTAATTTATCTTCAGATTCGCCTGTTTGTTCATTTGTCTACCTGGCAGTTTGCTTGTCTCACTGGCCTCCAGGGGAATGTGGTACATGTCATCAGCGTCATAAAATTCCCAGATGTCTGAATCTAGGTGTGGTGGTGGAAGCCTGGAATCCCAGCACTCAGGAAGCTGAGGCAGGAGGATCACTGTGAGTTCTCGACCAGCCTGGGCTACAAAGTGAGCTCAAGGCCAGC
>NW_004524632.1:7502847-7508852 GCF_000260255.1 Octodon degus | reverse complement strand
TATTTATTTATTCGTGGCTGGCTCAGCCTGCCCTGAGGGCGCAGCTGGTATGGCATGTGGTGCTGGGGATCAAACCGCGGTCTGCGCCTGCCTGAGGTTTCCTAAGCAGGTGCTTTAGACCGCTGAGCTATCTCACCAGCCCCTAATAATATTCTTATTGAGACAGCCTATGTAGCCTAGGCTGGCCTCGAATTTGCAGGGATCCTCCTGCCTCAGCCTCCCAAGGGCTGGGACTGCAGGCACGGCGATTTCATTATTTTATCGCTACAGCCTTCCTTGCTAAAGAGTCCATTTTGAGGCTCACTCTTCCACACTCACTCTCGTTTCCTGGGGTCCTCATCTAGGATGGGCATGATAGGAAACAGACAAACGCTAAAATGTAATTTGGTGCTTTTTTGTTGCTGTTGTTGTTGTTTGTTTTTGCATTGCAGATGGAATCAGGGTCTTGGCCATGCTGCGAGGCAACCTCTCTGCCCCAGCTATACCCTCAACCCCTTTCTGTAGGTCTTAATTGAAAAGAAAAAGACCTCAGGAAACAGCAAGCTGCATCTGAAGTGTAAGCAGCGGGAGTTCCTTCCACTGTTCAGCTGAAGTTAGAGCTGTAGGCATGTCTCCCGTGAGCGGCCAGGAGTGTGCAGGCGCCCGCTCAGCCCGGGCTCCGGCAGTCCCAGGCACCGCCGGCAGGCAAGCGCTTATTCTACTGAGCTATCTCCTCGGCCCCTCCCACCAGTATTTCTACTCTGAAACATCTGTCAAATCCCATCTCTCCTTTTAAGCCCCACCCACCCCACTGGGAGTCTGGTAGGTGTTTCAAGGCAAACTCAAATAATAGAATAAATGGCCATAGTGGCCCCTGCCTGTCATCTCAGCACTCAGGAGGCCGAGGGAGGATCGCCGTGAGTTCGAGGCCAGCATGGGCTACATAGAAAGTTCCAGGCCAGCCTGAACTGCATAGCGAGACTCTGTCTGAAACAAACAAAAAACAAATACGCTTGCGTGAATGAGACGAGGGTTGGAAGGAAAGAATAGGACGGTGCCCAGTGTGTTTTGGGTAAATTGCCCCAGGACCCGGAGTTAGGAATTACTCACTGGGAATTCTGGGGCAGGATTTCCCACTATACAGTTTCAAAGTGAGAATCTGGGCCGGGGGATCCTCTTTCACCCATTCGCGCAGCTCCGCAGAGACCCCGCCCCACCTTGGCGCGGTCGGTCACTGGCGGGACGCAAGCCAATCAGCCAATCGGAGCAGCCCTGCCTTCCTGCCAACCAATCGGCTGGAGGCCGTGGGCCGGGGGGGGGGGGCTGGAGCGGGGCTGCGTCTGGTTTTATAACAGATGGTATAAAAATGTGTGGAGGCGCACGTCACACCAGTGTGTCCTCGAGTATCCCCGGTTGGGTTCAGACTCTCTGAATCTCCGCTCTGAACCTGTCCTTGGTGTCATTTAGTGGGAGAAAAGGGGCGCCCGGACGCACGTTCGGGACCTCCGAGTCCGAGGGCACAGAGAGAAGGACGAAGAGAGGCCCCATCACCCCCGACCGGTGGGTGACGCTGGGGCCTCACGCTTGCTGCCGACTCAGCTCGTGGGCACCTGCGTCTGGGACGCAGCGAGAGTGGCTGCAGAGGCGGAGTTCTGGGGGTCCGGGGAATGAAGGGTGGACAGCTGTCCCATGTGGGCCGGAACTCGAACGCCCCGCGGGTAGAGGGTGCAGGGAACCCTCTGCACCCAGTGTCCCCCAGGGGCTAGCGCTGCGTAGGCTTCGGCAGGCACTGGCACCCCGTGTCTAGTTCAGGTATTCTCGGCGGAGCGGGACGTGGGAGCCGGTCTTCGCTGCCCCACCCTCCCATTAGTAGCTCCATCGTCCCCTGCAAAGCCCGGTTGCCTGGAAACGATCGCTCCTCCTATCTCTGAGGTCGTGGGAGGGCGCTGGCCGGAGCCAGGCGCTGGGTGTAGTCCCAACTCTGCTGGAGTATTTCTGGAGAATTTTTAGTCCTGTCGCCACCCGGGCCCCCGTACTGCGCCATTTAATTACATACTGCATCTGTTTCGAGTTGCTTTTTTGTACAACTTACTGGAAAAGTTTATATACACACAGCTTACTTTATCATATCGCTGTCATTTTCTCTAATAGCGCAAATATACAAATTCAAAGCCGGCTGTAATTAGGCACACTTGTATTGGGAGGCTGAGGCAGGAAGGTCGCCAAAGTTCAAGGCCAGTCTGGGATATGTAGTGAACTCCGAGTTAGCCTGACCGACACTGCAAGACCATGTCTCAAAAAATCGACTGTGAATATCAGGTCCTGAAGTCTCACGGTACAGGATCCGGTAACAAGGACCACTTTTATTCACAAGCACGGCTCACTCGAGCCCAAACTGGCGCAGAACTCGCAGGACAGGTCAGGCGTGCTGGTTGCTAGGGCAACGCCCTGCGTCCAGCCCTAGAAGACTGGGGGTGGGGTGGGGTGGGGTGGGGTGGGGAAACACAGGCGCGGGGTTACTAAGGGCAACCGACTGGCAGGGGGCGCTTTCCACCTTTCCCTCCAGGTGGCGCTGCAGGATCGCGGATGCCGTCCTAGGGCGGGGCTTCCTGCTGCACTGGGTGCCCACGGGGGCGGGGCAGGGGGAGCCCCGCCCCGCCCCGCCCCGGTTTAGGGGTAAAATGTGCTGTCCAGGGCTGCCGGTAACCCCAGACCAGCGCGGGTCTCGGGAACCGGGACGCTGGGAGTGCCAGCGTCGGAGAGATGGAGAAGCCGCAGGTTCTGGGACTCAGGAGCAGGCACGCCTGCTAAGGCAAAGAGTCACGTACCCATACCTGGCCTTCGGACTGCTCCGGGGCCAGGGAATCCGGTCGCAGCCTTACTGTGACAGTGCCCTTCTCCGGCTCCCCAGCTCACAGCCACAAGGAGGGGCGTGTTTGAGTGGCGCTAGATATCGCATAGGAGTCCGTGTCCGAACACACCACCCTCAGGCCGAGAAAGGAGGAGACCCTTGGCAGGAGACAAAGCAGGTTTATTGGACGCTAGGAAGGGCAGCTCATCTGGCCCGCAGGGTCCCCGGGGCGGGCCAGGGCGCTGGGAAGGACAACGCACAGAGCCCTTGGGGCTTTTGGAATCGGGTCAGGATTGCCTTCACTTCAGTAGCGACCATTTAATTTGTTCCTTGGCGGACTGCAGAACCTGGAGTGGTGCAGGAGGTACAGAGAAAGTCGAGGAGACCGCGAACGGCTTTCCTGGCTGGGAGGCGGCCAGGCTCCCCCGGCCGCCCTGCAGCCCCGGGTCACTAGGTGGCAGCAGCGCATCTGTGCCCGCCTGAAAGAGGCCAGGCCCGAGGCGGACAGGAAGGGCCGGCGCGCCCAGCTCTCTGGTTCCTGCATTTGCAGCCTTGGCGGCGCCCTGCCTCCTCCGTGCCACGCAGATGCCTGTCCTCTGGGCCACGTGCCCGCGGAAGCAGGGCTCGGCCGCCCCGGCCCCAGCTGCCCCTGAGTGCCAACCCCCAGGGAGTGGGTTGAGGAGGAGGCTCCAGCCCACATTGTTTATGTCCCTCGTCCTTTTTCTGGGGACAAGAGGCCCTTTAACTTCTAGCGGAATCGTTCCCATTTTTATGCCCCATTTGCTGCTAATCATTGCTTCCTCCTCTCTATTTGTCCTTTTGAGACAGGATCTCGCTATGCAGCTCAGGCTGGCCTTGAACTCACTATGTCGCCCAGGCTGGCTTACGCCTCTTAGCGATCCTCCCGCTTCAGCCTCCCCAGGGCTGGGGTTAGCGCATGCACCACCACCACACCCCGCTCAGCACTTTGTTCCTATCTGCTCTGCTCAATGCCCCCAAGTGCTGTGCCCCCTTAAAATGGCCAATCGGCTGCTTTCACTCCCACAGGGCATGTGGATACACGTGGACGCGGAGGGCAGTGCAGGGGCTGGGCACCCAGCAGCTGGCCGGGATGCTGAGCAGGACAGTCGGCGCCGGGAGTGAAGCTCCAGGGAAGCAGGGTTAGTGTGAGCCCAGAGGAGACTCGCAGGCGAGGGAGAGGGCAGGCAGTCGGCCTAAGAGGAAGTCCATGCAGCCCGAGAGCTGAGCTGGCCTCGGGTTCCAGACCCTGCCCCAGCCACACTTCTCTGTCCAGTCAGGACCATGCAGGGAGGGTGTGAGCAGGGCCGCTCAGGCACCAGGGTTTGGACGCTGAGTGGGGAACGTTAGATCCTGCCATGATGTTTGCTTGTCTTTTGCAGTACTACGCATTGAACCCGGGAACACTGAGCCCCATCCCTAGCAATTTTTGATTTTTATTTTACTTTGAAACAAGATCTCACTATGTGGTCCAGCCCGGCCTTGAATCTGCACTCCTCCTGCCTCAGTCTCCCAAGTCCTGGAACTACAGGCGTGCACCACCATGCCCAGCCTAGAATGAGACTGAGTCCTTTAACACAGCTGTGTGCTAAGGTTCTAAGTACTCAGGAGGCTGAGGCAGGAAAATCACTTAAAGCCCAGGAGTTCAAGGCAGCATAATGAGAACATCTTAAAAACAAAACAGCCTGGCAAGTGCGAGGTCCCGAGTTCAGTCCCAGTAAGAAAATAAAACTCAGGCGGTTCATTTTGGGTCCCATTCAGCTAAGTCAGCCTGGAGCAGAAGGAGCAGGTGGAAGAGAGATAGCTCAGCCATATAAATGCCTGCCTGGCAAGGGCAAGCTCTTGAGTTTGAAAACATATATTAGAGATACCAGGAGGAATCTTGCCTCTCCTCCCAAAGCACCCAGATGCCCACCTGAGGAGCAGGCAGTGTCTGTGACCCTTCCCAGAAGCCCTTCCCGGCCTTCACAGTCCCCCAGGATGCCCATCTCCCCTGTCTCCAGCCCATTTCTGGCCAAGGTGGATGGATCAGAGGACCTACCTGGGCCACGCTCTGTTCTGCCAGACTGCTGTCATCTGCCTGCAAGGGAGGTAGTTGGGGAGGGGTCAGCCTGTGGCAAGGGTACAGGGGTGAGGAGGGGGGCTGTGGGCTGTGGGTACAGCAAGGCCCAGAGCTGCTCCTGGGTCCCAGGTCCACAGAAGTCCTGCTACCCCTCCTGGGGATGCCAGAATCCGGGGCACTACTGTACCCCAAGACCTAAGGGCATGGTATCCTGAGGATGTCCTGATTTCCTGTCTACACTTCCTGTCAGGCAGAGTGGGGAGGTGTTTGGGACCTTGCAGGGAGAGGACAAGAAGGTCTCCCGGGTTGTTTTTTTTTGTACTAAGAGTTGAACTCAGGGCCTTGTGCTTGTCAGACAGGTGCTTGTGCAGGTACACTATGTCCCCAGCCCTGCTTTTAGCTTTTTTGAGACAAGGTCTCACTATGTAGCCCAGGCTGGCATCAAACTCACAATGATCCTCCTGCCTCAGCCTCCTCCTGAGTGCTGGGATGACAGGTGTACACCACTCTGCCTGGCCAGAGCTTGGGTCCTGCAGTGGCTGTCCGGAGGGGACAAGCCACAGAGCATGGGAGATGGCCTGCAGAGGTAGGGGGTAGAAGTCTCACCCTGAAGTTCACTTTCTGCACCACTTGCTGGGGGTCACTCTCCAGGATCACGCTGCAAGGCAGAGAAGAGCAGGAGGAGAATCCACAGCTTGCCCCCCCCCCGCCCTCCACTCCCCACGCTGCAGTGTGACCTGCACCATCTCCCCTCCAGGACCCCCCAGGGCACCCCTCCCTCACATGGGGCCCTCCGCTCTGCTTCTTCTGCACCCCATCCTGTGGTTCACACCCTTGTTTATCACTGGGGAAAAAGTGGGAAATGGATGCTGGGTATGGCGGTGCACTCCTGTTGTCCCAGGTCTCAGGCTGAGGCAGGAGGATTGCCGCCAGTTCAAGGCCAGCCTGGCTTATATAAGGAATTCAAGGACAGCCAGAGCCACCCAGGAAGACCTTGACTCAAAAAGCCATTAAAATGGGAGGGCAGGGGCTGGTGAGATGGCTCAGTGGTCTAAAGCACCTACTTAGAACAAGCTTAGCAAAGCACAGGGACTG
>NW_004524632.1:7495387-7502503 GCF_000260255.1 Octodon degus | reverse complement strand
GCCCTACGCCCTCCCCTTCTACCATCCCTAGCCACACACAGCTCCACTGAGGTGTCAGGCTGGATTTGGGGGCAGGGGCAGGGAGGAGGAGGAACCCCTGAAGGCCTCCGGGCAGCGCAGGGGCCTTCTCTGCTTAGACCCTGGAGATCAAGCTGGATGTCCCCAGCTGCTCTGGGTGGGTGTCGGGGCCCCTGCCCTGTTGGACTTCGGCTCACGCTGACAGTGGCCTCTATCTTCACGGATAGGAGATGGGGCCCGGACCCCAGGGATGTGTTAGGGGAGCTGGGTACTGTGTCCCTGGGTACTGTGTCCCTGTGACGTATGCCTCCCCCACCCCCTGCCTCACCCGCCGTCCACAATCTCATCCAGCACCAGGAAGGCCCCGTCCAGGTTCTCCAGCAGCCAGCGCTTCTCCACATTCCTCCTGAGCAGACACAGTGCGTGAGCACCCACTGGAACCAGTACCGGAACCAGAACCAGAGCTGCTTCCCTGAGCTCTGCTTTCCCAGCCTCTCTTGCTTGGGCTCCAACACTGGAGACCTCAAGCGCATCTCACAGCCTGCCTGTCACCTGGGGGTATCTGCATTTGCATTGTCCTAGGTCACTTTGCCCAGACCATAGTTGCTGAGTGAGAGGCATAACAGAATGAGGATGCTGGGAAAACCATCCAGAGCTTCTGGTCCAAACCCCTGAGCTGAATGGAGGGCCTATGATCCCAGCACAAGGGAGGCTGAAGCAGGAGGGTCATTGTGATTTAAGACCAGCTCAGAGTAAGCCCTGGTTGAGACGCTCAATACTACAAAAAGGACAAAACAACCCAAGTAGGTGTGACCTCAGGCGACTCAAGAAGGCTGTGAGGGCCAGGGCTTTGGGGGCTTCAGTCTGAGGCTGGTGGGGATCTCAGGACTGCAGGGAAGGGGGACCTACGTGGGACAACTGAGGCCTTGGGCAGGGCCGGGCAGGGCAGAGGCATACTCACCTCAGGATGTGGCTCAGGGACTCAAACAGGCAGGTGAGGACAGACAGGAGCAGGAGCTGGGGAGAAGGACACAGCGGCTGAGGCCCAAGTTTCCAGAACCCTCAGCCACCCCGAGGGCTACAGCGCGCCCCGAGGGCTACAGCGCCGGTCTTCCCATTTACAGAGCTGGGCTGGACACCACTGCGTTTCAACCTGAGAGGGAACTTCTGAGGGTCTGCACGGGGTACAGGGTGGTTACACTAAGGAAAACTCAAGGCTGGGCGTGGGGGTGCACGCCTATCATCCCAGCACTTGGGGGGCTGAGGCAAGAGGATCCTCAGAAATCGGAGCAGCCTGGGCTCCACAGTGAGGTCAAGGCCACTTCGAACTACGAGGAAACAAAGCAAAACAAGGATGGATGGGTCCCTGCAGAGGGTGCGGTAACTTCATTTCTGGGTCCCTGGGAACCTAAGGGGTGTCACGGACACTGTCATCCCAGATAGAGCCATGCTGGCTGCTCCTCCCCACCCTGGAGCCAGAGCAGGGCTACCATGGTGCCCTCCCCACGGTACCCCACTCTTCACGACGGGCCCTCCCTGTCCCCTGCCCACCTGAACTCACCTCATTCTCCTGAGAGGAGCCCACCACATACAGGAAGAGGTCCACACTGCTCTTGTAGACGATGGTCATGCCTGCCCAAAAGGCGATCTCACCTGGAAGTGGGGGACACAGCTCTGGCCACTGCTGCTGGATGCCAGCCTGAACTCTCCTACCTGGCCCCCAAAGACCAGTGCTGGGGACACTGGGATGGGTGCTCAGCCCCTGATCTCCATCTTCTGTCTCTGCAGACGGCCTCATAGGGAAGAATAGAATCGTGCTGTGGGCCAGGCCCGGTGGCCAGGCCACCCCCACACAGGGGACTTCCTCAGTCAGGAGGGGTCCGCCTATGATGGAGCACAGGTGGCAGTGGGCAGGGAAGGATCCCAGATGAAGGGTAAAGGAGAGGACAGACAGCCTCAGAAAGAAGGGGGCGGCTGCGGGTGTGGACACTGCCAGGGACAGATGTGTCCAGGCAGGGATAGAGGAGGGCGTTTCTTTCAGATTCTGGAGGAGAGCGAGGCAGATACGTACTCTCAGTCTGGCTGGTCTTGCTGAAGACGTTTTTCTCAAAGATCATCTGCTCCTTGGAGGAGGAGAACGCGTCATCGTAATACTGTGGGGGGTGGTGAAGGGAGCACTCCTCAGGGCCTGCTCCTCCCAGAGGCGGGAATGGGGGTGATTGTCCTGAACCTCTACTTTACACAGTCTACTTTATAGTTTTGGTTTGTGTTGTTTTCTCAGGTAGGGTTTCAGTAGGTAGGTCAGGCTGGCCTTGAACTCACTGTGCACCCCAGGTTGGCCTCAAACTCATGACAACTCTGCTGCATCAGCCTCTGGCGTGCTGGGATTATAGATGTGCACCACCCTGCCCAACTACTTTACAAACTTTAAACCAAAGAAAGTCCAAGTCTCTCCTAGTGAGGCTGCTGTCGAACCTTTTCTTCTCCCCTTCTTGTCCTTTTCCTTTTCCAGTACTGGGGGTTGTTCCTGGGAAGCACTGAGCTACCTCCCAACCCTTTTTTAAAAAATTTTATTTATTTATTTATTTGTGTGTGTGTGTGTGTGTGTGTGTGTGTGTGGCCAGCTCAGCCCACCAGGGGGCGGGGCTGGCTGGCATGTGGTGCTGGGGGATTGAACCGCGGTCCCTGTGCTTTGCTAAGCTTGTTCTGAGTAGGTGCTTCAGACCACTGAGCCATCTCACCAGCCCTCCCAACCCTTTTTATTCATTTATTTTTGTGAGATAGGGTCTCCCCATGCAGTCTGGCTGGCCTTGAACTCACTACTCTATTTATCCCAGCCTGGCCTCAAATCCCAGCAGTCTGCTGCCTCAGCATCTGGAACATGAACATCACACAGGTGTGCGTCACCACGCCCAACAGAGTTCACACTGCTTGCCTATCACGCATCCCGCAGGGAGGACGGCAAAGCCAGGAGCCCTCCCTGATTAACCGTGAGTGTGAAGCACTCAGGTCTTCCCCACCTTCCACACTGGTAGGGGCCACAGGTGAGCTTCTACGCCCCAGACAGTCTGGCTTCAGACAGGGCAATGGTGAGGATGAAATATCTAGGGAGAAGTCTCTGGAACATAAGCCATAAGGAAATGGGCGCTTCTACGTTTGGGTTCCACAAGCCTCTCCCCTGACTCAGTTTCTTAATCCGTAGCTGTGTGGGCTCCGCTGGGTGGAGGCTCGGGTGCCTCGCGCATCCCAGATCCTCCCTGGCCCTCTGCTCGGGCAAGGTGTGGTCCGCTCACCTCTCACGTTTCTGGATGTGGATTTGCCACTTAGTGCTTTAGCTGCAGCTCCCCTGCAGGCCCCTGCCGGGGCAAGCAACTTCATTTGATTCTCACATAGACAACAAAATTCCGGCCTTAAACAAATGAAAAACATCTACAGTGCATTTCATAGCGAATTCGGATGCTTTAGCTCTGCTGCAGTTAACTGTGGATGGAAGTTTAGTTTGGTTCACGCAGGCTGCTTGCTTGGATTGGCTCCAGAGCATTAAACTGCACCAGTGAGGGTCACTCTGAACTTCAAGCCAAAATCTTGAAACCTGTGATCCTGGTGTTCTGGGAGGCTGAAGCAGGAGGACTGAAAGTTCAAGAGCAGCCTGGCCAGTTCGGTGAGTGAGCAAGATCCTCTCTCAAAACATAAAAGATAAAAATCTCTGGGATTTAACTGATGGCCTTCCCACCGGGCTACCCCCCAGAACTGGAAAATAACTTTTTTTTTTTTAATACCAGGAATTGATTCAGTACCTTGTGCTTGCCAGGCAGGCACTTGTACCACTGAGCTATATCCCTGGCCTGAAAAAACAAATCTCAAGTTGGGGAGTACCACTGGAACCACAGGTGATGCCCTTAGCAACTCTACACCCCATTTTCTGCATCTGTGAAATTAAAGAGTTGGATTATATGCTCCCCAAATCCTGCCTGGTTCTAAATCCTTGCTCTCAATCCCCATGGTCACCAAACTGTGGAACAAGAGCGTAGGCTGCATGTTTAGAGCTCAGGGCTCCCAGGTCCCAGGCTCTATAGCCCACTGACCTGTCAGGTGCCACAGCCTGCTACCAGGTGGGAGGGTGGGAAGGTGGCACCCATGCTGGGGAGCAGAAACAGGAGGTGCTGCTGGACAGGGCAGCATCCAGAGGTCTAAGCAGTGCTGCTCTGTGCCGGGGAAACCCAGAGGAGTCCCTGGGGGCTGGGTGGGAGCCCCCTCTCTTGGGGCTGTGGCTTGGTGTCCAAGGTGGCTGGGGGGGGTTACCTTGGCCAGCAGCCGGCGTCCGTCATTATCTAAGATGAACACAGCCTTGACGGTGTAGAGGGAGGGTTCCTGCAACTGACGGGGAGGAGAGCTTGGCTGGGCCCCAGCGCCAGCGGACCTGTCCCGCCAGGAGTTCCGTGGGACCTGCGGCCCAAGAAGCGCATCCGGAGACTCGGGACACCCAGCCCAGGGCCACATGGCCAACTCCACGGCCACTCCGCGCCCACACAGACGTCCCCTGCAGGCCCCTGGGTGCAGAATGTCCTCCTGGGCCAAGTTCTGTCATGCACTGACTGCCCCAGAGTCCGAGTCGGAGTGTATCACAGAACCTGGGCCGGGGGGACAGGCGCCGGCCTCCTCCATGCAGCTGGCCCAGAGTTCCAGAAGTGCGACAGTCACCCACGGGCGAAAGGGCGCTCTGCAGGCCCACTTGCCCTGCTCCCCTTCCAGCGGAATGCCCCCCACCCTGGCTCCGAGCGCCCCAGAACTTCAGCAGCGCGGGACAAACTTTGCTCTCCTCCCCGGCCAGACCCCTTCCCCTGGGCCGGGCAGCGGTGGCGCACACTTCCCGTCGCGGGCGCCAGCTGTGAGTTGGCCGCCTCTCCCTACTCCAGGGTTTCCCGGACCCCGCCGCCGGGACCCCGCGCCACCGCTGCGTACCCGCAGCCCGGACGGATCACTGGCTCGGGCGGACGACGTCGGGACCCCAGCCTGGGTTCCCATGGCCCCCTCCCCGGGGTGCGGACGTGGCCAGGCCTCAGGTCTCTGCATTCCGCGGGCGGCCAGGCTGACAGCGCCGCCCCAGCCCACCCCGCCCCCCGGCCCTCGGCGGTCCCGCCCCAGGACTCGCCCCGCCCCCGGGCCCTTTCCCCGCCCCGCCCCAGGGCTCGCCCCGCCCCACGGCACGCCCCCCTCTTCCCCGCGTGTGGCTCTGCTTCCCTGCACGCTGTGCACCCTCAAGCGGCCCCAGTACCACCCGCTCCTTCTACCTCCTCTCCAGTCTGTGGCTTTCGCTGGCATCTGTGCCGCAGACAGGGGAAACCCTCATTTGCCCCTAAACCCTGGTATCATCTGGGCAGCGGTGCCGGGTCTTCCGTGGATCTCGAGCTCCTCTGCAGGGAGGGGCTGTCCTCCTCCCGCCCAGGTCCCAAGAGTCTCTTGACTCCCCCAGGACAGTGGCTATGCGCCAGCTCCCTGGGGCACCAGGCTGTGCAGCGGGCTAGGTGTCTGGCCCTGTTTGCAGCACATGCTGTCTTTAGGGTCCTCTGCTATGGTCAAGGGCTCCTGTACCCCTTTACATGGAGCCCTCTCGTGCTGCGCTAACGTTGCTGGAGAGTCAAGCACACAGGCTCCAGCCTGCCGGGCCTCCTGGGCGGCTATGCAGGGGCAAGACAAACGTTTTCTCTTCTTGGTTTAGACTTTATGTGACTTTTTCGAGATGCTATATACATAATGTTGTAAAGACAGGATCTCAATTGTCCAGGCTGGGCTTGAACTTGGGGTCCTTCTGCTTCAGCCTCCCTGAGTGGTTTGTTTTTTGTTTGTTTGTTTTACTGAACCGAGGATTGAACTCAGGCCCTTGTGCTTGCCAGGCAAGCGCTTATTCTACTGAGCCATCTCCCCAGCCCCTGTGCTTGATTTTTTGTTTTTGTTTTTGTAGAGCCTGAGATTGAACTCAGGCCTTTGTGAGTGCTTGGGATTACAGGTGTGCATCACTATAACAAGGCAGCCTGAACTACGCAGCGAGAAGCCATGCCCTGGAACGAGGCTGACTAGCACAGGAGCCTTCCGTCCGCTGTGGTGTAGTCCCCAGACGTCACACCAATTTGTGCATCATGAACATGTATTGTTGTAGGTATATAATGTCCATGTTTATGTTTTAGAATATTTCTATTGATGAGTTATGAATTTTAAGAGCTGTGTTATATTAAACAATGAGTACTTAACTGGAAAATATTTAAAAATTGAATTTCTTTTTTTTAAAATCTTTTAAAATTTTTATTTTATGTACAAAAGAGTTTGCATGGTCTCTTTCATTGAGCATCCGTATGGCCTGGATAATCCATCGAAGGAAGATCACTTAGTCCAACTTGATGAAGCCGATGTCCTTCGCGTACTGACGGAAACACTGGCGGCACATGTTCAGCCCATATTTCCGAATCAGACCGTGTCGGTTCGAGCAGACGCGGCAAGAGCGGGAGCCCTGGTCGAATTTCCTCGGGTGGCTCCAGTAGAGTTGCTGATGACCCATATTGCTTCCAGGGGTACAAGGAGGCAAAAGGCTAAAAATTGAATTTCTAATATTTATTGGACATAAAAAAGCATCAAGGGACCAGTGAAATAGCTCAAAAGACTAAAGTACCTGCTTAGGCAAGCTTAGGCAAGTGCGGAGACCACGGCTTGATCGTCAGCATCACGTGCCACGCCAGCCACGCCCCCACGGTGGGCTGAGCCGGCCAGAGTCCAGGCGTAGTGGCACCAGCCTGTAATCCCAGCGCTGGGGAGGCTGAAAGCAGGAGGCTCACTACAAGTCCTAGCTGTGTAGTGAGATTCTGTACCAAATACATAAAAAGAAAGAAAGAGAAAGAGGGAAAGAAAGAAAGAAAGAAAGAAAGAAAGAAAGAAAGAAAGAAAGAAGTACCAATTCCTTATGATGGATATGATCATTGTTTATATCGTGTGTGTATGTGTGTGTGTGTGTGTGTGTGTGGTGGAACCGGAAACTGAACTCAGGCCCGGCAAGTGCTTATTCTACTGAGCTATCTCCCCTGCCTGACTCATTGTTTTTTTTTTTTT
>NW_004524632.1:7493630-7494780 GCF_000260255.1 Octodon degus | reverse complement strand
TACCACGAAAATAAGCGTTGTGGAGGGCAACCCACGCAGGCCCCCATTCTGTCCCTCTCTTGGATAGGAGCTTTCTCTCCCTCAATAAATATATTCTGCTAAAAGAAAAAAAAAAAGAAAGAAAGAAAAGAAATGTAGCTTTGCCTCAACCACCACACCAACTGCACACTCCACACCCAGGCCTCGAGGACACGGGCAGCGCACGGGCGTGGCTTTCCTTTCCCATGTGGCAGGCCAGCCCTGTCACCTGTCTCCCTGTTTTGTCAGCAGCTTCCTATGACACTGTACAGCACGCACTTAGCAGGGAAGTAAGATCTCGATAAAATACGACATCAAATGTGTAACGAGTGCTTAGCGTAGACATCAACGTTGTCACAGCAGCTGTTTACAAGCCCTAAAGGACGACATCAGAAATAGGAACCTGTGCGAGCTACAATGTGAACGCAAACGAAAGTCTCCCACAGAAATCAGCTTGGTGTCGGGCGCGCCGAGGCAGGCGTCACACACGACAACTGCACGTTCCGCGCAGAGCCTTGCTTCCTCGGAGAGCGCGGACGTCGTGTGCTCCCGGGCTCCTGGCAGGGCACCGCTGGCTTTTGTTCTCCTGTCCTAGCGGGTCTCCATGATGCTGCGCCCGCCCGCTCACCCGTCAGCTCAGTGTGCTCCACAATTTTCTTTTAGTTCCCTGGACAGAAACGTGTAGTCTTTCCTCAGCTGTAAATGATTTTTTATGAGCTGCAGTCATAATTTCTAAGAAAATTTCTCTGCGATATTTTGGAATTTTCTTTGTAAATTATCAGACTATTGCCACATATGTTTACAATCGAGTAAAACCCAACCACTGGCCAACTGTTTGTGCTTCAAGTGATATCATGGTTGCTGAGTAACTCACCAAAAACTTCTACTCCACTTTCAGTGTTGCTACTGAAAGTTTCCATCTTGGGCTTCTGTTTTGTTGAGGGTTCCCTGTTAATATTTCCAAGGTGCAGTGTTGACATCGGCTGTACCAGTCTGTTTTTCTTTGCTTTAAACAAGCCAGTGTTACATCTTTCTGAAATCTGGAGATTGTACTACACAACTTCCTGGTTAAGAATTGCAACATTTCATTTGTTTGTTTGTTTTGTCTTTTTTTTAATATTTATTTATTTTT
>NW_004524632.1:7486482-7489705 GCF_000260255.1 Octodon degus | reverse complement strand
TTGAGACAAGGTCTTGCTATTCAGTTCAGGCTGGTCTTGAGATCAGTTTGTAGCCAAGCCTGGTCTCAAACTCAAAAGGATCCTCCTGCCTCAGACTCCTGAATGCTGAGATTACTGGCATGTGCCACCATGTCCAGCCTTGTTGATTCATTTTGAACGCATCCAATTTTTTTTTTTTTTTTCGGAACTGGACCAAAATTTGCAAATCTGTTTTTTTTTTTTTTTAATCTGCCATTGTCTGAACTGGGCTATTTCTAACAGAAAAATCAAAACCAAGTCTCATTCCATTATGGCAAAGTGCATGGCAGAATGGTGTGGGTATATTTTACCCCCTGTGATGCTCAGGTAAACATACACGAACTCTGTTAAACTGAGTGTAAACATGGGTAAAAATCCCAGTTTGAGCCAGCGTGGTGCTGCATGCCTATAATCCCAGCATTCAGGAGGCTGAGGCAGGAGAATTGGTGTGAATTCAAAGCAGCCTGAACTACATAGTGACACACTGCTTAAAAATAAAATAAAAAAGTCCTGGTTTGACACTTTGGCATACATGAACACAGCTTGCTGTTGGTCCTACTAATTGGGGAAACAGGAAAACTGCTTCCTGCACCCTCCAGGCACAGCTACTGAGACGCACACCAGGCCACCGTTATGCTAGAGAACAAATTTACGGTGGAAAAGTATGACGTGTTGTTTGTTAACTCAATGTTCTGTCCTGCGGGTGCTAACAAGCTTGCTAATGATGTTTATCATCTAAGAAAGCAGGCCACATGTCCTGATGAGCAGGAAAACGAATTGATTTCCCCACATGACATGCTAACATTTAATACTTATGGGATGTAATCCTAGAAGCTCTCAGAAGGGTTGTAAAAGGGAAGATCAGCAGTCATGAAATCCATTCTTCTGGCTCTGGTGGGGTTGGCGAGGGAAACACATCTGACTGAACAACATTTTAAAGTGTCTTTGTCTGGATTTCTTTGTAAGGCAGTTAGACCTGGGCTTGAAGGAATGACACAGTAGGAATGTGAGGCTTCTTCTTCTTCTTCTTTTTTTTGGTACCAGGGATCAAACTCAGGACCTTGCACTTGCCCAGGTTGGTGCTTCTGCCACTGATCTGTCTCCCTGGGTTTTGGGTCATTTAACCATCAGTGATCCTTTGTGCCCGTTAGTTAGCAAGTTTATTTCTTTCAAATTCAGCTTTAGCACATTGCGTAGAGATTGTCACTGGGGGACCACGATATGCAGGGGGGGGTGCTAAGACTTCAAATCTGAGCCCTAGGGGCTGAGGAGATGGCTCAGTGGAATAAGTGCTTCTGCGGCAAGCACAAGGGCCTGAGTTCAATCCTCGGTTCTGGAAAAAAAAAAAAAAAACACCTCAACCCTGCCCTTGGAGGCTGTCTTGTGTGATCTTTGGCAAATTATTCACACCCCACCCCATGTTTCAGTTTTATCTGTATAAAAGCCGGTGTAGTATTTATATCAGTGTGTTGCTGCATTGAATGAGTGACTCTGAATTAGAACTATTTTTTTTTTTTTGCGGAATCAGGAATTGAATTCAGATCCCTGGCTTGCCAGGGAAGCGCTTATTCTACTGAGCCATCTCCCCAGCCCCTGAATTAGAATCTTGAAAACAGTGCCTGGCACAAAGTAAGAAAAAAAAAAAATTAAAGTTTTTAAACAAGGAAAATTAATGGGCAACAGAAATGGCAGTGACTAGCATTTTCCACTATTCCAGAAGAAATCTGAGTCTCGTCCAGTCTCTTCTTTGAGGACTTCTGGGCAGGTGGCAGCCCCCAGGCAGGACGGAAGATGCCTATGCCTGCCTGTATACGGATTAGCTTTTCCTCCTGCAGAGCTTGGATGCACACCTCTTTCCAGGAGCAGAGATTTCAGTGTGTGCTTTATGGGTTTTGTTTTGTTTATTTGATTTTTGTTTTTTGGTCTTTGGTTTTTTTTTGGTGGAACCGGGGATTGAACTCAGGCCCTTGCACTTATTCCACTGAGCCATCTCCCCGGCCCCCCTTTTTTTTTTTTTTTTTTTGGTTTTTGGTGTTTTTTTGTTTGTTTGTTTTGTTTATTTGAGACAGGCTCTCAAGATATAGTTGGGGCTGGTCTCAAACCCACAGAATCCCCCCCCCCCACGGCTGGGAGGCCCGACATGCTCCACTACGCCGGCTCAGTGTGCTTTGTAATAGCTGGCTCTTTCTTGATCCTAAACCCCGAGCAGAGCCAACCCTCTTCCTGGCTTCCCACACTTTCTCCCTCACCGCAGCCACAGCCGGCAGTCGAAAGGGCACGGCCTGGTTTGCAGAGGGCTGTTGGCTGCTCCTTGGGGAACCGCGCATGCGCTCACTTTTCCCAGTGATTTCATGGATATACATGGAGGATGACACATCGGCATGAGATCTTTCCTTTGCTTCTTGGGTAATTGTCTTATTAACAGCTGTCCCAGGTACCAGAGGAGGAGGGCGGCTTGGGGGTGAAGGAGGACACACCCTGGGTTTGCCAAAGTTCCAAGGCAGGTCTGGGGAAGAGCCCTGTACCTGTGCAGATCTGGCCTGGGCTCCTGCAGGGGGGCCGGAGGGTGGGGGGCGGGGGGCGGCGCTCCGTCTGAGCTCCTTGCCCGGCTAACGCCCACTGTTCCGACCAAGACGGTCCTGGTGTTCCAGTATCCAATTCCCATGGCGAAAGTGCTCACGCATATTGCAATACAACAAACATGTAGCGATAAACAACAACAACTTATGCAGCCAAGTGTGGTGGCATCTGTGATCCCAGCAGTGGGGAGGCTGAGGCAGGAGGACTGAAGAAATTCTGAGGCTGGGGCCGGGGAGATGGCTCAGTAGAATAAGCGCAAGCACAAGGGTCTGAGTTCAAGCCCTGGTTCCGCAAAAAAAAAAAAAAAAAAAAAGAAATTCTAAGGCAGCCTGGACTCCAGAGTGAGTTTAAAAGCCGGCCTGTACTGTATATCGAGATCCTGTCTCAAGCAACAATAAAAAAAAAAAAGATGCCAAGAAAACAAAACAACCTGTAAAATTGAGGTTGTTTACACCTACAGTTGCCTTATTTTAGTGAATACTAACTGTTTTTATTTTTTTGGTACCAGGCATCGAACTCATGACTTTGCAAGTGCCAGGCAGGCCCTTATGCCACTGACCTATCTCCCCAGCTCTTACTTGATTTTATGTTAGTTTTCTTTTCTTTTCTTTTCTTTTTTTCTTTT
>NW_004524632.1:7477435-7486047 GCF_000260255.1 Octodon degus | reverse complement strand
GCGGTCCCTGTGCTTTGCTCAGCTTGTTCTAAGTAAGTGCTTTAGACCACTGAGCCATCTCACCAGTCCCTCACCACCTTTTTTTTTGGAGACAGAGTGTCACTATGTAGTCCAGGCTGGGCTGGAACTCACAATGGGGTCCAGGCTAGCCTCCACCTCATGCTAAGCCTCCTGTCTCGGCCTCCTGAGTGCTAGGATTACAGGTGTGTTATGCCCAGCATAACATCATTTTTATATTTTGGTACTGGGGATTGAACTCAGGACCAGGCAGGTATTGAAGCCACTGAGTGCTCTCTCCAGCATAACTTTGTTTCTTGTCCAGTGTAACTGATACCTTGATAAGGAGTTCAAAAGATGCTTGGAAGGGGTGGGGGTGGGGAAAAAAGACATTTGGAGGCTCTGGGTTTAGTCCTGCGCATCAAAAAGGAAGGTGAAGGGCCGGCCAGATAGCTCAGCTGATTAAAGCATCCGCTTAGGTAGACACAGGGACTGGGGTTTGATCCCCAGTGTGCCATGCCAGCCCTGCCCTGGGGGAGGGTGCTGAGATGGTGAATGAGACTGGGCAT
The DNA here is from genome assembly GCF_000260255.1 of Octodon degus. Taxonomy (NCBI): domain Eukaryota; kingdom Metazoa; phylum Chordata; class Mammalia; order Rodentia; family Octodontidae; genus Octodon; species Octodon degus. The sequence goes on along the minus strand of NW_004524632.1, from coordinate 7,485,481 downwards.
GGCGGCACCCCTGTAATGCCAGCCCTTGGGAGGCTGAAAACAGGAAGATCACCAGATTTATATTTTATTTTTGGTGCCAAGGACCGAACCCAGGGCTTCCAGCTTGCTAGGCAAGCATTCTACCACTGAGCCAAATCCCCAGTCCCTGGAGAATCACTAGGAATCTGATTTGTGTAGTGAGACCCTGGAGACCCTGTACTAAATACATTAAAAAGAAAAAAAAAAAAAAAAAAAAAGAAAGAAAAAGGAAGGTGATACTTTGGAAAACAAATAGACTTGCCTGGCCTGGTGGTGCATGTCTGTAATGCCAGCATTTGGGAGGCTGAAGCAGGAGTATTGCAAATTCATTCACAATAACTCAGAGAAATCCTATGTTAAGTAAGCAAAGAAACCCAGGCCAGAGGTACAGGCCGGGCGGGGTTCAGGACCCAGTATCCAAATATGATCCTAACTCTTGCCTCACTAATTCATGTTATTCTAAGTTCCCCAGGCTGGGCCTGATTCTGGGATCTTCCTGCTTCAGCCTCCCATAATGCTATGACAGGCTTGTGTCACATGTTCATTCTGAGTCTGTGCTCTGTTAAGCCCAAACTTGTGTGTGTGTGTGTGTGTGTGTGTGTGTGTGTCTTTTTGAGACAGGGTGTCACTATGTAGTTTAGGCTTGGACTTGAGTTCACTTTGTAGCCCCGGTTGGTCTTGAACTCTCAAATGATCCTCCTGCCTCAGCCTCCCAAGTATACTATAGCTGTGTACCACCCTGCTGGGTAGAAACCCAAACTGTTGTTTTTTTGTATTTTAGGAAAGGGTCTACAGAGTGTTCAGGGGGACTCGTAGTGATCCGCCTGTTTACAGCCTCCCAAGAGCTGGGATTACAAGCTTATGCCACCACACCCAGTCTCAACTGCCTGAGCGAGCTCCAGGGGCCAGCTCGGCACAGCAGGGCGGGGGGAACCCCGGCTCCTGCACCTGCTTGCAGATTCTTTAATCTATGAGCTGTTTGGCTGGCCCTTAAAGTTGAGAAGGGGGGCCGGGGAGATGGGTCAGTGGAATAAGCACTTGCCTGGCAAGCGCAAGGGCCTGAGTTCAATCCCCAGTTCCACCAAAAAAAAAAAAGTTGAGAAGGTTTTTTGTTCTTGATGGAAGCAGGGATGAGCATCTCCCTGGCCTGAGAAGGGGTTTTTTTTGGAGGGGGGCTGGCTCAGGCTGCCTTAAGGGCGGGTCTGGTAAGGCATGTGGAGCTGGGGATGGAACCCCAGCTGTCCTGCGCCTGACTGTATTTGCATAAGCAGACCTTAAACAACTGAGCAGGACTCCAGAAACCCAAGCTCTTGAGGCTTGCTGAAATAAGAGTGTTTGTTGAGTCATTACAGAGGGTAGCCTGGGGCCCGCCAAATGGCTCCGTGGATTAAGGCACCTGCAAGCAGGCATCTGGGCGGGGATGGGTGGAGGGTGGGGAGTGAGAAACAGGGGGTGGGGTGTGTGCTCAATCCCTGGCCTGCAGTGCTGGCCCCCACCCCGACCCCGCGGCGTGCTGAGAGGGCGATTGAGACTGGGTGTGGTGGCAGGCGCCTGTAATCCCAGCTCTTGGGAGGCTGTAAACAGGCGGATCACTACGAGTCCGATCTAGTAGTGAGACCCTGAACACCCCCTAGAACCTTCCCTAAAATACAAAGGGGAACCTGAGCGCCATTGGCTAAGACAAATTTCTAGAAACTTCCAGTGGCAGGGCTAGAGAGCATGTGTCAAAGCACCTGCTGACCAAAGCCTGTAATCCTAGCACCTGGGAGGCAGGGGCAGAGGCAGAGGGTGCCGAGAGTTTGAGTCCAGCCTGGGCTCTAGGGAGAGTTCTAGGGCAGCCTGTGCCACACAGTGAGACCCTGTCTATCTCATTGAAAAGGTACAAGGGCAGGTAGTGAGAAGTGGGAGGAGCTTTGGGACAGGGGCTGTGGGGGAGGGGCAGGCACTACTCCCGGCTTGCTGGGTTAAGTGCCTGGAGAGCCCAAGCCAGAACTAGCGGAGGCAGCGGGCCTGCAGCCTGGTCCGGTTCTAAAATAGTCCTGTAGAGGCCCTGCCCCTTAGCTCAGTTCTTTAAGTGGCTGCTTCAACAAAGCAGTCAGGCTCAGGTTGCTGTGGTTGGAGCCCCACAACTCAAGCCAGCCAAACCTGCCCTGAAGGCATTTGGAGCAAAAAAATAAAAAATAAAAAAAAAAATCCTAAAATAGTCTTGTATTTGTATTTATTTATTTATATATTTGGTGCGGGGTCTCACTATGCAGCTCTTGTCTCAGCCTCCCCTGTGCTGGGATTATAGATGTGCCCCACCCACCACGCCCAGTTTCAGTAGCCAGCATGGGATTGAACCCTAGTCCTTGTGCTTGCCAGGCAGGTGCTTAAGCCGCCAAGCTCTCTCCTCGGTCTAGTCTTATATTTGAATGCTTCCCCTTTAGTTGGCCCTTGATATCTTCCAGTTCTAGGATTTTTAAATATTATTTTCTTCCATCCCTCCTACTCTTGTGGATAACTGCTCACATCCCTATTTGCCCTCTTGGGGGGCCTGTTGGTTAGCTCAGTTGTTTACGCATGCAGGATACTGAGGTTCCATCCCCAGCTCCATCTGCCTTACCAGACTCTCCCTTAAGGCAGCCTGAGCCAGCCTCCTCCCCCGCCCCCCCAAAAAATCCATTTGCCCTCCTGTCTCTTGTTTCTTTCGTGTGTGTGTGTGTGTGTGTGTGTGTGTGTGTGTGTATTTAGTAAAGTGTCTACAGGGTCTCACTATGTAGATCGGACTGGTCATGTCTGCCTGTTTTTAGCCTCCGGGGTGCTGGGATTACAGGCCTGGGCCACCAGGCCCCATCTCAATCTTCTCAGCACAGCCCTGGGCCGGGACGGCACAGCAGTTGGGCTCCAACCTTGGCCACTGTGCTCTGCCGAGCAGGTTTCTTTCCTTCCGGTATTCCCTTTCCTTGCAGCGGGTGGGGGTCGGACGGTAGCTAGAGCCCTCTGTGCTGGGAAAGTCCAGTACCACGAAGAGCCAGCACCTCCCCCCTCGCCTCCCCTTAGGTACCAGGAATCGAGCCCAGGGCCTCCCGACTGAGCTGCATCGCAGTCCTTTTGTTTGAGTTGAGATCTCACTAAGTCACTAAGTTGTCCAAGCTGCACTAAAATTTATGGTCCTCTTGTCTTGGCCACCAGACCTCTCTCGAGCCTCCCCACTCTCTGTAGCACTCAGGGGGGGAGGCAGAAGGATGTAGAGTTAGAGTTTGAATCCAGTCTAGGCTATATAGAGAATTCCAGGGCATCCTGGCGTGCATACCTATATATGCTTTATTTTTTTGATACCAGGAATCAAACTGAGGACCTTGTACTTGCCTGGCGGGCGCTGTGCTGCTGAGCTATATCCCTGGTTTCTTTTTGTTGTTGATGATGTTTTGAGACAGGGTCATTTTTAATTTTTTTTTTTTTTTTTTTGTGGAACCGGGGATTTGAACTCAGACTCTTGCGTTTGCCAGGCAAGCGCTTATTCTACTGAGCCATCTCCCAGCTCCTATTTTTTAAAAATTTTAATTTATTTTTAATTTTTGTTTTGGTGGTACTGGGGATCAAACTTGGGACCTTGTGCTTGCCAGGCAGGCACTTAAGCCACTGAGCTATCTCTCTGCCTGAGGTAGGGTCTTGATAGATAGTTCAGGCTGGTCTTAAGCTATGTGTACTCACTGTCTACGGTCTTAAATTCACCTGGCTTTCCTTATTAGTTTTAAGTTGTTGTTGTTATTATTATTATTATTATTATTATTATATTTACGATAGAGCCAGGCATGATGGTGCATGCCTGTAATCCCAGCACTTAGGAGGCTGAGGCAGGAGGATCACCTATCAATTCAAGGGCAGTCTGAGCTATACCATGAAACCCTGCTTGAAACAAAAAAATTGATGAAATACTCGAGATGGGTGTTTGTATGTTGCCCAGGCTGGTCTCCAAGTCCTAGGCTTAAGCCATCCTCCGGCTTCAGCCTCCTGCCTGGCTCTTTGTCCTTTCCTAACTAGTCCCATGATTACCTTCAAGGTCTCACTAGTTTAGTGCCTAAATGTTTTATTTCCGTGGTAACTTGGCACATTCTCCAAAACCACACCCCTTGTAAGCAGTGCTTTTCTTTCTTTCTTTTCTTTTTTCTTTTTTGGTCCTTCCTACCTTCCCTTTTCTTCCTTTCTTTCTTCCTTCCTTTTTTTTTTTTTTTTTTCTTTTTTTGAGACAGTGTCTCACTATGTTCCCAGGCTGGCCTGGAGCTCCTAAGGACCCTCCTGCCTCAGCATCCAGAGTGCTGGGACTGCTGATGCGCACTACCATGCACTGCAAGGTGCACTCAGATTTCTGCCTGAAGCTTTCTTTCCTGTACTGGGCGTGCGCTGGAAGTTACGCCCCAGCAGCCTTGAGAGTGAACCTGAGCATCGGACGCTAGCAGCGAGCGACACTGCTGGCCTCTTTACCTGTTCAGCTTTTTTTTTTTTTTTTAAATTTTATTTTAGGTAAGAGTCTACAGGGAGTTCAGGGTCTCAGTACTAGATCGGACTCCTACTGATCCGCCTGTTTACAGCCTCCCAAGAGCTGGGATTACAGGCCCGCTGAGCTATTTTGGCTATTTGGCTGGCCCTTATCTGTTTGGCTTTTTTTTTTTTTTTTGTGGAACTGGGAATTGAACTCAGGCCTTTGCGCTTGCCAGGCAAGTGCTTATTCTACTGAGCCATCTCCCCGGCCCCTCTGTTTGGCTTTAACAGGAACTTTTTTTTTTTTTCCAGGACAAGGCTGGCTGTGTAGCCTCTGTGGTCTTGAACCCCTGATCCTCCTGCCTTGGCTCCAGGCCCTTGGATCACAGGCAGGTGTGCTGGGCATGGCCTTCACAGAGCTTCTGCTGGGTTCCCTGTCTGATCACCACTGTTACTGAGTGTGTGGAGGCTGAAGCCCAGACCTCCTGCAGGCTAGGCAGGCACGCTGAGCTACATCACCCTCTTTCCATGATTTGGCATTAATGTCACTTCAATTCCGCGGGCACTGGGTGTGGTGGTGCATGTCTGTCATCTCAGCACTTGGGAGGCTGAGGCAGAATGATCACCAGGAGGTTTGAGGCCAGCCTGAGTTACACAGAGAAACCCTGTGTCCCCCCCAAATTCCACAGGTGACAGATAATACAAAAAGTTCCAGTTCTTTCCAGTTTTAGTATATGTGCTACCGAAGTGAGCACTAAAATTCTAGTTTGTGTAGAATTAATATTCTAGTCTTGATCAGGAGATAGTAAAACATGTTTTTTTCCCTCTTTTCCTGGTACTGGGTATGAAACTGGGCATGGAATCTCTGGCACGCTAAATAAGGCCTTCAACCACTGAGTTATATATACAGCGCTTTTTATTTTTCGAGACAGTGTCTGAGTTGCCCAGGCTGGTCTCCAATTTGGGAACCTCCTGTCTCAGCCTCCCAAGTGCTGGTAGACCTGTGTGCTACCAGCCCGGCTGGCATGGACTGAATTATCTAGCGAGGTGTCGTTCGGCCTGGTCCTTAACTTTAGAAGATCAGTGAGTGGTTCGTGATATTATGGGTTTTTCCAAGCAACAGGCATTTGAGTTGGCACCTCTGTGTCCTGTGGCTGGCAGCCACAGTGCAAACTCCAAGGTGGTGATTCACATGCGGTCTTAGGGCTGGCTCACTGGAACAGCTCAAACTGGCGCATTAGCAAACTACCGCCCAATAGTTTTGAAATCTGTTGGGTGCGCTGGTGGCCCACTCCTGTGATCCAGCATTCAGGGAGAGGCTTAGGCAGGAGGGTCTCAAGCTTGAGCCCAGCCTAGGCCACTTGGGAACACCCTTCGAATCTGCAACTCTAATGAGCCTCTCCAGTGGTGTCAGGGTACACAGATTGAGTCATCAACATATTTCAGGTAATATGGCCAGATGGGCCTGGGAAACTTGGAATGTGAAGAACATTCTTAAAAAGCAAGAGTAAATTCTGTGGGGCAGATTAGGGACTTGTGTGTCTTTGTTGCTGTTCCTCTGACGACAAAAATATCTGTTATGTCCTGACTTGTCCCTGACACCCCAGCACTGTATGCAGTGAGGCTGGCCTGCAGCTTCAGAGCTAACAGACTTACTGGAAAACCTGGGCAGTAAGGAAGTGAGGCAGTCTTTAAGGTCAGGCAGCCCAGCCTTTGAAGACCACCCACACGGTTGCTGGGGATACCAGGAAGCCAGCCAGACAACCCCCCCTCCAAAACAACACAAACAAAACTCAAACTGGGCATGGTATTGCATGCCTGTAATCCCAGCACACCTGTAATCCCAGCACTCCTGTAATGCCAGCACTCCAGGGGACTGAAGCAGGAACATCTCTGCATTCCAGGCCAGCCAGGGCCACAAAGTTTGTTCAAGGCCAGCCTGGAATACAAAGGGAGACTGTCTCCAACAAAACACAACAAAAAGAACCAGACCAAACCAGAAAAGGAAAACCACAAAAGCCATGACATGCCGTGCTCCCAAACCCAATTAGGGTGTAGTCTAGTGGCCCAGCACCTGTCTGGCAAGGGCAAGGTCCTGAGTTTGATTCCCAGTATAACCAATTAGGATAAGGAACAGATTCTACCTCATTAAGGGACAAATACATGAATATAATGATGAGGCCCGGGAGATGGCTCAGTGGATTAAGCACTTCACTGGCAAGCGCAAGGGCCTGAGTTCAAGCCCCGGTTCCACCAAAAAAAAAAAAAAAAAAGTTAAAAAAAAAAAAAGAATATAACGATGAGTTAAGTAACCTATACTTTACTTTGTTAGCATAGTAAAAATTACTCCCAGAGGTGGGGATTTAAAATGGTACTAAAAGGGGAGCCTAGGTCTAACTATGAGGCCACTTCTATAGGTGTAAGGACCCTGCCTACCCTTTAGATGCCACAAAAGCGTAAGAATAAAAAGGGCCCAGCACTTGGGAGGCTGAGGCAGGACGATCACTGTGAGCTGAAGGCCAGCATGAACTACACTGCAAACCTTGACCCTATCTCAAAAAAAAAAAGGTTGCTGGGTATGGTGCCCTTGCACTCGGGAGCCTGAGGCTGGAGGGTCACCACGGGTTCAAGGCTAGCTGGGCTACACTGTGAGTTCAAAGCAGTTGAGACTTTGTCTCAAAAAATAAATCAAATGTAAATAAAACCTTGTTTCTGTGCCATTTTCTGAAACAAAAACAGTACTGACAACCAGTCCACAAGAGTGTTCCCTCCAAGTGACCTTTGCCTGGGCCACCAAGTGGGGGCTGTGGTCCCTGCCCAGGTGGCTACACGAGGCCTGCGAGAGAGGTAGCCAGATCCGGGTTTCCGTCGCCAGCACCCAAGATGGCGGGACGTGCGTCACCAGTAGGAGAAGCACATGCTCCGTGCCTCGTCTCAGTCCACTGTGCGCCTCGCTAGGCTTTTGCAAGTCACGGTGGGAACCCTTAAAGGGGGCATTCCGCACTCCGGCGCCTGTCACACCGCCTTCTGTCCCATGCCTCTGGGCCTCATCTACAGGAGCAAAAGAGATTGCACCTGTAACTACCTGGCAAGAACGCCCTGGACACCACGGCCCTCACCGCATCCATTGGTGGGCCCACGCCACGGGGCGGGAGTAGGCACTCATTGGGCAGCGGACATCAACCTTGGTGGATACAGAGGAAGCCCGCTCAGCTATTGGGCGCTCTCTGTTGTCAATCAGGGTGACATCCGGAGACGGCCGAGGCCCGGGCTCAGTGATTGGACAAGCTGCTTGGAGGGCGGGCACGTCGGCCGGGCTTCCGAGTGCGGGGAAGGAGGGGGCGGGGAGGGAAGCGGAGGCTGGGAGCTCTGGGCCGGCCGGCTGTGGCGGCGGCGGCTAGGCCGGGACTTGGGCCGAGGGGCTCTCGTGGCGGCAGCGGCGGACGTCGGGCTGTGCAGCGGGTACCGGGCACGTTCCTTTTCCTGAGGGGTGCGGCGCTGTGGGGCCGAGGCTCACGCGGTGAGGGAGGCGGGTTGCGGCCTAGGGCGGGCGGCGGGCGGCGG
>NW_004524632.1:7463906-7477205 GCF_000260255.1 Octodon degus | reverse complement strand
GGGCCCGCGTGCGCTCATTCCCGGCTCCGCGGCTGTCCCGCAGCTGGACGTCGCGCCGCCGACCGTGGGCATGGCGACGCGGGCCCCGCCGGACTCGGGTACTGGGAGGGGCGGCCACGGCGGGGTGGCCGCGGGCGCGGGCTCACAGGAACTTTGCAGGGTTTCTTGAATTTAGTTGGCTCATGGGAGGTTTTAGTAGCGAGTGGAGGCAGGAGTGGAGGCGGCGCGAGCTGGGGTTGAGGGCTCCAGTTGTGTTTACTCCAGCCCGATGCGGCTTGCGCGCGCGTCTGCTTAGGGTCCTTCTCCCTTTTCAAAATGAAGTTGGCTAGACGGGTCACAGTAGACAAAAGGTAGCAATCTTTGTTTATGAGGTTAATAAAAGCTCAGAGACAGAGACCAGAAACCGAAAGGCAAATTTCCTCTCTCCCCACTTGGCAGCTGGGTTGAGAGCTTGGCCATATCCTCAGGTTTGACTTAGAAGGTCAAAGGAGTGGAGATAAAACGTGCTATGCAAACTGTTGGAGATACAGCCCTGGGAGAGGCCCTACTTTTTTTTTTTTTTCTTGGTACCGGGGATCGAACTCAGGACCTTGCACTTACCAGGTCTACTTTTTTTTTTTTTTAATTGTGAGAACTGTGAGGAAAGAAAATAAGATTTCCAAGTTGAGAAAATCACAGGCATTATTACTTTGTGTGGAGCGGTGGCCAGAACATTGTCCCAAACATTGACCTCCTCTCCTTCCTCTTCTGGAATGGAGTGATTGGAGGTGATTTTCTCCTGAGACTTAGAAAACAGCTTTAAGATTGGAAATGGGCTTCTCACGCTAAAAATAGGAGCTGGGTAAAGTGCCTGGTTAGGGAGAGGAGGGTTTGTAAATCGGACAAAGTGCAAGAGACTTGGGCATTGGCTGTTTAGCCAAAGCAAACTACTTTTAGGAGTATTGTAGATTTAATATCCTCATTTTCAATACCTTTGTGTGTCAATACTTTTTTTTTTTTTTTGTCTTTCTCAGACAGGGTCTTGCTATGCAGTTTAGGTTGGCTTTGTTTGCTTTGTCGCCCCCACGCTGGTCGAACTCTCAACAATCCTCCTGCCTCAGCCTCTGAGTGCTGGGATTATAGACTTGCATCACCATGCCCAGCATATGTCAGTACCTTTTGTTCTGTCTGCAATGGGCTGTTGTTTTGTGAGAGTGCAAGTGGCTGTTTCTTTCTGAGTAAAAGTTTCCTCCCTTTTTCCCTGAGGTTCTCCCACCCCATCACTGCGTGAGGAGTATGGAATCTCATCTGCCTGCTCTTGTGACTCCTATTTCAGGTTCTGCTGGAAACCCCCCTGGTAAGTGTGGAGGAGGCGGGACACTGTGACCCAAGCAAGACAAAAGGCCTGCAGCTCCAGCCAAAGACAACAAACCTAGAGGGAGAAGGAAAAGGAGTCTATCAGCTGTTGCTGTGAACAAGCCTCCTGCGGAAGCTGTATGTGGACTGAGGAGACAGTGAGTGGCAAGGGCCAGAGGGCCTGGACTGGGTGAGGCGTGCTCTCTGAGGTGCGGAGCCAGAAGGGAAGAGTGAATGTGGCCTGGAGCGCCTGTTCCACTGGGTGTGCGTTCCTGTGGGGCGATAGCCACGGTCAGCTCCTGTGTCGTGCCAGGGAGGGGTGAAGGGTTAGCATTGAGGGGTAACCTGCTGGTTGGAGCAGCAGAGCAACGGCCTTGATTTGTCTTCGGAAGATTTAAGACCCAGTAAACATAAACGTTCTGGTCCTTCAGCAATGCTTTCTCTGAAGAAATACTTAACGGAAGGACTGCTCCAGTTTACCATCCTGCTGAGTCTGGTTGGGGTGCGGGTGGACGTGGATACTTACTTGACCTCACAGCTGCCCCCACTTCGAGAGATCATCCTGGGGCCCAGCTCTGCCTACACACAGACACAGTTCCACAACCTGCGAAACACTTTGGATGGCTATGGGATCCACCCCAAGAGTGTAGATCTGGACAATTACTTCACTGCCCGGCGGCTCCTCAGTCAGGTGAGGGCCCTGGACAGGTTCCAGGTGCCCACCACTGAGGTGAATGCTTGGCTGGTTCACCGTGACCCTGAGGGGTCTGTGTCTGGCAGTCAGCCCAGCTCAGGCCTGGCCCTTGAGAGTTCCAGTGGCCTCCAGGATGTGACGGGCCCAGACAGCGGGGTGCGAGAAAGTGAGACGGAGCAGGGCTTTGGTGATGATCTGGAGGACTTGGGGGCTGTAGCCCCTCCAGTCAGCGGAGACTTAACCAAAGAGGTAAGTGGCCCCATAGAGAGGGGCTGGCAGGGCCTGGGGATGGAGAAGTGGGCGTGTAGGCCTCAGCCCTAGATAGGCTCAGGGGTGAGGCTCAGGCGCTGTGCTGGGCAGGAGGACCCAGTTGTTTGGCTTATGCGTTAGATGGACGGTGTTTCCCTGTGCTGCACCCAGACCACTGTAGAGTGTGCTGTGTGGCAGTGGAGGGCTCCCTCTGCCTCAGTGCTGTTTACTGCTTGGATTGCAGCAGGGCTACTGGAGGCCTGTGCTGGGGGGGTCATGTGATGGCTGTAGTGCCTTGTGTAGCTGTTGCTAGGACACAAATGCTGTCCTCTTGCCTTGCACCTACCCCCACATTGGAACACGTGTGTGCACCCTAAATTCTCCTTTGTGGTCAGTCCTGTTGCTGAGAGGCCCAGAGAGCTCAGCTGTCCTGGGCCCGAGCCAGCACGCAGGCTTGGATGGTGACTCTTGGCTAGGAGAGGGCAGGGCTCCTGTTCCTACTGAAGGCGCGCAGCAGGGCGGCAGGCATAGGAGGCTGGAAGATAGAAGAGAGACTGTGATGCTGCCCAGCCCGAGTGAGCGCCCTGTGAGCCACCGGGCCGATCTCAGTGCTGTCTTGTGGCAGAAAGGGATGCATTTCCCTGTCTTGAAGGATGCAGGCAGCTAGTGCTGCCCCTGCCTTGACACGACGAAAGCCAGTGTGACCACCTTCTAGGCCTGAAGGCCCACTGCGACCTGCCGGCTCAGGAGGGCAGATTGTGTGTCCTGGGCTGGCTGAGTGGCGGGGGGAGTTGGAGATGGTCCCCCCCATGGGCAGACCCAGTTTTACCTGCCTGTTTCGGCCCTGCTCCCACCCTCAGCTCTCAGAGTTAGCAACTGGTGAAGAGTATGGCTTGTCTGAGCCTGTGGTCCTTACTCAGGGGGCAGCTGACGCTATCTGGAGACTTGGTTGTCATAGCTGGGGGTGGTACTAGCATCTAGTGGGTGCAGAGAGACCAAGGGTGTTGGTGAGCCCCCTACACAGGACAAAATAACAGAGTTGCCCCAAAGCACAGGGGCTCTCTCTGAGCTCTGTTTATCAGCAGCGCTAGGGCTGAAGCCAGCTTTGCTGACTTCAGTGGACCTGCTGAGAGAGACTGGAGTCCAGGAGCACTTCTTGTTTTTGGGCCTCTTGTCCTAGGCCCTTGTCATGGTGCTGGGACCTCCTTCTTTTCTCTTTCCTGCCCTTTAAGTGAGTTATAGTCTGGCCTAGTGTCCAGAGAAGCGTACTGTACCCAGGGACAGGAAGAGGCTTGTTCCGATAGCCCTGTGAAGCCTGCCCTGTGGTGGGACAGACAGGAGTCATGGGTGGGGCTGAGCAGGCAAGATGGGGTGGCACCTTGACCTTGTTTCCCTCCATGCCCGCCCTCATGAAGATCACACTTTCTCTGAGCTCAGGCCCTCAGCTCTGCCTTGGGGAGACAGACAGTGGGTTCACATGGAGGGCCCAGGCTGGGGTGGGGGGGGGGAAGGGAAGCTGTGATGTGTCCAGAACATTTCCTCAGTCACTCAGGATAAAAATACCCAGGTCCAGAGCATGTGACACAGCAGCATGGAGCCGTATTATCCCTGGGGTGGCAGTATGCTCCTGCTGCCAGGCTGTTCGATGGGCAGCCGTGGCCTAGGCCCTGTTCAGGGGTAGGATTCCCCTGGCGGCTGGCGCTGTGCCCAGAACAGGGGGTGGCCTGTTGACAGTTCTTCTCAGGCTAAGAGCAGGCTGTGGCAGGGGAGCACGCAGGCTCTGAGCTGACCTTAGCTCCAGGGAGCCAACCCCCCAGGATCCAGTCCAGTTCAGGGTTTCGAAGCGGGTGGTACGTTGGTGGCCAGGATGGTGGCCAGCACCTGTTTCCTGGGCGCTTGCCAGCTTCAGGCTGTGCCCTCCTGGGGTGACAGAACTACACATGTGCAGATGCTCTTCTCCTCTTCTAGTCTGGCCTGTTTGAGGGTGACAAAGGTCCTGGTTTTTTGTCTTGGGTTCCTGCCCATGGCTTGTGATCCCCGGCCGTGAGGGCTGGCCACAGCCTTCCCGGGGCGGGAAAACTTCCACTTCCCAGCAGAAGACGGAGGTTCCTGGCGGAGCTGGGGGAGGAGTGGCTTGGGGGCCGGAACGGGCTGGAAGATCGAGCTGCGACCGGAGGAGAGTGTTGCCCCTTCCCCCAGGGCACTCTCACTGCGCCACCACCCTGCTGACTGAAGGCTGGGTGGGGCCGCCCGCCCCTGGGTGCATCTCCTCAAGGAGACGGAGGCGGCCTGGGGATGGGCTGGCTCCTTGCGGCAGCTTCTCCAGCTGCCCTGGCGCAGAGATTGGCTGCCGTCTGCAGCTAGGTAACAGGCGGTGGGAGGGGATTGGCTCCTTCCGCATCTCCAGCGGAGACTTGTGGGAGGAGATTGGCTGCCGGCGCAGCCTAGGTAACGACAGTGGGAGGGGATTGGCTCTTTCCGCAGCCCAGCTGCTGACCTGGGGGAGGGGATTGGCTCTCTGCAGCCTCAGCAGTGACCTGCGGGGTGGGAGGGGGAGGGGATTGGCTCCTTGCTGCAGCCTAGGTAACAAGTTTGGGGGGCATGGGGAGGGGGAGGAGGGAGGAGCGGGAGGATAGGCCCATGAGGGAGCTCGCCCTCTGCAGCGTGAGCACGGAGCATGGGGTGGGAGTCCCGGCTCACTGCAGCCTCTGCGGTGAGCTCCGGGTGGGGGCTGCCGGGCGCCTGAGTGGAACTGGGGTTGTGAGGTGGGAGGGGGCTGTTCCAGGATGGAGGAAGGGGGCTGGGCTGGGCCGCCCAGGCAGCAGCACGGGCGGGGCACCCTGCTCGGGCCCCTCGGAGCCAGCAAGGGGCCACCTTTCCAGTTTGGTGTGCACCCTGTGAGCCAACAGCTCCTTGCAGCCCCCTGTCTGGCTTCCCGGCGCCGGCCGCCCTTGGGCTCCTCTCACAGACCATGACCCTCCTGGACCGCAGCTCGCACGGTGGTGGGGGCCAGGCTAAGGGCAGCCGGCCCCTTAACTGTTTGCTGGCCGCTCAGCGGGCCGCCCAGCCCCCCTCTGTTCCTGGGCCCAGGGCCCCTGTGCAGGTTGGTGGATGGGGGGAGTGCAGGAGTGATGCCCAGGCGGGGGGCTGGGTGGACACAAGGGCAGGACCAGGGAGCTTGCTCTCTGAGGGCGGCCCTCGATTCTTCGGCCTCCTGAGGACACTGCCGCAGGGAGTGGCTCCAAGAGGAGGCCTGTGGCTCTGTATTGGGGTTCCATGCCAGTGGCAGTTGGTGCAGGAAGTGCTCAGAGCTGCGGGGCAGAGTAGAGGGAGGTGTTTTGGTGCCCCAAGTGGCAAGCAGCGCTGGGGGTGATGTTGCTGGGGGTGATGTCCTTGAGTGGGTCGCCTGCCGGGGAGTTGGAGTCCTGGGTGTGGCGAGTGAGCTGCTGTGAGGGACAGCGGGCCGGCCACACAGGGTGGGGTGCCCCGTGGGATCACCTGACTGCTGGATGCTCCCGGGGATCGAGGAGGCTTGCTGAGCTCAACCGGGATGGGCACCCTGGCAGGGATGGATCCCGAGGTGAGCTGGGCGGGCGGCCGGAGCTGTGGGTGCGCCTCGCTCTAGCGCAAGCCGGGAGGGGCTGGCTGGAGGAGGCCATGGGGCCCTCAGCTGTCATTGGTTGCATCAGGTGGTTGGAAATGCAGGGATTTTCCTCCCAGGGCCACCCCACCCCTTTATGCAAATGCAGTGGCACCACAGGCTGATGCAAGCCTGGCCACTGCCAGGCAACTTGGCATGACAGCTTGCCCTTGCGTGCTGCCGTGCCAGCCTTCTCCAGACCATGTTTTGGGGTCTCCCTTGCCCCAGACCTTCAGCATCTCTTGGGCCCTGGGTGTGTCTGGTCCAAACCTAAGCCAAAGACCTGTGTGTGCCTCTGTTGGGGGTAGGGTAGTGGCTAGAACTGAATGAATGAGCCTGTGGGTGGAGGAGCAGGGAGGGGCGAGGCCAGCAGGTGTGGGGCTGGGAGGGGCCCACCCCGGAAGAGCCAGGTGGCACCAGGGAGGACCTTGAAGGCAGGACAAGGAGGGGCCCTGGATGGAATGGTAAAGTTATGGTCTGTCTTTCAGGACATAGATCTGATTGACATCCTTTGGCGGCAGGATATTGATCTGGGGGCTGGGCGTGAGGTTTTTGACTACAGCCATCGGCAGAAGGAGCAGGATGTGGATAAGGAGCTTCGAGATGGAAGAGGCGAGCAGGAGGACAACTGGGCGGGCACGGGCACCGATGCTCTGGCCCAAGACCTGCTAGTGGACGGAGAGACTGGGGAGAGTTTCCCTGCACAGGTATGACCACCCCTGCACTGGCTTCTGTGCTTCTGTCCTGCACTCCTAATACCCAGCAGGGTTGCTTCCAGAAACTTCCCCTCAGAAGGCAGTTGGAGGTTGTGCCTGAGGGGTGGAGCGCCTGTCTGGGTTTGGTCGTTGCTGGGCTGTGCGACAGGAGGCCAGGCCGCAGACCCTGAAGTGCCTGGCGGTGCTGGGAGACAGATAGGGGAGGCAAAGCATCTAGAATCTTCCTTATTCCCCTCTATTGTTCTGGGGAGATGGGGACAGGAGGGAGGTGGTACGTTTTCACCTGCATCAAGGAGAGGCCAAGCTAAGCAGTCCAGGTCCAGGTCCAGGCCAGCTAGACTTGGCAGTTGGCTATTGCCACAGGTGCATGGTGGGGAGGACCTGACAGCCCAAAGAGAGCTTCAGGCTGCCTGACCCTCTGGGGAGCAGCTGAAGCAGCAGGACCAGGAGAGCCTGAGGGCAAGCTGGGGTGGACTCAGTGCCCTGTCCTGCTGGGTGAACTGTGGGAGGAGGGAACAGGAGGCCAGGGGTGGAGCTGCTGCGCCAGAGGGTACGGTGGTCCTCCTGCCTTGGTGACCCCTGTGTTCCACCCCAGTTTCCGGACGTCACCAGCCTCCCAGAAGCAGCGCCAAGTGAGAACGAGTCCCCTGTTCTCCAGAACAGCCTGCTGTCTCCGCTTCTCACAGGGACAGAGTCGCCATTTGATTTGGAACAGCAGTGGCAGGATCTCATGTCCATCATGGAAATGCAGGTAGGGTTGTCAGGGTCACGCTTCTGGGTGGGGGTGGGAGATGGAGAGGGGCCAGGTGTGTTTCTGTGGGAACCAGGCCCTGCCCCTGGGCTGCCCTTTTCTTTTCCTGAGGTGTGCTAGGACAGCTGTGGGTCCTGGAGGACTCTAGCCAAGGCATCTCTCTCAGCCTCACAGCGTCTGGTTGGCCTCCTATAAACAGTAGGAAATCGAGAGGGTGGTGATGGCCTGCGTGGAACAGCAGGGTTTCCTGTCTGGAGCCTTTAGAGCTTTTGCTGCTGTGCTGGGTGGGCAGTAGAGAGCTGCCCCCAGGTTTTCTTGCCCTCCCTCCAGGATGGGGGTCGGGTTCTAGGAGCTAGTCTGTCTGCACTGGGCTGGGGTCTGTACTCTGTGCCAAGCTCAGATCAGCCCAGCCTAACAGCCCAGAGAGGTTCGTCCCCAGTCTGGCTTTGCACCAGGCAGCCATGTCCCGTCCCAGGCTGGACAGGAGCCCTGGGAGGGGTGTGCTCCTAGTGACCCCACCGCTCTCTGCCCTCCCAGGCCATGGAAGTGAACTCATCGGCGAGCGAGATCCTCTACAGCACCCCTCCTGGGGACGCCCTGAGCACCAACTACAGCCTGGCCCCGAGCACACCCATCAACCAGAATGTGAGCCTGCACCAGGCGTCCCTGGGGGGCTGTGGCCAGGAGTTCTCGCTCTTCAGCCCAGAGGTAGAGAGCCTGCCTGCTGCCGCCGCCAGCCCTGCGCTGCTCCCGCTGGGCCCCAGCAACTCCACCAGCCTCAACTCCACCTTCAGCCCTGCCAGCCTGGCTGGGCTCTTCTTCCCACCCCAGCTCAACGGCACCACCAATGACACAGCGGGCCCCGAGCTGCCTGACCCTCTCGGGGGCCTGCTGGATGAAGCCATGCTGGATGAGATTAGCCTGATGGACCTGGCCATCGAGGAGGGCTTCAACCCGGTGCAGGCCTCGCAGCTAGAGGAGGAGTTCGACTCGGACTCGGGCCTCTCCCTGGACTCCAGCCATAGCCCATCCTCCCTGAGCGGCTCTGAGGGCTCTTCCTCCTCCTCCTCAGCCTCCACATCCTCGGCCTCTTCCTCCTCTTCCGCGTCCTCTTCTGCCTCTTCCTCCTTTTCTGAGGAAGGTGCTGTTGGCTACAGCTCGGATTCTGAGACCCTAGATCTGGAGGAGGCTGAGGGTGCCGTGGGCTACCAGCCTGAGTATTCCAAGTTCTGCCGTATGAGCTACCAGGACCCGTCGCAGCTGTCCTGCCTGCCCTACCTGGAGCATGTGGGCCACAACCACACGTACAACATGGCGCCCAGCGCCCTCGATGCCACTGAGCTGCCCCCAGGCGGTGGCTTCAAGAAGGGCGGCAAGGAAAAGCAGGCGGCCGACTTTCTGGAGAAGCAGATGAGCCGGGATGAGCACCGCGCCCGTGCCATGAAGATCCCCTTCACAAATGACAAGATCATCAACCTGCCCGTGGAGGAGTTCAACGAGCTGCTGTCCAAGCACCAGCTGAGCGAGGCGCAGCTGAGCCTCATCCGCGACATCCGGCGCCGTGGCAAGAACAAGATGGCGGCGCAGAACTGCCGAAAGCGCAAGCTGGACACCATCTTGAACCTGGAGCGTGACGTGGAGGACCTGCAGCGTGACAAGGCGCGGCTGCTGCGCGAGAAGGTGGAGTTCCTGCGCTCGCTGCGGCAGATGAAGCAGAAGGTGCAGAGCCTGTACCAGGAGGTGTTTGGCCGGCTTCGTGATGAAAATGGGCGGCCCTACTCGCCTAGCCAGTACGCCCTGCAGTATGCGGGCGACGGCAGCGTCCTGCTCATCCCCCGCGCCCTGGCCGACCAGCAGGCCAGGCGGCAGGAGAGGAAGCCCAAGGACCGGAGGAAGTGAGTGGGCGCGGCGAGCTCAGCGAGGCTGAAACTGGAGCGGGGCGGGCCCGGGCCTGGACCCCGGCGGGGACTTCAATGCCTTCTTACCCATATATCTTCTCAGACGGAGGACTGCGGGTCAGTGGACGGAGGCGGCTGCGTGGGCACTGCCCGGCCTGGCTTCCAGCCGTGGAAGCGGCCGGACCACCAGGCAGGGCCTCGCTGACCCCTCTGGGTAAAGTGGGTGGAGGGCTGCGGTTGGTGTTGCTGAGTTGGAGGAGGAGGTGTGTGGAGGGAGGTGACAGGAGGAGCAGAGGGAGGGAGAGGACAGGAGGCGGGAGAAAGTAGTTTCTGGAGGAAGGAAGAAAGGAAACCAGGACATCGCAGCGGTCGGCAAAGGGAAAGGGGAGGTCAGGCCTTGGCCAGGGTTCTAGGCAGGAGGTTTGTGGAGCTTCTCACCTGGGGTCTGTGGCGCAGGTGGGCGTGGAGGGCTCGGTTCCCTTCCCTGTCCCTACGCTTAGCTGTCCCTCGAGGCAAGCGTGCCTGTTGTGTTGCGGTTGAGTGGGAGCCTGGGTGACGCTGGCTTACTGGGCCCACGGGCAGAGGGAACAGAGAGGTCCCGAGGTCCGCACTGCAGCAGCCCCAACACCACGCATGTCCTTCACTGCCTGCCACTGCCACTTACACCGTGTCCTGGCTGTCCCGTGTGGGGCGCCCGTGTCCCATCAGCCTGCATGGAATTGCTGCACTGTTCATTCCCTTCCCACCTGGCCCCGGAGCCCTGGAGGGGTCCTGGCTGTAGTGTCAGGGCGGGAGGGCACGGGAGTGGGGTTCAGCGCGCACAGGCGTGGCACCCTGGCCGCAGGCGGTCCTAAAAACATGGCAGTTGCGTAGTCCTAGCGCCCTGCGTTTCAGTGCGTCTCGAGGGCCTGTGCCGCCACCTCTGGGGTCCAGCGTGCGCGTGTTGGGTGAGGAGGAGATGCCTCAGTCTTCAAGCTGCTAAACGTTCTCTTTGCCATAAAGACTCCGTGTAACTGTGGACGCTTGGGATGGTTCTCCTCGGCCCGGGGTCTTGTCTGCCTTTCTGGGTTTTTTTCTAGAGGGGGTAGTGGGGGCCCCCAGCTCTGGCTCTACCTGGCTAGGTGGCTCCAGGAGCACAGTGTTGCGGTGTCAGTCATATTGGTGATTGGCGACTGGTTGCCAGTGCTGCCCCACTAGGGCCACCTGCTGGGGCGGGAGGGTTGGGGAGTGATGACCCTCCGCCCGAGGAGGGGGGCCCAGCCAAGCAGCAGGAATGTGGGCAGAGCCTGGGAGTGCTTTTTATAAATTATTTTCCTCGTAGATTTTATTTTTAATTTATCTCTGACCTGCCAGGGAGAGGAGAGAGAGATGCTGTGAGCACATGACAAAATAAAATAAAATAAAATGGATGATTCATTCTCAAGTGCAGTTTTTCACCACTTGGATTCAGATCAAGCGAGGAAGTGCTGGGGCCAGGGCTGGCCAGGCATGCGGAGAGGTGGCCGTGGCCGGGTGCAGCCTCCCCGAGCGCTGCGGGCCGAGCCTGTGCAGCTGCTGCTGCGCCTGCAGCCCGGCGGCTCTGCCTGCCTAGTGGCTGCAGGACGCTCACACTGGGGCCGCTGCTGAAAGCGTGAGTGCTGCCTGTCTCCAAGAGCTGGGCCACAGGACCCGCCCCGCGGTTTAGAACTGGAAGTAACCTCTCGGCAAGGTGGTCTCCCTCAGCCAAACCACTGTACACCTGGAGTCCCAGCCCTCTGGGAGGCTGAAGCGGGAACACAAGTTCCAGCCCAGCGTGGGCATCTCTTATGGAGGTGCCACCTGAGCCAGCTGCCTGCTGTGACCCGATCGTGGAGCTGAAGCTTGGGCCTCCCCGGTGCGGGCTGCAGCTCCATGCTGCCTTTGGGTGGGGGCTTGGTGTGTGCTTGGCATCTTCTGTGACTCAGGTTTTGTTTTGACTGTGAACTCCCAGGTACCGTGAGGCCTGGGCCCCGGCCTCTGGTGCTAGAGGTGCCCTGGGTGGAGCTGAATTTGTAAGCGTGAACTGTGAGAATTTTTTTTGGCTGGCTCAGGCTGCCTTAAGGGCAGGTCTGGTAAGGCAGGTGGAGGTGGGCATGGGACGGCAGTGTCCTGCACCTCGCTGTATTTGCATGAGCCAGCGGGCAGGCCCCCTTGTCAGAGTGAACTCTGGTTTCCAGCTTAAGCTTAGAATCGCTCCCCTGATCCTGCCTCTGCTTGTGAGGGTTTGTCACGGCCAACAAGAGCGCTTTCCTAGCCCGGGTCGGTCATGTCTGGACCGGCTGTGTGTAGGACTGGGACTGAACCCGACTGAAGAGAGCTTGTGTGTGCCTGGCAAGTGCTTTATGATCTGTACCCCTAATGCCTTTGTATTGTTTTAAATTTTGAGATGAGGCCTTGGTAAGTTTCAAGGCTGGCCTTTGACTTTACAGTCACTCTGCCTCAGCCTCTGGAATAGCTAGGATTATAGGTGTGACCTAGAACTAAAATTGTTAAAAGGTGGAAAAAAGCCCAAAAACAATTTGGAAAATGTAAATGCATGCTGATTTTCTTTTTTTTCCCCCTTCTTTTTGGGATGTTGTCTGTATAGCCCAGGCTCACGGGGATTCTGCTGCCTCAGCCTCCCGAGTTGGTAAGCAATGCTTTGGCAGGTAGAGCAGTTTCTGGCCGGAAGGCCTTCTGAGGACTCCCTTAGGCCCACACAAGTGCTGCTGCCATTAACCCTCCTCAGACCGGAAGCAGTTCTGGCACACGCAGGGTGACCCCCTTGGGTGAGCTGGGGAGCATGCGTGGCCTCGGCCTCCGCGGTGCGCCTTGCTGTGTGGAGACCGCAGCAGACTCCAGGGCCCGCCTGGGCTTCCCCACAGAGCTGCTGCTGAAGGCACTCAGCGCGAGGAAGCAGTGCTTCGGAGACAGCCTCCCTCCCAAGATGGCCTTGAGACGGCCGCCAGGGCCAGCTGGGCACTGCAGCGACAGCTGAGCTGCAGGAGTCCCACCTCCACCAAGCTCTGCGGCCACCAGGCTGGCCTCATCCCTGATGTAGGACCCCACCGAGCCAGACTTCCCTGCGCCTCGCTTTGTGCAGCACACAGCTGGAGGAAGCACCCTGCAGTCAGTCTGTCCTCACCCTACCTTCCAGCTTCTGCCTCAGGCAGGATGGCGCACACCTGCAATCAGCACCTGGGAGGCTGAGGCAGGAGGAACGAAGGCTCAGAGCCTGGGGACTTAGGGGTAGCCTTCCTCAGTGCGAAGGCCCCCGGGTTCAGTCCCCAGTATGGTAGGTCGGGAGATGGCTGGCTCCCCAGTGCTGCTACTGAGCAGGAGTCACGAGCTCAGGGTTATCTGAGCTGTAGTGCCAGGCCCTATCTTAAAAAGCCAGTCACGAAAAGCCCTGCAGGCACTGACCTCAGGCAACAGCTCAGAAGCTCAGACCCACAAGGTTTTGAGTACGAGCTGGTGCCCAGGTAGAGCACAAATTGCTGCTACGCGTGGACAAATACAGGGACTGGATGGGGCTGCCGGCTCCGAGCGCATCTTCCTGGCCAGCGGGCCAGCAAATCGTTCCACATGGGACCTGTGCTTGGTTATCCCGAGTGGTCAAGCTGTCTGTCGTGAACCCACTGAGCTGCGAGACGTGGAAACTTACTTGTCAGAGTCCCAAGACCCACTGCCTTTCCCATATCCCAGAAGCAGTCAGCATTTTCCTCTCGGGCCTGCCTGTGGGGGTCTTCCCAGGCCCCCATGCTGCTCGGCCAGGGCAGGCTGTCTGGAGCACTAGGTGCTGTGCGAGCGTGCTGAAGAGGACAGACCTTGTGCTCCTTTTTGGGTGCCCAAGAACACCCCCCAGTGTCAGTGCTGCTGCTTTGCAGCCTAGTTTGCACAACCAGGCTGAATGGTGCTTTTTGAAAGCCCAGAGCCACCCCAGCTTAGCTTTCCAGCTAGGGATAGGAGCTGCCCTTCCCTTGTGTTTTCTGCTTTTGTCTTTTTTTTTTTTTTTTAAA
>NW_004524632.1:7440979-7463806 GCF_000260255.1 Octodon degus | reverse complement strand
TTTTTATTTATTACATTTATTTATTGTGTGTGTGTGTGGCCAGCTCAGCCCACCAGGGGGCGGGGCTGGCTGGCATGTGGTGCTGGGGATCGAACCGTGGTCCCTGTGCTTCGCCAAGCTTGATTCAAGTAGGTGCTTTAGACCACTGAGCCATCTCTCCAGCCCTGCTTTTGTCTTTTGAGACAGGGTCCCACTAGGTAGTTCAGCCTGAACTCTGTGTAGCCAGGCTGGACTCAAACTGGGTGCTCCTGCCTCAGCCTTGCAAATGCCAGCCTGACAGGTGTGTCACTATGCCAGGCTACCAGTTGTTTTAAACACAAGGCGCAGAACACATCTGACTGTGGCTCCTGGGGAGGCCGAGGCAGGATTCTGAGTTTGATACACTTGACTTGATCTTCATCGATGGGGACAAGGTGATAGCAAAGGGCAAGTATCTCAAAGTGGCCCGCGGACCTGAGTGCCGGAGCAGTCATGGCAAGCCTGAAATCACGTCTCCACACCCCAGTGACGCCTGGTGCAGCACACATGTCATTCTAGCTCCCCGGGAGGCAGTTTGAGCCCCGTCAGAAGAAGCACCGAATTACAGACTCTTTCTTTTGCAAAATGACAGAAGCCTCCTCCCATCTTGGCTCTAAAATTACAGGTAGCTAATGAGTTAGCACTCGGATCGCTGCAAGCTCAAGGCTAGCCTGTACTACATAGCAAGACCCTGTCTCAAAAAAATAAAATGAGGGCCTGATAGCTCAGTAGAATAAGCACTTTCCTGGCAAGCGCAGGGTCCCGAGTTCAATCCCCGGTACTGCAAAAAAACAAAAAAAAGTTGACCATATTGTAATTACCACTGTGTGATTTCCTGAAAACTGGAGATCTAGCCAGTGTCACACAAGCTGTTCTGCACAAGTCATAGCGTATCTGAAAGTACGTACGCACACAGCCGTCTCATAGAACCCAACTGCTAAATACTGTACGTCAGTGTTCGAAGCCTCCAGCAACGCTGAGGCAATGTCTACAATCCCTGCAGCACTTATAAGTGCTCAGTATACCTGCGCTGAACTGGCACCAAGAGCCTCCACTGCCCCAGCGCCTGGGCGGGGGTCAGAGTGGGAGGCCAGCTCCGCAACCCAGATTCCGGCTCCGAGGGCCAGGGCGAGCTCTGACCTCTGGGAAGCCACCATTACTGGACAGAATAAATGAGTCTGCCAAGCACCAGGTTTTGGGTCAGGGAGATCGCTCAGTAGAATAAGCGCTTGCCTGGCAAGTGCAGCGTCCCTGGTTCAATCCCCAGTACTGCAAAAAAAGAAACAAAAACCACCAGGCTTTCAAGCATAGCATTCAACAAATAAAACCAACTGTGAAAGCTATTTCCAGGGGCCGGGGAGATGGCTCAGAGGAATAAGCACTTCTCTGGCAAG
The DNA here is from genome assembly GCF_000260255.1 of Octodon degus. Lineage (NCBI taxonomy): Eukaryota > Metazoa > Chordata > Mammalia > Rodentia > Octodontidae > Octodon > Octodon degus. Next base: position 7,462,394 of record NW_004524632.1, on the reverse strand, counting down.
TGCAAGGGCCTGAGTTCAATCCGCGCTTCCGCAAAAAAAAAAAAAAAAGCTATTTCCAACAGCTTCAATCTGCCAAGGCCATAATAATAATTTCTGGTAAGACTTAAGACACAAATCAAGGATTATAAATCTATACTTTTATTACAACAAAAACTGACAGTGTAGTATGAAGTTTACATTTAAAGAAAAATTTCACAGAAATCTAACACATGCCTAAAAAGACTTTACAATGTAGCTCAAGACAGTGTCAAGAACTGCTGGATCTTATGACTGAAGGCAGAGCATTTTGGGCAGCAGTGTTAGCTCTTTTTCACAATTTGCTTTGTGTTTTAAAGTGAACCGCTGCCCCAGTGTGAACGTTCCATCTCCTGAGACCAGGGCTTCTGAAAGCGCTCAGCCCGACTGACTCAATGAAACTTGTGCTGTCAGTGACTGAACTCTGTCACTAAAGGTTTCAGATCCAAGCTCAAAACCCAAGGCCCCGATTTTCCACCCTAAGAGTCTGGACCACGCTGGTCCCAACTCTGCTGCCCTCCCTCAGTCCCCCAGCACTTCTGCCGCGGTGTGGACGGCCAAGCAGGTCCTACCCTAACTTCCTAACTCCTGTCTGATTGAGAATTAGCACCGCTGAGACAGAGGGTCTGCCTGTGGACACCACCGGGGACGGTCCCGCCCCAGTCTGCCTCCATCTCCATAATGGCTGCTTTGGTAATTTGGGAGCTGCTCGGTCCTTGGGGACAATGTTCAGGTCCCACAGGGACTCCTGGCTCGGGGTTTCGGGCATTCACAGCTTGTTAACCAGTCTCTCACAGTCCTTGTTTAGGGTGCCAATGACATTTTTTGAGAAGGTAAAATATTCTGAACATAGAACCAAAACATGAGTTGTTCTGGCCACTGTATCCTAGTCAGGGCCCAAATTTCCGCCAGAACAACCCTACCCATCTCCCTCCCCCCACCCTCCCCTCAAATAATACACCAGGAATAGCCGAAAACTACACACATGCTACGCTGTAAAAATGTGGCGTTAACACTATCGGGAAGAAGGCTGTGGGTTGCGGAGATGCTCTTTGAAGAAGACAGTATCTTTCTGCTCCCCACACGCCTGCTCCTGCAAGTTCTGTCCTTCACAGAAGGCCCTTCGCAGGCCAGCAAAGTGTGGAGCGGCCACGGTGGCTGCTCCCTGCCCGGGGCAGGTGTGCACAGCTGGAGCAGCTGGCCAGCACCCGGGCCGCGGCAGGGATGGAAATGATACTGGCTCTTCAAAGGACATCTTCCCAAGCCACCTGTGCGGTATGAGGACAAGCAGAATGCCTTTCCACCCCCTGGAGACCCAGCTAGAGGCGATGGGCTGGTCCTTGGGAGACTCAGTTCTTGTCGTCTTTTTTGTCGTCATCCTCCGAAGGGTAGGAGTGCCACGTCAGCCGCTCCTCGTAGAAAGAGATGACAACCTGTGGGCACTTGACGTTGGCCTCCTTGGCAGGGACCAGGTCGGCCTCGTCAGAGTTCTTCCTGCAGACACAAGACAGACACTCTGAGCCATGCTGCCGGTGTGTGGCATGAACCGCCCGGGGCTGGGCCTCAGAGCCGGGATCCAGGGCCAGGCTCGCGAGGCTGGGCACGCAGCCCCCGCAGCCCTGCAGGCACGTGATGCCCGGGAGGCCTGCTCCGCTGCAGATCTCCTCGCAGACGGCCTGGCTTTAGCTCAGGCAGGCCTTGGACTCGGGCTTCCTGTCTCTGAAGGCCTTTGTCAGAAGCTGGGCTGCTGACTCAATTCTACCAGAACTCCTCAAAAAGTTAGCAAAACCTGCTCATGACCCTGGAGGTGAATCTCCTGCCTCGGCACACTACAGGCACATGACACTATGGCCAGCTTTCCCAAACTTTTCAAATGTTCTCAAAATCAGAATATCACACACATGCTATAGAAAAGGGAGTTAGAAGTCAATTCTTACCTCCAAGTCACCAAGTGTCCCAAGTGAAGGGAGCAGTGCAGGACAGGTGCAGATGTATCACAGGGTCCCTGACAAGTGACGCCTGCACACCCAGACCCTAAGGGGGCTCAAAGCCGACCCGGGGCACTTCGTGCTCAGTGGAAGCAAAGGCCAGGCACGACAAGGATGCCAGCAACACGGGGACCTGGAGCCAATGCCCCGAGGTTCCTGGGACCCCTCAGACAAGGGAGTCACTCCTCGGGGCGGGGTGCAGTGTCAGGCTGTGCTGTCAGCCACTCCTGGGCAGTGCTGTCATAGTGCATCCCACACATACACTGAAAGCCTTGTAGGGTTACCTCACTGCACGTTAAGTATCTACTTTCAGAAATGGACAAGTGCCTACTCTGCAGAAAGCATCTCTTGTGGGTGCTACTGCTAACTGAACCCAGGACCACAGGAAGGCTAAGCATGTGCTCTGCCCCGGGCGACCCCCCGCAAACTGAGGAGCAAATCGGGGGCTTTCATACCGAGCTACATATCCAGTGCTTCAGTTTTATCTTGAAGCTCTAGCTATATTACCATGTTACCAAGCTGGGTTCAAATTTGAAATCATCCTGCCTCAGCCTCCCAGAATGCTGAGATTAAAGGCATGTGCCACTGTGCCTGGCACTTTTACTTTTAAAAGTAAACTTTTCATTTATAACTACCATATGTTTTGGTGTTCTGAGATAGGGTGTGACCGTGTAGTCCAGACTGCTCTTGAACTCACTATGTGGCCCACACTGGTCTCGAATTCATGGTGATCCTCCTGCCTGAGCCTCGTGTGTCCTGGATTACAGGCGTACACGCTACCACGCCCAGCTGTTAACATTTAGTCTTACTATGTAGATAGCAAATTAAGCCACAGACAGATGACACACTGTAACTCAGACTGAGCACAAGCAGAAGTACATGTTAACTGCTCTTAATCATGAACTCCTCCGTCTTTCCCATATGCAGCTCTTGGAAGTGAGCTTTTCTCAACTACAGGCCAACAATGAGCAGCTGCAAGAGGGCCAGATGCAGGGCTGACCATGGTGTGTACCTCTAACCCAGCACTTGAGGCTGAAGCAGGAAGAATGCCAAGCTGAGCCCAGCCTGAACAATTTATGAAACCCTGTGTCAAAAGATGTGGATGCAGGGGCCGGGGAGATGGCTCAGTGGAATAAGCACTTCCCTGGCAAGCACAAGGGCCTGAGTTCAATCCCCGGTTCCGCAAAAAAAAAAAAAAAAAAAAAAAGATGTGGATGCATAGGGAGGGCTGGAGGCATTTTTCAGTGATGGGCTCAATCCTTGCCTGGTACTGTAGAGAAACAGAAAAAAGGGTGGGCATGGTGACACATGCATATAGTCCCAGCATTCAGGAGGCTGAGACAAGAGGACCAATTTGAATTTGTGCACAGCCTGAACTCCATAGTGAGGTCAAGGACAGCTTGCACTGCAGAGACTTTGAGAGAGGAAGGGGGAGAGAAGAAGGGGGAGAGAAAATGGGAACAGAGCTAGTGACACAGGCCTTTAGTGGTGCTCAAGTTGGGTCTCCAGCCGTCTTTTTTCTACTCTGGGATAGAACCCGGGGCCTTCCGTAAGCGAGGCAAGCGCTTCCGTGCGGAGCTACATGGGCTCCCTGAGCTGGGCTTCAACTTGCAACCCTCTGGGCCAGAGGTCACAAGCAGGTGCCATGTTCCAGGGAAAAGACTACACAGAGAGGAGTTTCAGAAGGGCCTAGACCCGCAAAAGGACAGAGCCGCAAGAGCGCTGTTCCTGCGCCAGAGCCTAGAATCCTTCCTGCCTACGTTTATTTAGTTTTGTGTTTTCCTCTTTGGTGCTAGGGAATGAACAGGACCTGACTGAGCTACACCCGCGACCTTTAGCGTCTATGTTGAAGGCAATGAAACTTGTTCTGGAGGAAAAAAAGCAGGCACATTTCCAACTAGGAAGATAAAGGGAAGCAAGGGTTCTTTCTGGGCATGGGGTAGGTCATGCTGCCTTCTGCTTAGATGAAGCACAGGTGTGCTGTTCTGGTCACCAACAAAGCACATATGTGATGGTGGTCTCATAAAATTGTAATGGAGCTTAAAATTCCTATCACCCAGGGCTTGGGGGATGGCTCAGTAGAACAAGTGCTTGCCTGGCAAGTGCAAGGGCCAAGGATCAATCCCCACTTCAGCCAAAAAAAAAAAAAAAAAAAAAATCAAATCCTATCCCCCAGTGACACTGGCACAACACTGCTTGGGGATCTGCAGTGACGTCGGCGAGCACTGCGCCACCAGCACACACAGGCCCAGCGCAAGTTTGCTCAGCGTGCCGTCCCTGGCGGGACACGGATCTGCTGCACATTCTGCCCACTGAGACAGAGACCACTGTGAAAGCACACACCATGACTGCAGCGACCATGTGGAGACGGCCCTGTACCATCTGGCTTGTGTGAGTACATTCTACAATAGCTGCACAAGGATGACACTGCCTGATTATGCCCTTTTCTTTGGAGGCATCTTGTCACTTGTGGCTCAGGACGGCCTCAAACTCAGGGCAACCCTCTTGCTTCAGCCTCCAAGTGCAGGGAGTACAGGCGCATGCCCACACTGGCTCATCGCTGTCCTCAGACACTGCCCCGTCATGATGTGGCGCACGCCCGTGCAACTACCACGAGCATTTACGGCGCATCAGGCAAGGAGCAGACTTGGAGGCCCCGCAGTACAGGGCCCTGCTGACCCCTGCTGGCTCATCTTGGAATCGCACTGTCTACAGGAATACAAATGCTTTGCTCATTTGCTGGTTAAGTTTTATCCCGGCCAGCACACTATCAGGAGGCGGCAGAAGAGGTGGTCTAGTCACATTTCATAATGTTTTCCTTCACTTAAACTGAAATATGAAATATGACTACATCCCAAAGCCTCTCCACTGTTTTGTTTTTTTTTTCCTTCTACCTCAAAACAAAAATAATAAAGAAAAACCCCCCAAAACAGAAGGGCAAAGCTCTCCCAAGCCTGCGGGTCCCTACCTGTTACTCACGAGTCCAGGCTGGCAGCCAGGCCAAGGGTCACTAGCAAAGGACTATGCCATCCTAGAGCTTTCACACTGGCACAAGGCAGTCTGAAGGTCCAGCTTTCTCCTCTGCCTGGAACAGAGGAGTAGAAGGAAGACACCAACTCACCATTTCATGAGGAACATGAGCTCTCCACTCGAGTCCGTGGCACCAATAATTCGCTCTGGCTCCAAACCCCGGGCAAAGCCTCGTGGCTTCTCCGACTGTGAAAACCAGAGAGGAAATGATTTATCTCGATGGGACCGTGACCTAGAACAAAGCTCTGCGGGCATCTGAGTCCTCTAAGCTAAAGTTTCCTGCCAATACACTTCACTAACATCTGGGTGCCCGAGAACGGGCCTCTAGAAGGGTTTTGGTCTCTGTGTGAAACAGACAGCACTCTGATTAAAACAACTGTTCCCCACTCTCTCCAGCCTCAAAGACAAGTTATCCAAAGGTACTGAGTAGGAAGCAGCCAGCTCGGCTCTAATGACCAAAGCACCGACTGCCGCTGCCCCCTCCTGCTTCTGCTCCTCTGAGGAGCCATTTGCCTGCCCTTCCTCCTGTCCCCTACACAGGTCACATGTGCTAAGAACACAGCACCTGATTATCGGGCTGTGGCTCGAAGGCAGCAGACATTTCAGGCTGGTGAGCACTCCCACCACCGCCTCACCTCTTCTTTCTTCTTCTTTGGTTTGCTCTCCTCTCCCTTATCTTCAGAATCCGAGTCAGCCTTGCGCTTGCCTCCCTCTGATTTGTCTGTCTCATGTGCTGTTTTCTGAGACTGCAGGAACTCGGCAATGAGGTCAGGGCAGTCCAGGTTCTCTTCGGGCTCCCACGTGTTGTCCTCACTGAAAGTGGAGGGCACAGCAGGTCACACGTCTCGTATGGGACAGGTGAAGTATGCATGCTGTGTGCACGAGGTTAGTGCATGGAGCTTAGAGATGTGGCCTGTGCAGAAAAACAACTACTCTTTGAGGCGTGGACACCATGATGCATACGCACATGCAGCACGCTGCCCCTCAGTCACCCCACCCTCCGCGGGGTGCAGCACAGGCGGCACTTACTCGGAGAAGCCCTTCCACTTGAGCAGGTACTCCACTTTGCCCTTCACCACCCGGCGGTCCAGCACCTTCTCCACCACATACTCCTCCTCCTCCTCCTCCAGTACCTCCTCTACTTTCTTCTTGTTTTGTTTCTTTCCCATGGTGCCCGCCAGCTTTCTGGTGTGAAGGGTGACGCTGCTGTGGTGAGACAGGAGGAAAAAGGCATCAGGACACACTGGCTGGATGACTGTCCGGATGCTGACACAACTGGGCTGCCATAGGTGCTTTTCATACTGTATGCTGCTTACAGGAAGCGTCGTGGCAGCTGACTGCTGAAACGGCTGGACACCTCTACTCCTGTGCAGCACTGAAAACATCTGCACCCAGTTCTTCCGACACAGAGGAGCTCCTGAGAACCCCATAAAATACCACATTAAATCGAAGCAGGGCACAACAGCATGCACCATTCTAGTACTCAGGAGGCTTGGACCCAGGCCCTTCACACTGAACTACGCGCCCAGCCTTTTTATTTTGAGTTAATGAGACCCTTCGATTTAAGATAGGGTCTCATTAACTCAAAATCTGTCACCCAGGCTGGCCTGGAACCTGCTATCTTAGCCCCCCACAGTGCTGGGATGACAAGTGTACACCACCAGACATGGTTTAGTTTGTCGTCTTGTATATACCACTGAGATATGATGAACTGTCAGGACACTAGTGAAAGGATCCTTTTCTTCAGTCTTTCCTGAACGCTAGTAAAAACTTACAACTCACAATTTAAAAATTGTACTTATTTAATCATTCACTTTTGTGTGTGTGTGAAACCGGGATTGAACTCAGGCCCTTGCGCCTGCCTCTACTGAGCCATCTCCCCAGCCCCTATTTCATCATTTACTTCTAAGGCTAAGGATTACTCACAAACATGCCAGAATGACTATGAAGAGTCTTTAAGCTAGAGCACAACAATAATTTGGAAAAAACATTGCTACCACAAATAGGATCTCTGTGTATTTATTTTTGTGGTAGGAGGGATTCAACTGAAGGGCATTATATCTCCAGGCCTTATTTTGACACAGGGTCTCATGTTGCCTAGAATGGCTTTGAACCTGTAATCCTCCTGCCCTGGCCTCCTGAGTAGCTCAGATTACAGGCATGAGGGCTTTGAGTTAGGTGTGGCAGACACCTGTGATCCCACCACTGGGAGGCTGAGGCAGGAAGATCAATAGTTCCAGGGCAGCCTGGACTTACCACAAGACCCAGTCTCAAACCAAAACCAAACTACATCAATGGGTTGGGCAACATCTACATGTTTTTCCAATGTTAAATTTTTAGTCCTGCTGGGCATGTAGTGCATGACTAATGCCAGCACCTGGGAGGGTGAGGCCCGAGAATCACAAGTATATGCTTGCCTGGGCAACTTGGAGAGACTCCATCTCAAAATAAAATATGAACTAGGGGTGTAGAACAGTGCCATGGCCCTGGGTTCAAGCCCACAAAATACTCTGAATCCTCATAGAACCTATTATCCTCAGTCTTTCATCCAACTCTTGACTTGTGGCAGGCTCAAAGCCTTCCAGTCACCACTTTGTGTCAGTAGATGGCGCTCTAGGATACAAATAAAACAAAAGCTGACAAAACTGGCCAAATGGCAGGTGGTAGATATTCTAAGACAAAGAATTACTGCTTGGTAGGAGTCGAGACAATACCAATTTGGGGCTAAACTGGTAATTCCTAGCATCCCTGGGAGAGTCTCAGTAAGTACAACTCTCCCTGGTCCAAGAAGAAAGGAAAGGGATGGGGAAAAGGTTGATAAGGAAAGGAGGGGAATGGTGGTGCACACCAGTAATCCCATCAGTTGGGAGGCTGAGGCAGGAGGATTGTTGAGTTAAAGACCAGCCTGGGCTACAAAGTAAGCTCAAGGCTAGCCTAGGAACTGGAGAGCAACACCCTGTCCTTTTTTTTCAATCTTTTATTATTAAATATTTAAATATTTACTTATTTTAGGGCCAGGGAGATGGCTCGGTAGAATAAGCACTTGTTCCCAGTTCCACAAAAAACAAAAACAAAACAAAACAAAACCCCACCAGTTAAAAAAATGGTGGCCAGCATGGCATGGGGCTGGTTTGCCAGGCAGGTGCTTAGACTGCCAAGAAATCTCCCCAGACTAAGACCATGTCTTTATAAAAAAAGTTGATAGGGGAATGGGATGGAGAAGGGGGAGAAAGAAATTTTCCTGAAATCTTTAAAAAAACAAGCCAGCCGTGGCTGTGCACATCTACAATCTCATAACTCTGGGAGGTTGGAAAGGATCGCAAGTGTGAGTCCAGCCTGAGCAATTCAGCAAGACTCTGCCACAAAGTAGGATTTAGGGATGCAGCAGAGGGAAGGCCCTGGGTTCAACTCCACTACAGCAGTGTTTCTCTGTTCCAGGTCCCCCCCCCCCCGCCCCCGCAATGCACCTATTCACGCTGACAGTACTGAGAATTACTGTATTAGTGACAACTGGTTCCTGGGGAGGCTGTGGTAACCTACAACTATGGCTCTGTAGCACACACCTTTTTTTTGTTGGTGTTGTTTTTTAAGACAGAGTGGAGATGGCTCAGTGGTCTAAAGCACCTACTTAGAACAAGCTAAGCCAAGCAAAGCACAGGGACTGCGGTTGGATCCTCCCGCACCACATGCCAGACAGCCCCGCCCCCTGGTGGGCTGAGCTGGCCACCCACCCACACACACACAATAAATAAATAAAATCATTCAAGGTTCCTAGAAAAATACTATTTTGCACTAAGAACTGAACTTTTTTTTTTTACACAATCTTTTAAAACTTAATTGAAATTAAAAGCTGTAGAACTATGGGAATCAAATTCTGGACCTCATGTTAGCCAGGCAGGTGCTATGCCACTGAGCTAAATCTCTGGCCCTGTACCAGTGTATTTCTTTTGACCTTTCAAACTACCACCCCTCAAGATAAGCTGTTCATGTTTCTGCCTTACAAACAGAACAAGTTCTGATCATTAATCATTTAAAATCACACAAATGACAGCCTAGTAGTTCAGTGAGAAAACCAGTAAGAAAAGGCAAGCAGTCCTGCCCAAACACAGAAAGCCACACGGTGAGGTCCCTCTGGCCCACAGCAAGAAAAGCTCACAGGTGTCTAGATGCAGACCTGCAATGTGTCACAGTAAATACGGAAGAGACTAGTACTGGTTCTCTTTCAGAAAGCACTTTGGGAAAAAGAAAACACTTTGGAAGGTATGAATACGTTAAAAACCCAATGATTTTTTTCATTAGTTTGTACTCCTTGTTAATTTTATGACAGCAGACAGTAACAAAGCATTTTTTATTTTTTTTTACATTTATTTATTGTGTGTGTGTGTGTCCAGCTCAGCCCACCAGGGGGCGGGGCTGGCTGGCATGTGGTGCCGGAGGATCGAACCGCGGTCCCTGTGCTTTAGTCAAGCTTGTTCCAAGTAGGCGCTTTAGACCACCGAGCCATCTCTCCAGCCCACAAAGCATTTTTTAAAAAACACCCTAGCCTTGGGTTTTGAATCTTTAATTACAAGTATTAAATGATGCAGAATATTGAAGGAAGGAAGCTAAGCATGGCGGCAAAAGCAGGTAGTGCTAGCTGCTCAGGAGGCTGAGACCAGAGGTAGATGCCAAGGTCAAGGCTACGGAGGCTACAAAGCACACGGAGCTTGCCGTCCTCCTAAGAAAAGAGAAGGGACTGTGGTGTAGTTCAGCATTGAGTGCGTGCTTGAGGCACTGAAGCAAGAATCATTAAGTCACAGCTCTTTTAAGAAAAGGCACTGCTGTGGTTTTCTTCACCAAACTTTCACCCTGCCTGAGGGAGCCAGAAAACCACAAAGAAACTAGGCTTCAGTTTTGCATTAGAGATAGGGTGGCTTTGAACTCTCCAGCCTCAGAGCCAGATTCACAGGCTTGGTACCCTGCTCCAGGCGAGGTTGCCTCGAGGGCAGAAAGCTGTCAGACCACTTTTTTTCATTCCAGAAGAGTTTCTACTTGTACTGTGAAGGGCAGAGAAGGAACAGTGAAGACCCTGTGGGTGCAGTGCCCAGATGCTACCGCAAAAACCTCAGGAACATTCATGAGACCAATCCTCGCCAGTCTGGAAAATCAAGCTCTGCATGCCAAGCCACACAAACAGACCTCCAAAACCGGGCTCTCGGCTGAAGACTGTGCTTTGTTGTTCTTAGGGCAGGCGAGTGCGGCTAGGAGTCTCAGCATGTGGGAAAGAGGCAGCAAGGTATCTTGGGGCCAGGAGTTCAAGAGCAGATGCAAGCTCAGTAGAATAAGTGCTTGCCTGGCAAGCTCAAGGTCCTGAGTTCAATCCCTAGTACTTAAAAAAAAAAAAAAAAAAAAAAAAAAAAAAAAAAAGCAGATGCACACTATGAAGCCAGTACTCTGGGAGACTGAGGCAGAAGGGTGGCAAGCTGGAAGTCAGCCTGGGCAATTTAGCAAGATACTAAGAGCCTGTCTCAGTTTAAAAGGGTAGAGATGTGCAGCTCAGTGTAAAGGCCCTGGGGCTCAGGACTTAATATGGCAAAAGCAAGAAAGTTATCAAACTATGTTTCTTTCATGAACACCAAAATTTTTTTTTCTTTTGTAATTTTGAGATACAGTTTTGCTATGCAGTTCAGGCTGGCCTTGAGCTCATTTTGTAGATGAGGCTGGTCTGGTACTCCCAACAATGCTCCTGGCTCAGCCTCCAAAGTGCTGGGATTATAGGTGTGCACCACCACACCTGGTCAAAAAGTTTACTTTTATAACTTTTATTATACAATAGCTATGAGATAAGAAAATGTCTCAATTTCAAAGAAAACCCTGCTATGATTCAGTCTTTAAAAATTCATTCAAAAATAAATAAATAGGGGCCTGGGAGATGGCTCAGTGGAATAAGTGCTTCCCTGGCAAGCACAAGGGCCTGAGTTCAATCCCTGGTTCCGCAATAAATAAGTAAATAAAAATTCATTCAATAGTTTGGATTACTGAAAGACAAGGTGGGGCTGGTGAGATGGCTCAGTGGTCTAAAGCACCTAATTAGAACAAGCTTAGCAAAGCACAGGGACCGCGGTTCAATCCCCCAGCACCACATGCCAGCCCGCCCCGCCCCCTGGTGGGCTGAGCTGGCCCCCCCCACAAAAATAAATAAAAAATAAAAAAATTATTAAAAAAAAGACAAGGTATGTGTGTGCTTTAATTTTGAGGTAGGGTCTCACCATGTAGCCCTAACCCTAACCCCCAGGCTGGCCCTGAATTCATGTCGATTCTCCTGCTTGGGCCTCCCCATGGCTGGGATTACAGGAATGCCCTACCAAGCTCAGCAAGGTCAATTTTCTAGTGACTCAAATATCTTATACTTAAAAAAAAAAAAAAAAAAAATCCTTTATTAAGAGTATCCGCTACAGGGGCTGGTGAGATGGCTCAGTGGTCTAAGGCACCTACTTCGAACAAGCTAAGCTAAGCAAAGCACAGGGACCGCAGTTCAATCCCCCAGCACCACATGCCAGCCAGTCCCGCCCCCTGGTGGGCTGAGCTGGCCACAAACAAAAATAAATAAATAAATAAATAAATAAATAAATAAATATATTAAAAGAGTATCCGCTACACAAATGGGGTTCATTCTGGCATAATTATATACACATATAACATGCTTTGATCATTTCTCCCCTCCCCCAAATAGATACTGAATAGAGAACACTTTTATCTGCATGAGAATCAGAATTAATGACATAGTTTAGAGGTTACAGTAGCTATAGCCTACTCCCAATCTAAGAAATCAAATCAAATGTATAATTTTTTAAGTTATGAGGCTGAGTAGATAGCTCAGTGGTTTAAGCGCCTGCCTGGCAAGCACAAGGACTCAGGTTCTATCCCTGAGTACCACATGCTGTGCTGCACTGGCCACGGAAACCAGGTGTGATGGTGTATGCCTATAATTGTAAAGCTGGGGAGGCTGAGACAGGAAGATCACTGAGTCTGAGCTGTGTAGTGAGATCCTGTACCAAACGAATAAATAAAAAAAGATTTTTAAAAATAAATTAAAATTTTTTTTCCTTAGCTTTTTTGTTCTTGGTACCAGGAATTGCACACAGAACCCTACACTCACCAGGCAGGCACTGTGCCACTGAGCTATAGTCACATTTAATTACAAAAAGACATAATGTAGGAAATCCAAGTCCCCTAGCTAACAACTCATGAAAACTCCATTTTGTTCAATTCCCACAGATACATGCATGTGCAAATAGACATCACATCTGTTCAACTTGCCTTTTAATGGGTTATGATGTTCCATAAAGATCAGGTTTTTTTTGGGGGGGGGCACTGAGGATTGAACCCAGAGATTGAATACTAAATACAGGAGAATCACCATGAGTTCAAGGCCAGTTCAGGCTATATAGTGAGTTCAAGGGCAGCCTGAACTATACAGGGGAGACCCTGTCTCAAGCAATCACACAACAAAAATTGAGGCAGTTTCTCACTAAGTGCCTGAATGAATTGTTCAGGATGGGCTTGAATCTAAAATCTTTTTGCCTCAGCCTCTCATACTACTGGGATCACAGGTCTGAGACACCACCATAGCTCAAAAATCATCTTTTAAAAAAATATATATTTTTTTTTATGTTGGTATTAGGGATCAAACTCAAGACCTTGAGCTCTACCAGGCAGGTGCTTAAGCTGCTGAGCTATCCTCTTGGCCCTACAAAGGCCCTATAAGTTTCCAGATAGGAAACCTGACTGGAAAATGTGAAGTTGGGCCAGACAAATAGTGAACACGAGCAAAGTTGTGTGTGTGTGTGTGTGTGTGTGTGTGTGTGTGTGTTAAATGTATTTGGCACAGGGTCTCACTACACAGCCTTGACTCAAAGTGATCCTCCTGCTTCAGCCTCTCCAGAGCTGGGACTACAGGTGTACGCCACCACACCTGGACACAGTGTACCCAGGGATTGAACCATGGTCCCTGTGCTTGTCTAAGCAGGCACTTAGTCCACTGAGTTATCTCGCCAGTTGCAAAGTATTATTAACAGTAAGGAACAGGCTCTACAGAGCAAGTTTGGGCTAAGTAAAAGCAGGAGATGAAGTACACCTTACAGCCTGAGGGTGGGCTATCATGAAGAGCCCACACAGCTTCAGAAATGTTTTGATAATCCATGTATTAATGCTCTGTCACAAATTTAGAGGCTGCAATTCCAGGCTCTGCTTCTACATACACACTTTTTAGACAATCACCAACTGAATGAACAACAGTCCTCCTAAGAACTTACAACTTTTTACTGCATGTGGGACAAAAGCCTGGGAGTCACTTTTGACTCTGTACCTTCACATCCAGTCATGTCTGAAAACTGCTTTTAGTCTGTGGCTCTTTGTGAAGCAAATGCTTTCCTGATAGGAAACTTGACTGAATGGAAGGTGGGAAGCTGTGCCATCCAAACAGTGAACACGAAGAGCCCTGGCCTTGAGTTCCAGAGGACTGAAAATCAGAACATTGGCCTATGAACGGATTTTTAATTGTACTTGACGTTTGTGCAGAAATGTGGCTAAGTCTTTCAAGCATGCGGATCTGATGAAACTACAGGTGTAAAAAAACAAAACAACAAAAAAACAAAAGTGCAGGGCTGGGGATATAATTCACTGGCATAAGCTCCTGCCTGGCAAGTACAAACCTGAGTTCAATCACCAGTATGGAGGTGGAGTGAGGTGGAAATACAGGTGTAGCTTCGGCTTGAGGGGCTCAGTAATCTGGCAAATCTTAAGAGGATAGAGCATTGCCTGAAGATTCTCTCAAGGACTTAAGGTAAAATCAAAATGATTAGAAGAGGGGAGTGTAGGTTATACTTGCCTACCATGTATCATGATGGCCATGGGGTGGGGTCAACACCCAGCATGGGGGGATAGGTGTGGATTAGAGCTAGACTAGAATTATGACTACACTGAGAACACATACCAAAACATTACACTGTACCCCGACAATTATGTGTCGGAGCAAAATGAGCACTGGAGGCCTGGCTTAGTGGTAGGACCTAGCCTGCCTAGCAAGCACCGAGGCCCTGTTCTCCACTCCAGCACTGGAAAGAAAACAAGGGGGAGGGGAGGGAAGGGAGTTTGGGGGTGGTGCATGCCATAATCCTGGCACTGGGAGGCTGAGACAGGAGGATTAAATTCAAGTCCAACCTGGGGAATATAGTGAGACCTGACTCAAAGTCAAATGATAAGGAGCCAGAGCTGCAGAGCAGCAGGTAGGGGGAAGACCTTAGGTTCAACCCAAGCGCTGGGGGAAGGGCAGTAAAATCCTATGTTTTAAAGAATGACTACGCTGAATTAAAAACAGAAACAAAAGCATTCACACTTAAGAAAACTCAAATTACTGCCACCAAACTCCCAAACTAGTTTGGTTAGGCCTTCAAGGTGCTGTATTAGTAAAAAGAAAGGCACAATTTCAGACAAGCTAGGTCGCCCCCTTCTGGCCATCAAATCACAAACACGCTGGGCCAGAAAGATTCAATAGAAGTCACACAATTCAAATAACGATAGGATCTACATTTCGTTCAGATTCACATAATTCTTCCAATTAACCTTGGAAAGGCTATTCAATTTTTGAAGAAACACTGCTACTGGGAAATCCTTATTGTTTGACTCTATGTACAGGGCACTGAAGACTTTTCCTTTCTTTTATGGCCATACTAGGGCTTGAATCCAGACTTACTGGAGTGAACCATAGTCCCAACCCTTATTTTCCACACTTCACCCCTTAAAAAAAAGAAAAAAAAAAGTTTTTGAGACAGGGCTGGGTGTGGTGCTATAAACCTATAATCCTAGCACTCAGGAGACTGAGGTAGGAGGATCAACAGTTCAAAGCCAGTCTGAAGTACAGTGACACCCTGTCTGAAAAAAACAATTCTGAGACAATGTATGGCTTACTTGTCCAACTGAGATCTTGTGATCTTCCTCACTTAGACTCCCAGAGTGCTTGGGTTAATGGCAAGTGTCACCCTTCTTTCATTTGAAAGGGAGAAAAATTGTAATTCAAATTGGTAGGCTCAGCCTGCACACTTCATTGTTCCTAAGGTGGTGTGGGGAAACCCCTGTAGTTCAGGATCTGACAGGGTAAAGGCATACACAATTCATGCTGTGGGAACCAACGGATTCCTGATTACCTATGTCAAGACAGATATCACTAAATTGCACAAAGTATACTTAAATTTGCAAACCTCCTGCCTGTCTTCTAAGTCCTAGATTAGAGGTAACTGTGCACCTCCACACATTCAGGGTGTGGCTCTAGTGGACGGCTTGCCTAGTATGCCTGAGGCCCTGAGGTACATTCCCAGCCCTTCTTTCTCACTAAAGCATTCATGCTTGGCTTACATTTGTAATCCTCTGTGTTAATATCCCACAATGCTGGGGTAACAGGTGTGTGCCACTAGTTTTTTTGTGTGGTACCAGGGATCAAACTCTGGACCTTGTGCTTGCCAAGCAGGCACTTACACTGCTGAGCTATATTCCCAGCCCTTTCCTGCCCAACTTTTAGAAAATGTTTTCTTTAAAGATCACTTTTGGGGGGGCTGGGGAGATGGCTCAGTAGAGTAAGTGCTTGCCTGGCAAGCGCAAGGGCCTGAGTTCAATCCCCAGTTCCGCAAAAAAAAAAAAAAAAAAAAATCACTTTTGGGGGAGTGCATATGATCACAATGTTACAAGTAAACCTGGTTAGTGCCTCACAACTGTAATCCCAGTACTAGGAAGGCTGAGGCAGTTAATAAAGATTTCAAGGCCAGTCTGGGCTATACAGTATATTTTGTCTCAAAAAACCAACAAGTTATACATGACAATGAAACTTAATTTTTTTTTTTTTTTTTTGGTGGGGCTGGCTCAGGCTGCCTTAAGGGTGGGTTTGGTAAGGCAGGTGGAGGTGGGGATTGAACCGTGGTATCCTGCGCCCGACTACATTTGCCTTAGTAGTTATTTAAACAACTGAGCTATCGGGCAGCCCCCCCTCCCATGAAACTTGCTAGGCAAGCTATACACCACTGAGCTACATTCTCTGGTTACTATTATTTATTTATTTTTTAAATTTTATTTATTTATTTATTTGTGTGTGTGTGTGGCCAGCTCAGCCCACCAGGGGGCGGGGCTGGCTGGCATGTGGTGCTGGGGGATTGAACCGCAGTCCCTGTGCTTTGCTAAGCTCGTTCTAAGTAGGTGCTTTAGACCACTGAGCCATCTCACCAGCCCCTACTATTACTTATTATTTTTATTTCTCAGTATTGAATTCAGGCCCTTGAGCATGTCAAGCAGGTGCTTATGCTGCTCCACTACATCTCCAGCCCCTACAGATACTTTAAAACAGAATATTCAAGCCATAGAGCTTGCTGGTGCCTAAGTAAAGAGGTCCACAGCAGTCTGTGCACCTTGCCAGTGTGCAATTCCAGAGCAAGTTCAGTGAGCAGAGGTGGGGCAAGCATGCCAAGGGAAATGCTTTTACTCTGCCCCACCAAATAAGGTCAACTACTCCATAAATGCACATGAAAACATTCTATTGACTAACAAATGAAGTTCCTAGGAGGGATCTCAAAGCCCCATTCATTCATTCTGGCTGAATGGCCTGCGTGCCATATAAGGAGTGGACAGGAAGGATAACTTATTTCATACACAAAATAGCTATTAGCCTTTTTACTCCAAAATCTTTTCATGTTACAGGTTTCTTGTACAGTGAAGAAGGCAAGGAGTGTGGTGCTGCGGGTTAGTAATCCAGCACTCTGGAGGCCAGGGCAGGAGGACTAGAGGTTTGAGCCTGGCCTCAAATAAGAGGTTTAGTGAGATGTTCTCATTGTCTCAAAATAAAATAGAAAACAAGGGCTCTGGGGATACTGTTCAGTAAGCAGTACAGCAAGCACCTGGTAAGCACGTGTAAGGCTCTGGTTCAAACTCTAGCACCACACACACACACACACAAAGGTGGTAGAGGGGCTGGGGAGAGAAAGCAGCAGCATATGCACCTGCATGGCAAATGCAAGGTCCTAAATTCAATCCCCCGTACTGGGAAAACAAACACTAAAAGGTGGCAGTGGTGGTGATATTACTAAAAAAATGAGGCCAGGGTACCTTACTTCATCTTTAATAAGCCAGAACCATTAGACTACACACTGATTACATTTTTAATGAAAAACAATTTAGGCTACAGCAGCTACTGAAGAAAAATGTTACCACAGGGAAAAACAGAAGTGTGAGGATCTTCTGCTACCTTAGAGGTCCACTGAGACGCAAGTGGCTCCACTGCAGATGCTTTTTCACTCACACCCCTTGGTGGTGGTGAAGCACGCCTGTAATCCCAAGGAGGATTGGCAGGATCCTCATGAATTAGAGGCTGGCCTGGACCACACAAGCAAGTTCAAGGCCAGGCTGACCTACACAGTGAGACCCTTCTTCAAAAACAAACAACAAAAATACCCAAACCCTTCCATATAAGGGAGGGCAAGCCGCATTCACACGCATTTGGTCTTTCAGATCCATTCCAAACTGCCCACAGGATTCTCCTTGGAGGTACTGGGAATTGAAACTGGGCCTTCATACTGAGCTATGTTCCCAGCTTTTTTTATTTATTTAGCAGCACTGGGGATTAATTCCCAGGCCTGCCCTCCCACACTCTTCCAAAGTGACCAGCTTAGGCTCAAACTTGGTATTGCTGCATCAACCTACAGAGTACTGGGATCACAGGGGTGCTGCCACTGCGCATGGCTGACATGATTTTTAACACAAATGAGAGTATTTTAACCCTGGCTGTAGGTTCTATTACAACCTGCTTTTTGCAATTCTACCTCAACTAAGTTAAACTCCTTCTCTTCTGAAGCTTTGAAAAGGGGTACCTCATTTTGTTTTCAACAGGGAAAGGTTAGCTAAAAACTGCCGAGTATGGCAGTGCATATCTGTAACCTCAGCACTAGGGAGGGTGAAGCAAAAGGATTATCCACGATTTTGAGGCCAGCTGGGGCTACACAGTGAGTTCAAAACCACCCTGAGCTACATAGTGAGACCCTGAATTATACAGCGAGACCCCGTTTCAAAAGCCAAACCAAACCAAAAAACCGTTAAGACCTCACCCAAGAAAGATGGCTCTTAAGCCTGAAATCTTGGCAGTCTGGGACATGGAGGTGAGAGGGTGGAAAGTTTAAGCCCAGCCTGGCAGTCTGACAATATTGTCTCAAAAAATGAATAAAGAACCGAGGATGTATGTAACTCACGCTAAGACTTGGGGTTTATTCTCCAGCTAAGAAAAAAAAAAAAAAAAAAAAGGAACTATCTTTGTCCTAAATAATTAATGCAAGAGTTTAACTTTTTGTTTTTAACTTCCCAAAGGAAGCACGGGGTGAAAGTAGAAAACAAAGCAAAACTTGCAAAGCAGAGCAGGCGGTCGCTGCTCTAGTGGCTGAAGCAGGGAGATCGCGAGAGCCCGGGTGTCCGGGGCCAGCCCGCACGACACAGCGAGATCTCTTTCAAAAAACTGTATTAAGTGTGGATTTCACTTTTTCTTCACACCTATTCTTAACAGGCACGACACAGCGAGATCTCTTTCAAAAAACTATTAAGTGTGGATTTCACTTTTTCTTCACACCTATTCTTAACAGGCGCCCAACTACTGGGATCCACCTCGCGGAAAAGGCGCCTTTCGCGCTCCCCAGAAAGGATCTCTGCCGTACTTATCCTAAGAGCTCGTCCCACTCCCCAGCCAAGCCGAGCAAATCTCCGACCCTCCCCAATTTACCCAGCAGATCCACCGGCCCGGAGGCGCACCGACGGGCCATTCCCCTCCTCTTCCTGTTTCCTGGAAGTTTCTACTTCCCAGCCGTGTAGCCCCAACTGCTCGGGCAGCGCGGGCCGGCTGCGACATCCTCAGGTTACATTTCGAAGCTCCAGGTCTGGCAGGAGTCAGCGGTCCCTGTCGCGGACATCGGAGCACCCAGCGGCCCGGCCCGGTCCCGGGGCCCGCCCACCCGGCCCGCGCAGCTTTGTTTCAGTTTAGCGGGTCCCGACAGGGACCCCCAAGCGCTTGCTCAGCCCTCCTTTTTGGAGTTGCCCGAACCGCCCTCTCCACTGACGCCGCGGCCAGCGCCGCGCGCGGAGCTCGCGCGGGAAACCGAGGCGCCCCGCGCCGGCCCCGGCGCGCTCCCGCCCCCTCCCCCGCCGCCAGCGGACTCTTCACCTCAGCGCAGCGCCCAAGAGTCCGAGAAGAACTGGTGCCGCGCTCCTAGCGCGTCGCGTCCGGCAGGCCGGCGGAGTGGCGCCCAGGAAAGCAACTAGGCGGATGAACGCAGTCGACCCCTGAACTGAAGCGGCGTACCGCAGGCCCGGACCACCGGCCCTCCCCTCAACCGAACAAAAGAGCCTCGCACTCCGCTCTGCCCGCCGCCCCCAACGCGCAGGCGCGACGACCCGCCGCAGGGCACCATGGGACCAGGAGTCTCTAAGACGACAAGTCCCAGAGTGCCGCGCGCGTGTCACGCCAGACGTACCGTCCATGAGGGGTGTAGGGAGTTTTTTAAATTTTAAACTGCGCAAGCGCAGTGACATGGCGCGCGACTGTAATTTCAGCTTTTGGGTCAGGTTGAGGGTCGTCAATTCGAACCCTGTGTAGAGAATTTAGGGATTTAGGGACACCCTATCTTTAAAAAAATTAAAAAAGAAAGAAAAGCTTGTGGGGGTCAGGGAGATAGCTCAGCGGCATAAGCACCTGCATGGCAAGCGCAGGATTCAGAATTTGATCCCGGGTACCACAAAAATAACTAAATAAAGCCTGTGGATGTAGCTTAGTGCGAAGGAACTGGATCCGATCGTTGCCGCCTTAAAAAAAGAAAAATGACGCGATTTTTAAAGTGAGTCCACTCGTACTTCTGGATAATTCTGTAGTTTTTTTGTTTGTTTGTTTTTGGCAGAACCGGGGATTGAACTCAGGCCCTTGCGCTTGCCAGGCAAGCACTTATTCTACCGAGCAATCTCCCCAGCCCCTGTAGTTATGTTCTTGACATTTTAAATCTTACCAGGTTTCCTCAACGGATCGTTATGAAATCTCCACCTCGTTGAATCTCAAGTAATCTCGGTAATCCTCAATCCCTGCTTCTTTTAAAATGGAAATTAAAACAAAACAAGGCTTCCACTTCTCAATGTCGCTATTACCTCACCTTCGAGGCAG
Source organism: Octodon degus (assembly GCF_000260255.1). Taxonomy (NCBI): domain Eukaryota; kingdom Metazoa; phylum Chordata; class Mammalia; order Rodentia; family Octodontidae; genus Octodon; species Octodon degus. The sequence continues at coordinate 7,442,153 of NW_004524632.1, read as the reverse complement.
CCCCTCCCACCCACTTTATGGTGGGTGGGTGGATGTCAAAGGAGCTTTCTGGATTTCCCTTTTGTCATCACCTGTGCCAGAGGATGGTAGCCCCTTAGTCTCCATGAGCACCTGTCCTGAAGCCACCCCAAGGAAAGAGAATCAGACCTAGGCGTGATGGCACGGGCCTGTGATCACAGCATTCTGGGAGGCTGAGCTGGAGGGTCACATGTGGAGCCAGCCTGGGCATTTTAGCGACTTATGAAGTCCTTGGGTCAAACCAAAGCAATGAAAAGGCATTGGCAAGGTAGCTCTCAGAGAAGACCTGAATCCCCAGGACTGCAAAGGACCTGAGGGGGCGGCGGAGCGGGACATAGAACTAGGTAGAAACGCTGCTCTCATTCTTTGAGACAAGTGTTGGATCTTCCAACTAGATTGCTGTTCCCAGACCTTGCACATGGAAATTCGCTCTCCCCTGAGAGCTTTTGCTCACTTTGTTGTAATTAGTTAATAGCTCTTTCCTTCTGGGAATCAATTCTGCTGAGTGTAAAAACTCTGCCTTATTCGCCTCATCCCCAGTGTCCAACCCACTGCCTGCATGCTGTATTCAGTCTGGACTCATAATTAGTAGCGGAAAAGAGCACGGTTCGAGCCCCAGTGCTGGGAGAATTCATCTCTTTTCTTCCCTGAACTCTTCAATATCCCTGCTTTCCCTGTCCATTCAGAACTTGAGTAGAGTGTCAGCTGAAAGAGGACTCTTTCTTCCTTTCTTTTTTTGTTCGGACACAGGCTGTCACTATGGAGCCCAGGACTTACAGCAAGCCTCCTGCTTCAGCCTCTCAAGTGCTGGGATTACAGGCAAGCACCGTCTCTCCCAGATCATCTTTTATTTTGATACAGGGTCTTGCTAACGCTCTGAATTGCCCAGGATGGATTCAGATTTGTCCTCTTTTCCTCTAAGCCTTCTTCCCAGAGAGCTGACACTATAAGCGTGCACTGCCGTACCCACGTTGAGGTGTCCTGTTTTGAATAACTTTTATGAGAAAGGTATAACTACTGATATTGGCTATTCCATACGTGTGTGTGTGTGTGTGTGTGTGTGTGTGTGTGGTGATAGGGAATGTCACATATACTGAGCCAGCCCTATAGCATTGTGTTGTACCCCTAATTCCTGCTAAATATTTTGTTCTTTTTT
>NW_004524632.1:7427122-7440468 GCF_000260255.1 Octodon degus | reverse complement strand
GGTCCCTGTGCTTTGCCAAGCTTGTTCTAAGTAGGTGCTTTAGACCACTGAGCCATCTCACCAGTCCCTAATTGCCTTTTAAAAGGAAAGTAGTTGTTAATCTCAAATGACTAAATCTTTGGCAATAAAACTTCAAGTAGTAGTCAAAATGAGCCAGGGAGATGGCGCTTCCCTGGCAAGTGCAAAGTTCTGAGTTCAATCCCTGGTTCCGGGAAAAAAAAAAAAAAAAAAGCAGAATTAAGTAGCAGTCAAAATGAGACAAATAATTGTATAGTGTGTGTGGAATATTTTAAAAGTTCTGTACTTCTCTCCCTCAATCCCACCTACCATACTTAAAAGAGCTTGACAGGGCCAGGGAGATGGCTCAGTGACATAAGTGCCTGCCTGGCAAGCGTAAGATTTTGAGTTCAATACCTGGTAGTGAAAAAAAAAAAAAAAAAAAGAGCTGTGAGTTTCTGAGGGCCAGCTTTGCCTCTATTCCTTCCCACAACATTACTGTTAATTTTACAGAAATGCTGTCAAGCAGGCTCTAGTAACACTTCCATAATTTCTAGATTTTTAGTGAGGCCAAGGCTGAGGTTTAAGAAAGTCAGGCAGCTTGTCCAATGATAATGTCCAATGATTCAGGGAAGCTGAATCTTCTTCCTGTGATGCACCTATTTCCTACAGAGCATGGCGAACGGCAGTTTTGTCTGGAATAAGACCATGATGGGGGTCGCAGAGATAGCTCTGCGGACTAAAGTAGGCAAGGGCGGGGACCCCGACTGACCACCAGCACCACGTGCCCCGCCAGCCCCACCTCTAGGGCGGCCTGAGCCAGCCGCATGGAGAGTCGGGGCCTGGTGGCACACACCTGTCATCCAGCACTGCAGAGGATGAAAACAGGAGGATCACTACGGAGATTGAGCTTTGTAGTGAGGCCCTGTAACAACCAAATACATTTAAAAAAAAAAAAAAGGACCATAACGATACAGCTGCATTTGGGAAAGAAACTCTAAAGTTGGCCATCGCATCATGGTGAGTGCCTGTAATGTCAGCTCTGGAAGACTGAGCCAGGAAGATCATAAATTTGAATCCAGCCTGGGCAATGTATTGATTTAGCAAATCCCTGTTTCAAAATAAAAATTAAGGCTGGGTGTAGTGGTGCACACCTGCGGTCTCAGCTTTCCAGAGGCTGAGGCAGGAGGATGGCCAGTGGTTCAAAGCCAGCCTGAACTGCATGGTAAGACCTCGTCTCAAAACGAATATACAAATAAAAACAACCCCCCCAAACCTAATATACAACTAAAAATAAACCTATAATGTTAAATGAAACAAATAACACACGCTTAAATATGCAATGGTTTATGTGTAATCCGAAATATAAAAACAAAATATAATAGGAAACAGGTAGTTTGTTTTTTTTTTTCTTTTTACAAAAGTGAAGGGGACCAAGAGACAGGAGGTTGGAGAGGAGGCAAAGAGGATGACAAAGGAGTTAGGATGTGTTACTACACGTACTCACTCCCCGTGATGAATTTGATTATGTGCTACAAACATGTACTAATAAACTTTTAGGAAAATAGCTGATATCTGCAGGTCATGGTGGTGCACGCCTGTCACTTCAGAGTCAGGAGGCTGAGGCAGGAGGATGGCTATGAGTGCAAGGCCAGCTTGGGCTACATAGTGAGTGCAAGCCCACTCTGAACTATGGAGCAAGACCTTGTCTCAAATAACCAGAGGGCCGGCCAAATAGCTCAGTGGATTAAAGCTCCGGCAAACAGGCGCCAGGACCGGGGGTTCCATCCCGGGGCCTGCCTTGCCGGCCCCACACCCAGGGCGTGCTGAGATGGCAATTGAGACTGGGCACGGTGGCACACGCCTGTAATCCCAGATCTTGGGAGGCTGTAAACAGGCGGATCACTACGAATCTGATCTAGTAGTGAAGCCCTGAACATCCTGTAGACCCTTCCCTAAAATTAAAAAAAAAAAGAAAAAGAAAAAGAAAAAATAACCAAAGAAAAGTTTATATAAAGGAATTCTGAGACCAAAAAGTTTGAGACACATTGTTTTACGCGGGAACCGTGTCCATTATACAGAGGAGGAAACTACCAATACACTTTGTACTGGTTCCTGCAAGGACTCAAAGTTAAGTGTAGTGCCAGGTACTGTATCCAAATCGCCTTACTCCAGGCTACAATATTTTTGCCAAAATCTTTAAACTGGTGATGAAAACCTTTCTTTTTATTTATTTTTTTGAGGCAGGGTCTCACTATGCATAGCGATCCTCCTGTCTCAGCCTCCTGAATGCTGGGACAAGAGGCGTGCACCATTACTCCGAGCAGAAGACATTCGGAACATTCCCGAAGTCTCGAGCTTATTTCACGGCTCTCTAGCTTGTCAGCTACCTGCGTGACCCTTCACCTTAGCTCAGGCAAGGCACTAAATTTCTGGGCTCTCAGCCTGGTTTTCGCTGACGACCTGTGGCTTCCTGAATCCGAGCTCCGCTGGGGAACTGCAACTCACAAGATTCAAACTGAGGCTCTCGAGGGATTTACTGAGGATCTAGGAACATAGGCGTTCTCCTCTTTAACTGACCGCATTACACGCCTCCCTTCACTGAGCTAACCAAAAACTGTAACTTCTGCGGCCTGGACCCACGCGCTCAATGACGTCATCCGTACGCTGATTGGCTGCGCTTCACAGTTGCGGCTCAGAGATCCGACCGTGGGTCTGACGTGAACACCTTATCAATGCCCTCTCCACGCCCACCCTCCCGCGCTAGGTGTGAGTGGATACTAGCTACTCCGGCCTGGGCCGGGTCGGTGCGTAGCCACGCCTCCAGGAGCTCATGGCCACTGAAAGCCCGAGCTTGAGGGGGCGGGGCCTCCAGGGATGCATGGATTGGCTGATTGGGAGCCATCTCCCGTCGTGCACTGGGGTGCCGGCTTCTCACCCGGAAGGAGAAGCTCTGACTCTAGTTGTAAGGTGGTGTAGCTTTGGGAATCGGTGCTGCTCTCAGGTGAGTGGGCGTGGGCGGGGTCCCGGGGACTGGATGCTGCTCTCAGGTGAGGGGTCATGGGCGCTTGGGTGTTGGCCTCGCTTGACACCCTTGGGTTGGAGCTCTCTCACCATTGTGATGAAGAGGAGGGTTTGCCGGGGATCCTAGAAAGGAAACCTGGCTTTCCAGTTTATTTTGTGAGTGTAAAGAATCTTTCCTTCCCACGCCCAAACTTTATCGGGAAGGGACGAGGCCACGGGGCTCCTAGCTCGTTAAGAATGGAAGAGATGAGTGGCTGTAGTTAGAGTTTGGGGACATCTACCCGAGCGACTGGGCTGCGGGTAGTAGTAATGCTGTAGGCGCCCACAGGAGACGTGCTGGATCGTGTGCGCCTGTGTTGCCCCCGGAGTGGAAGGAGGGGCGGGTTACAGGTGGACGAAAAGCTCCTGGTTGAGATCACACAGCTTGGTCAGACGGGTTTCCCTGCCATCTCTGGGTGTTCAGGAAGGCGAGCTGTTTGTTTTGATGCAGAGGATCGAACTCAGCCTTCTCACTGAGCGACGTCTCCAGACTTCGTTGTCATTTTAGACAAGGTCTCGCCGAGTCACTTCAGTTCCCCAGGGTGGTCCCAAACTTGCCATCCTGCCTCGTCCTCCCCGAATGCTGGGCCCACAGGCGTGTGCCTCCACGCCTGGCTGAATTTGAGTGTTTGAAAAACTTTAAAACAAATCCACTTTGTAGACAGCACATGGCTGGGTTCTCACTGAGCTATTATTGGTGCTGGTACAAATGGAGAAAGTAGATGATACCTCAGTTGTGATGCGCTGGGCGCATAGCACCGAGTAAACTGTGAAAGTTGGGGGGTCCCTGACTAGCCTTAGTGTGCTGCTGAGATGATAAAGCTAATGGACCTCCTGTCCTCGGGGGGCTGACCTGAGCCTTATTTATCTGTGGGAAACAAGGTGATGGAGAGAATAGTAGTTCCTAGGAACTGTTACCGACAGTGTAGATTTTTGTACTTGATCCAGTGTTTTAAATGAAATCCTTTTACAATCAAAGCTTTTATTTATTTATTTATTTATTTATTGGTGGAACCAGGGATTGAACTCAGGCCCTTGCGCCTGCCAGGAAAGCGCTTATTCTACTGAGCCATCTTCCCAGCCCCAATCAAAGCTTTTTGGGTCCCCTTTAAATTTACATTTCAGCATACTGCATCTGGGAGGTTATTGGATTCTTTTTATTTGTTTTGGTGCTGGGGATGGAATACAGGACTCTCCATGGAGATTTATCCCCAGTTCATCGTGTGTTTTGATAGGGTCAGTCTCATTTCCCCAGGTTGGACTTGAATTTGTGATCTTTCTTCTGTAACTTCCCAGCGTGCCAGGGTTGCAGATATGTGTCACCATGCCTGGCCTTCTCAACTTACTTTCTTTCTTTTGTTTTCCTGAAACAGGGTCTCACGGTGCAGTTCAGGCTGGCCTTGTGCTCACTTTGTACCCAGACTGGTCTTGAGCTGGCAATGATTGTCTTGCCTCAACCTCCCAAGTTCTGAGATTCCAAGCGTGTGCCACAACCCTTGGCTCTTTTTTCTTTTTTTAAGGCAGTATGTAGGTATTTGTTTCTAAGTGGTAATGGGGTCACAGGGAAAAACTTTCACAAGGAGGTGATACAAGGCCCTAGCCAAATTCTCAAGACCAGAGGTAGGATGAGCTTTTAGTTACTGGCTTTCATTCTCGAGTTTGGAAAACTTTTCCAGATGCAGAACATGTAAACTCCCACTCACGCTGTGGATGACCAGTTTCCTTGACATCGTTGTTCCTATTATTAGCTTTGTGAGAAGACTTCTCAGAATATTTAATTCTTAGCTCATGAGCAGACAAATGCTTGAAAAGAGAAGAGAAAAACTTTTTTTTTTTTTTAACCCAAGGAGGTTAGTTGTTCACAGAAAATCATTATGCTTTCTCTGGTTATAACCCCCAGACTGCTTATATCTGGAATATCGTGGGTTTGGTTCAGGACCCTTTGATAGTGGTGAAAAATCAGATTGTCAGCAAGAATACTGTTTAACGTGCCATTGCAAAACTGTGGGTTTGCACCACAGTGCAGCCCCAGTTTTGTCACCTACCATGTGGTGTGCAATGTCTGTCTGCAGAGAGACCTTCTGCTATATTGGAAAGAATTGCAAAAGCTGTTTGCTGTGCTAATTTCGGGCTGTAAATGAGTTCTCCTTTTTTTTTTTTTTTCCCGAAACGTTTGCCTTGTGTTAGCAAAACATAAAATAGAAGGAAACTCATTATACACTCCTGTAATGGTAAGGCAGAACTAATAAGAGAATGTGTTTAAAATTAATTGTGGGACTGTAACACCGAGTGGGTGTGTGGGTGGCACAGGGCGGGGAGCTGAGAGAGTCGTGTTTTCCCAGGAGCCGGCCCGGATCATTTGTTGGCAGTACTTACTGGCTGAAGTCAGTTTTCATTTCAAGGTAAATTGGAAAGGGAAATTAAACCTTATTGTTGCGCTCTTAGGAGAGGGGAAGGCGATGGAGGCGGCAGGCAGGGTGAATGCTGGGGAGTGGGGAGTGGAGTGCCGAGATTAGTGCTGTATTTTAACGGAAGGTGACATCATGGGCCCCTTTGGACTCGAGGAACCCTGAGCTGCAGCCTTCATGGTCCCCTTGTCGGGGTGGGTGATGTCGCTGTGCATGTAAACGATCACACTGGGGGACATCAGGGCTTAGGCTTTAATGAATCTTTGCAAAGGAGCGAACGCATCCTGCGCCGACCTGCGCAGCTGCGGGCGCCTGGGCAGAGGTACACAGTGGATGGCAGGTCGCGCGAGGACGTGATTACATCGTTTGCCTCCGGTGCCCGAGCTCAGGTTCAGTCGGGGAGCTTCCACCTGGCAGCCCTCTCGGGTGCTGTCCCGAGTGCTCCCGCTCCCTAGCCCTCCTGTCAGGAGGTGACTGTGGCTCGGAAGACAGGCCGCTGGAGCGTTGGGTTTTGTACCGGCTTGGTTTTCTTAACATGGCCGGGAGGGGGCGCTGTTAGGCTCTTACAAAGCTTTGCTCCCAGTGCCGACAAGATGTGGTAGCGCCTGTATCCCTAAGGCAATTTTTCATCTTCCTTCCTTCCTTCCTTCCTTCCTTCCTTCCTTCCTTCCTTCCTTCCTTCCTTCCTTCCTTCCTTCCTTCCTCCCTCCCTCCCTCCCTCCCTCCCTCCCTTCCTTTTTTCTTTTTAGACGGGGTCTCTATGTAGTTCACCTGACCTTGAACTCACTATGTAACCCAAGCTAGCCTTAAACACTGCAGCAATCCTCCTGCCTCAGCCTCCCCAATGCTGGAATGACAGGTATGCAATGCTACACCCAGCTAAACCAAACATTTCACAGCCCGACCCTCCTCTCTGGCCACCTTAGACGCAATCTTTGCAACTCCCAGCGTGCTTTGCATAGAGGTGGCCCTGTAGAGGATTTTGGGAGTGATCTGAGAATGGATTCAAATCTCCTGGGGCCTTAACTGTGTACTGAGCTAATGTCAAGAGTGGTGTGTGTGTGTGTGTGTGTGTGTGTGTGTGTGTGTGTGTGTTGGAGTTTCATTTTTTTGGTTCCTCTTTAAGTTTTACAGAAGACCAAAAATATACATATATTATTTGGGCTTCCCCGGGGGCATCTGGTAGGAACTTTGAGGGTTTTGCCCCAGCGGAGGCACAGGCATATCTGAGCTTGTCCCTGTATCTTCTGTTCCTCTCAGATGTTTTCTTCCAGCCGGCTGTGGACATAGGATGTCGGAGAACCAAGAGCAGGAGGTAAGGTGGTCCTCAGGCATGGTGGGCACCGCTGGGAGGCGCGGGGCACAGACGCAGGCTCAGGGGGTGGAGTAGTGCTGTTCTCCCGGGCACCTCGGTGGCCCTGACAAACTCCAGGGGAGGCCTGGAGAAAAGTCAGTAGCAGTGACATTGTTGGGATGGGACGCTCCTTTTTCTGCTTTGTTTTGGTTTTTTGGACAATAGGGTCTTTTATTTGTTGTTGTTTTGTTTTTTCTTCTTTTTTTTTTGGCACTGGGGATGGAACTTAGAACCCTGCACTTGCTAGGCAGGTGCTTACGCCACTAAGCTGTCTCCCCGGCCCTGTTTGTTTTGAAGCAAGATCTCCCTAGGTAGCCCAGGCTGGCCTTGAACTCAGCCCCCTGAGTGCTGGGATTACAGGCGCGCGTGCGCCACCGTTCCTGGCTGCAGATAGTCTTGCTATGTAGTTCACACTGGCTTGGAACTCTCTAGGTAGCCCAGGCTGGCCTGGCTTGTAGCAGCCGTCCTGCCTCAGCCTCCTGAATGCAAGGGCCACAGACGTGCAGCTGGGAACGTAGACTCCAGGGCAGGGACTGTTGGCTCTTGTCATGCCGTCGCCCCCGTGCTCACCACTCAGCGCAGGGCCTGACAGTAGCGGACATTTGGAAAATAGCGTTGACTGGAAGGACAAGGCCCGTGGGAAGGTCGGTGCTGAGGGAGGGCCGGGCGCCCCGCTGCCCTCTGGCGCTGAGGGCTGTTTCTTCCCGGCAGGAAGTGATCACAGTGCGCGTTCAGGACCCCCGCGTGCAGAATGAGGGCTCCTGGAACTCTTACGTGGACTACAAGATTTTCCTCCACGTGAGCACGCGTGGCGCGCGGGGTGGGAGCCCTGCGGTGCTCCCTGCCTGACCCTCCGCGTTGCCTCCCTGCAGACCAACAGCAAGGCTTTCACCGCGAAGACGTCGTGCGTGCGCCGCCGCTACCGGGAGTTTGTGTGGCTGAGAAAGCAGTTGCAGAAGAACGCCGGCTTGGTGTGAGCTGCTCCTGGGCTTCCTGCCTGGCGGGTGGTGGAGGCGGGAGGGGTAGTGAGGGCAGCGTGCGACCCGCCAGGCGTGAGAGGCCCTTCCTGCCTGCCTTCCTTTCTCGTCTCACGGTGGAGCCTGAACTCTTGGTGACCCTCCTGCCTCAGCCGCCTGAGTGCTGGGGTGACAGGTGTGCATCACCACCCTGGCTTTTTTTTTTTAATTTAAAGTGAACTGTATGGGTTGGGTATCTCCTTGGGGTATTTCCTTGATCAGGGCTGGCATGGCTGTCCCGGATGTGGCACTTTCATGACCGGGCTGTCCCACTGTTCCTTCACAGCCCGGTCCCCGACCTTCCTGGGAAGGCCCCCTTCTTCGGCAGCTCAGACGAGTTCATTGAGAAGCGGCGCCAAGGCCTGCAGCACTTCCTGGAGAAGTGAGCAGAAGTCTGGTCCCTGTGGCTGCGGAGCGGGGATGGGGGCGTGGACGTGCCAAGGGATGCCATGCCTGCCCCGCTCCTGGGGGCCCTCGCGTCCTCAGAGTTGCCTGTGGGGTGACACCCAGTGCTGTGGCCCCTGTGTCACCCAGGGTCTTGCAGAGCGTGGTCCTCCTGTCCGACAGCCAGCTGCACCTCTTTCTGCAAAGCCAGCTCTCGGTGCCCGAGATAGAAGCCTGCGTGCAGGGCCGGAGCCCCACCACGGTGGCCGACGCCATCCTGCAGTATGCCATGTCCAACTGCGGCTGGGCCCAGGAGGAGCGGCCGGGCGTGGCCCGCCAGGCCCATGGCGATCAGCCCAACAGGTAAGAGGACGCTGCGGTGAGGCGGGTGCCCTGTCCCCTGCCAGGGGACGTAGTGTCCCAGCAGGGAGCTTTGCAGCAGGCTTGTCGGAGTGCGTGCTTCCCGCATTCTGAGTGGGAACAAGTGAAAGGGAAGACGACTTGCTCATTTGTCCTGTTGCTTTTGTTTTTGTTTTTTGAAACAGTCTTACCACGCAGCCCAGGCCAGCCTTGGACTCACTGCAGTCCTCCTGCCTCAGCCTCTTGAGTGCTGGGTAACAGGCGTGCACTGCCACACCCGCCTCTTATTTGCCCTGTTCTTTATCCCCACCTCAGTGTACACCAATTTTGATAGTAACTTGAGGCCCAGTGAGGTAGCTCAGTGGTGTAAAGCGCCTGCTTAGGCCAGCACAGGCGCCACACGCCTGCAGCCCCGCCCCAGGGCGGGCCGAGCTGGCCACAAAAAACTTGATTGGTGGGCATGGTGGCATACCAAAAAAATTTTATTGGTGTGTCATAAATTTTACATTTCATTTAATTAATTTATTTATTTTTAAAAATTTATTTATTTGTGTGTGTGTGTGTGTGTGTGTGTGTGTGTGGCCAGCTCAGCCCACCAGGGGGCGGGGCTGGCTGGCATGTGGTGCTGGGGGATTGAACCGCGGTCCCTGTGCTTTGTTAAGCTTGTTCTAAGTAGGTGCTTTAGACCACTGAGCCATCTCACCAGCCCATAATTTTACATTTTAAAAAATGGCGTAGTTGTGTAGTTTTTAGTAAATTCACAGAGCTGTGTGATTATCAGTCAGCACCACTGTTTTAGAACATTTGCATATGTTACACAGAGCTGGCTGGGCGCTTTGGCTTCCTTGGGAAGCTGAGGCAGGAGGATTACCAGTTCAAGACCGGTCTGGGCAGCTTAGACCCTGTGCGAGATTTAGAAGGGCGAGGGTGGGGTCTGCTCAGCAGCAGTGCGCGAGGCTAGCATGTCAGGCCCTGGATGCGTTTCCTAGCATTAGGAGAAGCTCTGAGCCCGAGAGCAGTGCCTCTACCCGCCTCTGGTGCCAACAGACCTACCTCCGGGGACCTTTCACACACACACTATGTGGCGGAGCCTGGTGTGGAAGCACATGGCTGTCGTCCCAGTACTGGGGAGGCTGAGGCAGGAGCATTGCCATGAGTTTGAGACTCTGCCTCGGAAAAAACAATGCAGAAAAGAGATGTGGTTTCGTACTGGCTTTTTTCTCATTTATGTATGCGGTACTAGGAATTGAACCCGGTGCCTTCACACAGAGCTGCATGGCCCAGTCTTACATTTTTTTCATTTTGAGAGAGGGTTTCTCATTAAGTTGCCCAAGCTGGGCTTAAATTTGCAATCTTCCTGCCTCAGCCTTCTAGAGTGCTGGGGTTATAGACGTGCACCATCACATCTGGCTAGCATAGTATTTTTTTAACATAATCTTTCCGTCTGTAAGGTAGATTGGGGTCTTTTGAGACAGGGTCTCGCTTTGTAGCACAGGCTGTCCCTGAAGTCCCGAGGATCTTCCTGCCTCAGCCTCCCAACCTGGCTAGAGCAATGTCTCCAGAATGCATCCACCTGGACTAAGCCCAAGCCTGCTTCGGGGTCTCTGTGACACCAGGGCACGGCCTGGTCGCGCTGCCCTTCATGGCGCAGTCTCTGTGTCCCCATCGGGCTGTCCGTCCTGCTCATCCATCCGACCCTTCCTCTCCTTCTCCCCTCTGCAGTTGCTGCTTCCTGCCAAGGTCGGGGAAGAGGGGCTCACCATCGCCACCCCCCAGTGACGAGCAGGACTGCCTGGCAGTGTGGGCCCCTGGGGTTGACTCCGAGGCGCCTTCCCTGGAGGGCCCCGTGCTGCTGCCCCCCTCGCCACCACCGCCATGTGATTGCTCTTGGCTTGACGAGGCACCCTCTGTCCACCAGGCTGTGGGCGGTGACCGTGCCGTGGCTTTGGACCCTGGCCAGCTGGACGCAGTTGGGGAAAACTGAGGGCTGTTCTGAGCTCTGGGCTTTGCTTCAAGGTGCTCAGAGACTGAGCTGGGTGTGTGGCGCGTGCCTGTCGTCCCAGCACCCAGGAGGCTGAGGCAGGAGGGTCTCTTCACATTCAGGGCTAACCTGGGCTACGTAGCAAGAGTCTGTCATCGTCCCACTAAAAAAAAAGACGAAGATGCAGGCAGGAGACTGGTTCTGGTGGGTGGGGCAGAGTGCGGACGCTTGGTTGGGTGCAGAGAGGCCTGTGGAGATAGTTCCTCTGACTCCTCCGTAGAACAGATGTTACACAGCTGTTGCTGAGGTACACCACTGGCCTGGGACTGCTGGCTTTGAACAGAACCCTGGTTTTAGTCTCTTGGAAGCTGAGTTGCGGGTGGCTGATACAGCCCCAGGTGGCTGGCTTTTGGGGACTGGCTGTGGTACCAAACACGCAGGCCTCGACCTGTGGCCATCCTGCCTCAGCCTCCCAAGTGCTGGGATGCCCAGTGTGCGCCACCACCCAGCTCCTCCTTCCCTTCCCCTCTCCTTTCTGCCTCCTGGGCCTTGGGCCTAGGGCTGCTCCACTACATCCCTACCCTTTATTTTTTATTTGGAGTCAGGGTCTCTTGGATTTCCCAAGCTACCGTTGAACTTGCGGCCCTCCTGTCTGAGTGCAGAGTTCCCTGGTACTGGGCTTCGGCCTCCCTCCTTGTCCAGGGCGGCTGCCTTTCCTTGCCTTTCCTCAGCTGCTGCTGAGCAGAGCAGGCCTGCGACCCTTTGGCCGGGCTTGCACGGCTCTGGAGACCTCACTGGCTGAGCAGGGCCTGGGAGCCTTGGCGGGGTGCCATTGGTCACAGCTGGAGGGAGTCAAGCTGGGGGCTTTGTCTTGGAGGAGTGAGAAGCAGGTTCTCTTTCCTGCAGGACTAGTGTGGCCTTTCTGTTCCAAATCCTTTTCTTCCCCCTTGGCAGCAGGCTCTGGAGGCCCCCATCGGGTAGGGCAGCTGCCTGTTCAGTTCAGCAGGCGCCGGCCAGGGTCTGCTTCTGCTTGGGAGGAAGAGCAGCCTGAGGGTGGAGGCGGGGCGCGTCGAGGTCCCCGAATGGCCTCGCTCTTGCGCCCCAATGCCGCCCCAACCACTCTGTGAGGAGCCTCTGTCACTCCCACCTTCTGTCACGGGGTCTCAGTTCAGAGTTGAGGGGCTGTGGGTTGAAATAAATCACACGTATTTAAGCCTATTGTTGCTATTTGTGTCTAACAAGGTGTAGGTCAGGGTGCCCTTGAACTTACTCTATAGCCCGGGCTGACCTCAGACTTGCCGTGATCTTCCTGCCTCAGCCTCCCTAGTGCGGGGGTGACAGGTGTGCGCCACCACGCCGGGCGATTCATGAGTTTTCTCAGTGTGGCAGCGAAACTTCAGAACCCCGCGCAGTGGCTTCTTCCCAGGAGCGGAACCTTGTTAGGTGTAATTTACCTGCCCTGTCGCCCCGCAGCCTGCGTGCCTTGCGGGGCCAGGTGCTGAGCGGGAAATAAAGTTTGTCAACAGGCAGATGGGGAGCGGGGGCTGGCGCTCACCCCTCGCTCCTGCCCACCTCCCCTGGGCCCCTACTCCATCTGACGCAGCCGAGCAAAGCGAGGCTCGAAAACCCACAGTGGCAAATCCAAAATGTCAAAGGAAGTTCATTTAAGAGGGGGGAAAAACCCCCACGCAGCCCTCGCGAAAACGCGACAGATGCTCCGCTAATGGCATCCGCGCTGCCGATTGGTGGGGGCGGCTCATGAATATTAATGAGCGCAGGGCTCCAAATGGTGCAGCTGTGAACCCAGCTGTGCGCAGCTCTCTGATCTCGAAACTTCCAGACAGGAGCCCGGGGTGGGCCGCCGCAATTCCCTACTCAGCCAAAAGCCGCGCGCGCGCGGCCGCTCCCGCCCGCCCCTCCCCGCCCGAGTCGCCCCGACAGCAGGCGCCGCGCCGACACGGCTGTGATTTTCCTGACTCCCGGCTTTTTTAACGATCGATTAGTAGCCCACGCTGCAGCTCCAGAGTTCCTCCGAGCCGCCCGGCGCTGTGCTGAGTTGGGGGTCAGCAGGGACCCGGCAAGGTGCGGCTTTGCTAAGAACCCGCCAGGACCCCCCGAGGTCCCCAGGTGTCCTCAGCGGCCCTCCCAGCGTGTTGTGGGTGAAAGCATTTTGAAGCTAATGAGGCTCGAGGCTAGGTTTTGCCACCCTTCTTTCTTTGAGACAGGTTTTCTCTGTTGTGACCCTTCAGCAACGCTCCTGCCTCAGCCTTCCCAGTGCTGGGAGCACGGCCCGCCGCCTCCCCGCCCTTCCAGCAGCTGTGCCCAAGGCCTAGGTCTCGTCCTCTGTTACTGAGGGGAAGTACTAGAACCTGAGTGGGGTGCGTGTGTGTGTGTAGGGGAAGCTTTGGCTTTCTCCCATAAGAGTAACTTTGTATACATTTCGTCAGCCCTCAGTGCCAGGTGAGAAGTGTAGGCCGGTTTTATACAGTTCTTCAGCACTCAGGGAGATTGAGGCAGGAGGATTACAAATTCAAGCTCAGTCTAGGCATCTTTCCAATTTAGCAAGAACTTGTCTGGAATAAAGATTAAAAAGGGTTGGGAGTGAAACATAAGGGAAAGGCTTGGGTTCAGCCCCCTGTACCACAATGAATAGTCACCAAGAGACCCGGGCATATGGCCCACCCCTGTCATCTCGGCACTTGGGAGGCTGAGGCAGGAGAATCCTTGTTAGTTGGGGCCAGCCTGGGCTATACAGCAAGACCTAGTCTCAAAAAAAAAAAAAA
>NW_004524632.1:7418838-7426149 GCF_000260255.1 Octodon degus | reverse complement strand
TCTAGGTTGCCCAGAACTTGTGACCCTCCTGCCTCAGCCTCCAGAGTAGCTGGGATTGCACCACTCCTGACCCAACCCACTCTTCAGCCTCTCTGCTCCTCTTCTTGTCCCTCCCCATCTTGTCCCAGCTGTCCTGTAGGGAACCGATCTGGGAACTGCTGCCGGGACGCATGGCACAAGCGGCTTTCCAGCAGGGCTCTAGGAACCAGAACTGCCATCTCAGACAAATGGCTTCCTGAGGGAGAAACAGTTATGCCTCAATCATGCTTGGATAGAGAGCAAGAAAGCTGAAGATGTCAATCCTTGAGGTCCATGTGGTGGCGCACGCCTGTGAGTTCTAGGCCAGCCTGGACCCTGAAGTGAGCTCAAGGCCAGTCTGAACTGATTAACAACACTGTCTCAAAAAGACAAAACAAAATTACAAGGTCTGATAAACACACCTTTTTTCTTTTGGCAGAACCAGGGATTGAACTCAGGCCCTTGTGCTTGCCAGGCAAGCGCTTATTCTACTGAGCTATCTCCCCGGCCCCTTTCCTTTCTGAGACATAATCTTACTACGTAGCCCAGGCTGGCCTTGAACTCCCAGGGGTCCTTCTGTCTCAGCCCTCCAAACACGAGGATTACAGGTGCATGCCAACACAGACCACCTTTCACTGGGAAGTTTGTAAGGGTTTTCTCGTGGGCTGGCAGAAACATAGCCGCTTCTGGAAGCTGGATGAGGGGCAGCCGCAGCCGATTCCCTATGCTTCCACGCAGTCCTGTCCCTCCTTCCTTGTGAACCACAGGCTGGAAGGACTGCCCCCTCCTTCCTTGCTGCCTCAACCCGAGTGCCCCTGCCCTGGTGGCTATGCCAGTGTGGGGGTTGGGTGCCCTAGTAGAAGCCCCATGGCGGCGGCAGCGGGGGTGCAAGCTGCCGGCTGGGCGCTGCAGACCTGGATGTACCCTCCCAATTAGGGCACATCTGCTGGCTCTTAAGGCCGCCCACTCCTTGAGTGATGAGCCTGGGAGCGCCAGGGAGGTGGCTGCTGATTAAACAGCCCTGCACCGCTCCTGGAAAATGAGTGTAATTATGAGTGGTCCCAGCAGAGGGACGAGTTCCAATCCTGCTAATAACCCTTCCAGGTGCCTGCGGCGCGGGCCCCAGGGACACAGCAGTGCAGGCCTCTGCCTGGCGCTGGGCTGGCAGATGTGACAGAGCCCATGGCCCTTCATCGGGCCTGGGCCATGTTGGGTTGGGAGCTTCCTTTTTTCTTTGAGACAGGATCTGGCCACGAAGCTTAGACTGGCCTTGAACTTGGCACGATCCTGTGGGGGTGACGGGTATGGGGCACAGCATGCATGTGGGGAGGCAGTTCCCCAAAGCTCAAAGCTGGAAGTATGTGGGGTCTCGCGTGCGGCATCTTTCCAGGCTTGCCTGCACCCCCCTAGCCAGGGAGTTTCTCTGGGTGTACCCGTGATGCCAGGGCAAGTGGGTCTCAGCTGAGGAGACTTGGCCCCAGGGACACTTGCAAGGTCTAGAGACACCACTCTTCTGGGTTGGGGAGCAAGAGGGGAATGTGCTCCTGCTGGTGCCCTGGGGGCTGAGACCAGGACTGCTGCTGCTGTTCCCCGGGACCTGGGCAGAGTAGGTTTCTGTGGCTCAGCATGTCAGTAATGCTGAGAACAAAGTGCACAGCCTTGAGTTCTGCACCCCGGAACTCAGACATGACGAAGAAACCGCCTCACATCTGCAGCCAGGCACGGTGGGGCACACCTGTGATCCCAGCACTTGGGAGTTCAAGGCCAGCCTGGCCTACTTAGGGAGACTCCCTGTGAAAAAAACTCCACAAAACTAAAACAATAGAACAATCCAGATGCAAAGTGCTGGCCCTCGGGAGTGGGGAGTGATGGGAGCCACCCTGGTGATTCCCAGCACAGTGAGGACCAGGCTGGAGGCCGGGCTGTCGTTCTGGGATAGAACGAGAGGGGCCAGCTGCTCCCTGTCGGGTCCAGGGCCCCTGCAGTGACGCCAGATGCCCACTTCGAGGCACGGTACCAGAAGCCTCTTGGAGCTCACTCCTGCTGTGTGAGGCCAGGAGTGGCACACAGTTGCCCAGAGCCACAAAAATGTTTCCTGTGGTGTCATCAGGCCAGGTGGTGGTGACATGGTGGCTCTGATGGGACCCCAGGAGGAAGCTGAACACACAGCTACCGACAGCAGGCCAGCCCTAGACAGCTCTGTGCCAGAGACACCAGGCCTCCCCAAGCAGGCCGGCAGCATAAGGCAGGTTGGCCAGGCAATGCCCGGAGAGGTCTGGGGACAGGAGTTCTGTTTTCTTTTTTTTTTTTTTGGTCTTTTTAAGACAGGGTCTCACTATGCAGTTCAGGCCAGCATTGAGCTTGCTTTGTAACCCAGGCTGGTTTTGAACTTTCAACAATACTCCTGCCTCAGCCTTCGGAGTGCTGAGATTACAGGTGTGCACCACCACATCCAGCTCTGTTTTCTGTTTTGTTGAGACAGGGTCTCGATACGCAGCCCAGGCTGGCCCGGAACTCACAGTGACCTTCCTGCCTCAGCCTCCCGTGTGCTGGGGTTGCAGGCGTGTGCCACCATATCTTGCTCTGGCTTATTTTTAGGGTGAACACACATCTAGGTTTACAGTTGGGGTCTCAGCATCATGATCAACCCCTTTCACTTTCAAAAGTATCTCTCTTTGGATAGTACATTACATGCCGTATGTGACCTCAGCTTCTTTGAACATAGTTGTGTTATTTTCAGCCATTTGTAAACAATTTCTGTGCAGTGGGGGCCGGGATATTGCTCAGCGGCATAAGCGCCTGCCTGGCAAGCACAAGGTCCCGAGTTCAATCCCTGGTACCGCCAAAACAAAATATATATATTTCTATGCAAAAGAGGCTACATCTTAAAATGAGTTCTCACCCGAATCCAGACATTTGGCCATCAGCTCACACTAAGGAGAGAGACAGCGGGGTTTGATGAACAGTTGGTTTTTGATAGAGAAATTCGGGGGCGGGGGAATAATCTCGAATCTCTGGGAAAAGAAAAACCTCTTTCTTGCTGTGAGTTTCAGGCTCCCTGTGCAATCTCTGTAAATTCCAGAGGGAAGTGAAGCAGCCAGGCAGGAGGGGAGGGAGGAGCGCCCGGGAGCCTGCGCGCTAGAAAATGAGCCGGAGTCAGCGGCTGTGAGCCGCCAAGCCTGGGCGCGGGCACGCGCTCTGCAGCCGGCGCTCAGTTTGGCTGCTGCGGTGAGAATTAATGAGTCAGTGACTCTCGGGATCTATCTTCCAGAGCCGCTCCTGGAGGGGCTCTGCGGGGAGGGCTCTTTTCCTTTTCTACTTTTTTTTTGTTTTTAAGCCAAAGAGGGAAGCATCATTGTCCCTGGTCTCTGAGAATTTTGTTCTTCAGCTACAAGAGGTCATACTTCTGTTTCCTGTTTTCCCCTGCTTCTCATCAACTGCAGGCTTTTCAAACTGGTTGTGGTTTTTGACCACGCGGTCTGGCCATGTAGTTACATACCTGGGCTGGCCTTGAAGTCAAGGTGATCCTCCAGCCTCAGCCTCCCAGTGCTGGAAATGAGGTGCGTGTGCCCATACCCGGCTCATGCACACTGTGCTTCCCCCTCCACCCGTGTGTGTCATCCTGTGCCCAGAGCTGCCCGCACGGCTTTATTGTAACGCCAGGGACTGGTGCGCAACGTGGGCTTTGCAGCTGTCTCTCCAGAGCTGCTAACTGCAGTGGAACTCAAGCGAATGAGCCAGCAAAGTGGCTGATGGAGAATGTCAGGGGCTTGGCATCTTCTCTTCCCCTGCACATTTGTGTGATTTTGGCCAGTTAGTCACAACCCCTTAGATCCTTCTCTCATCTTTTTTTTTTTTTTTAATTATTTGGTTGTTACAGGGTCTCACTACGCAGCTAGGACTCGTGATTGTCCTGCTTTCAGCCTCCCCAGTGCTCAGTGGCTGGCTCACTGTGCCCAGGGGGTGGGGCTGGCGTGGCATATGGTGCCAGGAATCGAACCATGGTCCCTGCACTTGCCTAAGCTTACCTAAGCTTGCCTTTAGTCCTCTGAGCTGTCTTGCAGGCCCCTCTTCTCATCTTTTGCAGGCTAGCTGCTGCGTTGTCTTCTTCTTCTTCTTCTTCTTCTTCTTCTTCTTCTTCTTCTTCTTCTTCTTCTTCTTCTTCTTCTTTTCAGGCTGACTTCTTAAAATGGCACAGCTTGAGGTCAAGGTTCTGGGTGCCCTATTATGTGAGGTGTAAGTCTCTATCTTACAGAAACAGCTACGTGTGAGGGTGCGCCCCTGCCGTCCCCACACTCAGGAGGCTGAGGCAGGAGAATCGCTGAGTTTGAGGCCAGCCTAGGCTACAGAGCGAGACTGTCTCAAAAAAACTCAAAAAACCAAAACACCGCAAATAACCAGAACAGCTCCAGGCCAGCTTTCTAACTAATCCATTTGTTCAGATTTTTGGGGTACTCTAATTTCTTTTTCTGCTAAGTTTTATAGCTGGTTGGGCACAAACTCTGTAGGGAGAGAGAAGCGCAGGACCTTTGCAGTGCCACGGGCAGCTGTTCCCTGCAGCCTGCGCGCACCAAGCGACCACGCGCCGGGGATTTCTCGCGATGCCCTGGGAGCCGCCGGAGGTTCGTGCTGAGCCACGCAGGAGTGAGGGTCGGTGAGGGCAGCGCGAGACGGTGTCCAGGCCGCCCAGCCTGCCAGCCTCAGTCCCTGGGGCTCCTGGGGACAGGCTGGGGGAAGGGCGGCGGCGTGTGCGCCCCTCTGCCGACCGCCTTGGAATGGCGCCCACTGTTCCCACCTATGGGCCCCGATGGGGGATGGGTGAGCAGGTGTGCGAAGCGTGAGGCAACTGGCTCTCGTCGGTTCACCTGCTTGTGTGCTGCCACCTAGCGGTGACTTCTTCAGCGCCCTGTGGTGGGCAGGGAAGGTGACCATTCCTTCTCGTGTTCCCTTTCATTGCAGATCCCAAGTTCTCTCTCCTAGACCTAATCTGTTTCATTTTCTTACTCTTTTTTTTGTTTTTTTTCAGAACCGGGGATTGAACTCGGGCCCTTGCGCTTGCCAGGGAAGCGCTTATTCTACTGAGCCATCTCCCCAGGCCAACTCCCCGCCCCCCCCCTTTTAAGACAAGATCTCACTATGTAGTTCAGGCTGCCTTTGAACCCACTTTGTAGCCCAAGCTGCTCTTAACTTCATAGCGATCCTTCTGCCTCTGCCTCCCGAGCGCTGGGATGCCAGGCGTGTGCCACCATGCCTGGCTGGAGTTTATGTTCTTACTCACTATTTTGCTGCTTTTTCAGTACATAGATGACCTGAGTGCTGGGTGCAGGGACAGGAAAGAGGAGCGCCCTGTGCTAGGGAGCCGGCCTCAAAGTACTTCCGAGGGCCTTGGCAGAGGCCCACACAAGGCCGTGCAGCTGGGGAAGGGCTCCGAGGAGGAGCTCTCCAACGTGCTGACCGGGGCCTGGCTCCTGGCTGTCCAGAAAGATGCGAAAGGGAAAACTGGCCAGGGTGGTGTATGCCTGTAATCCCAGCACTCAGGAAGCTGAGGCAAGAGGATCGCAGTGAGTTCATGGCCAGCCTGGACTTAACGTGAGACACTGTCTCAACTAACCAACCAACCAACCTACAAACCAACAAAGAAAGCAGATGAAAGGGAAGCCACCAAGCGGAAGGAGCTGAGAAGTGGGAGGCAGCCGCAGGCTCCGAGTGACTGTGTCCTCGTGGACCTGCACCCCTCCTTCTCTCCCTGGCTTTTGCAGGTCATTTGCTTCTATCTGGTCTTCCCTGCCACTCTAGTGGGGGACAGTGGTGTCACCACCCTGAGGAAGGAACTCAACACCTGTGCACCAATCTGGAGTTTATTTGTGCTTTGCAGGCTAGGAAGACCCCCACGTTTCCTGGGGGAGGCAGAGCAGGTGGGGACAGGTGGCAGGCAGTGTCTCTTCCCTCTTGTCTCATGGTTTGCAGTCTCTTCAGTGCAGCTAGGACTTGACTTGGTGTCAGCACAGAAGAGGGGTCGGGCTGAAAGGAGGGGCCAAGCTCCAGGTTGGCTTTTCCACAGGGCAGGGAAGAGAGGAATGCGTCCTAGGGGTAAATACATGCATTTGCTTTCATGGTTCAAAATAGGCAGATATGCTAGGTGTGATGGTGCATCCTTGTAACCCCTGCACTTGGGAGGCTGAGGCAGGAGGATCACTATGAGTTTGAGACTAGCCTGGGCTACAAAGTGAGCTCAAGGCCAGTCTGAACTGCACATTGAAACACTGTCTCAAAGCATAATGCGGAATCCTCCTGGTTATGGGGCAGTTCCCTGACCACAGCGGACTGGATACCTAGGCCTCATCTGTCCTCCACATCGAAAGCAGCGGTGAGATACTCCCTCGGCACGATGCCGACCAGACTGTTCAGCTCTCCGACCCACCAGCCGAACATGTTGTACTCCTGCAAGAGAGGCAGAGGGGAGACAATGAGCTTTGCACCCGCTTCTGTGGACCTTAGCGCGATGGCCCAGGCAGCTCTCCTGGAGGGCTGAGGATGAACAGCGGTGGGTGTTGCACCATGCAGGATGAGGAGGTCAAAGCAAGCGCGTCCGATGGGTGTGGTGGCGCACACCTGCGATCCCAGCGCGTCCGATGGGTGTGGTGGCGCACACCTTCGATCCCAGCGCTCAGGAGGCTGAGGCCGAGGATCCCAGTGAGTCTGCGCCCAGCTAGGTTACATAGTGAGACCCTGGTTCAAAAAAAAATCTGCCCATTTTAATCTGCCCATCTGTGGAACACACAGGAAATCTGATGTCATGAAAGATCTCAAAGTCGGGGCCGGGGAGATGGCTCAGTAGAATAAGCGCTTCCCTAGCAAGCGCAAGGGCCTGAGTTCAATCCCTGGCTCTGCAAAAAAAAAAAAAAAAGATCTCAAAGTGCTTTTTAAAATTGATTAATTAGGGCCAGGCATATAGCTCAGTGGCATAAGTGCCTGCCTGGCAAGAGCAAGGTCCCGAGTTCAAACCCTGGTAATACACACACACACACACACACACACACACACACACACACACAAATGATTAATTAATTAGTTTTGTTTTCTTGAGACAGGATCTGGCTATGTAGCCCAGGCTGGCCTTGAACTTGAGGCGCTCTTCTTGCCTCAGCCTCCTAAGTGCTGGGGCCACAGGGGTGCACCACCTCTGGCTTCCTAGCCTGTCCTTCCCCGTCTTTGCTCTTTGGGGTTCACTCCCAAGCAGCCTTTGGATGTCAATTCTCGGGTCGCTCCCTCTCTAGGCGCCTCTCCTGGCCA
>NW_004524632.1:7406851-7417523 GCF_000260255.1 Octodon degus | reverse complement strand
GATGAGCGGGCCGGGGCTCGGTCCTAACGGCCAGGTCTGGGATCTGAGTCTTTTCCACGTGACCTCCCTGGGCAGGATCCCCCTGCTGCCCGCGGGGCTGCAGGGCTACAGGGCCGCAAGG
The DNA here is from genome assembly GCF_000260255.1 of Octodon degus. NCBI lineage: Eukaryota > Metazoa > Chordata > Mammalia > Rodentia > Octodontidae > Octodon > Octodon degus. The sequence continues at coordinate 7,417,402 of NW_004524632.1, read as the reverse complement.
TTTAAATGCATGAATGGAAAATTTCTCGCCTTCTCTCCCCGTCCCCGCCCCCCTCGCACGGCTCTCGCCCAGTCTGAACGCCACGAGGTCTTTTAAAATAATTTCTACTTTGATGAATTGCTGGGGAGTCCACGATCGCTCATAATCAAAGGGAGAAGAATGCAAATGAGATCCGGCCGAGAACTATCACCACCAAACGTTTATTTCACTGCGCAGTGCCAAAAAGAATTAAAACAACATTAAACTCACAGCAATCATGTTTAAGCCCTCGTTTTCAAGTGCCAAATTGCACCACTCTGGATCATACAGATGTTCGTTAATTATGCTAATTTTTATTAAACCATTAAAATGGAGAGCCCTGGCTCAGCCACACGGACCCAGCTCTGAATGAACCCTGCTCTTGTCTAGCGGTGATAATTTACTGCGTTTTTATTAAGTTGCTGATTCTTGGATTTCAGTTCATGGATGACAGAGAGAACTGAATTTCTGGGATCAATGTTTTCCATAAAACTTGACTTCTTTTTGCCAAGATGTTTGGAAAAACTGGAAAAAATACCAAGACTCTCCCAGATGACCTGAAACCCACAGCTCGGATGTTTTTCTATCATGCAAGTGCGGGCTATGAGTCTCACGGAACAACATCCGGGCCTCTCAATTATACACAGTCCCTGTCTGAACTCTCAAGATTTTAATGATACAGAATTGTTACCTGAAGATGCTTATGCTAAGAATCCAAAAACATTATTTATTTTTTACTTTTTGGTTTTTATGGAGACAGGATCTCACCATGTAGTTCATGCTGACCTTGAGCTCATTGTGTAGCCTGGGGTGGCCTCGAACTTGTGACAATCCTCCTGCTTCAGCCTTCCCAGTGCTGGGGTTAAAAAATTATTTATTTGAAAAAAAAAAAAAAAAAAGCAACAAAATCCTTCATACCAGCACTTGCTTCTTGCCACAGAGCCCCCTGAAGGAAGTACAGTGTGTGGTTTGTTTGCATCATAAATATTTCTAGGTTTGATTAAACATCTTTTCCTGCACCAAGCTTGCCCTACCTTTCCTGAAAGAAATGTTAGAAAACAAAAGTCAGCTATTTGGAGTCCACTATGGGACGGCAGAAGCTGTTGTCTTGGAGGAGGGGAACCAGAGATGCGGGGCTCCCCATCAGCCACAATCAGACGCATTTATGGGGGGCTGCACACAGCTGGAAAAAGGGATTTATGCCGCTAATCTCCATCAACATGGAAAAAAAAAACCCCACCAAACCTGCCATAAAAAAAACAGCAAATTCTATAAACACAAAGCAGTATGGTCACCGACCACGGGCATGCCGCGCAGCATGACTCAGCCTCCAGTGGTTTCCTATTGCTGTTTATGGTTTCGAGATGGTCGCGGACCTCCTCAGTCTCCTCCAGTCACAGGACCCGGCGCCCCTGTGTGGCACTGAAGTACCCTGTCAATAGGTGTCAGGGGATGGGAAGGGGAAACCAGCAGGCGCCCATCATAAGCCTTAAAAGAAATTAAATACCCCCACTCTGTGATTGCTGCATTTTAATTTCCCTCCTCCCCGCTGGTCCTATTTGTAGAAGCCCTTCCGTGCCTCCCCTGGAGGAGCGCAGACCCGTCCTGGAATGACCATCCTGTCCTGGGATGAGAATTCAATTTCCAGCCTCAGTGACTCCTAGGCAGTTCCCACAAAAGGAAGTCGCTGTCCACAAGGGCAGGGCTCTTGGGCCCGCATGCGCCCCGGGCCTGGCTGGGCTCTTGGCCTCCCGAATGGGCCCAGCGGGTGGTGGGGTCGCCTCCCCCGGACTGAGGCCCAGCCCTTTCCTCCCATTCTTGCAGGGTTGATGAACCCATTGCAGATTCCAAGCAATATTTCAGAGGGAAAACACAATCCCCTTTATTAAGGAAGTACAGCGCAGGAGAACCAGGAGTCCACGTCTTCCCATAATTCCAAGTCTTTGAACTTAATTTTTAATATTTATTGTTTTAGACAAGGTCTCACTATACAGTTCAGGCTGGGCTTGAGCTCACTTTGTAGCCCAGGCTGGTCTCAAGCTCATAGCAATTCTCCTGCTTCAGCCTCCTCAGAGCTGGGTTTAAAAGCATGTGTCACCACACCTGGATGACTCTTTTCTTTTCTTTTCTTTTCTTTTCTTTTCTTTTCTTTTCTTTTCTTTTCTTTCTTTCTTTCTTTCTTTCTTTCTTTCTTTCTTTCATGTATTTGGTACAGGGTCTCACTACACAGCTTGGACTCGTAGTGATCTTCCTGTTTTCAGCCTCCCCAGCTCTGGGATTACAGGCGTGCGCCACCACAGCTGGGCTCAGTGGCAGACTGAGCGTGCTTGGGGGCAGGTCTGGCATGACATGTGGTGCTAGGGATTGAACCCCAGTCCCTACGCTTACCTAAGCAGGTGATTAGCCTGCTGAGCTATCTCTCTGCCCCAGCCCCCCATCCCCCTTTTTAAGTCTTGCTATGTAGCTAGGCTGGCCTCAAACTCCTGGCAATCCTCCTGCCTCAGCTTCCTGAGTGCTAGACTCACAGGCGTGCAGCACACCCCCATCGCCCATGCTGGGCTCCTCAGCTTGAGCCCTTCACTGACTGGGTGCTCCCTCTGAGCTTGTCTGACCCTGGTGAAGCACCGCCCTTGTTATCTGTGACTTAATCACATGGCGCCTTCTCTTAGTGTCCTTTTAGACCTTCATAGGACCAGAGTGTCATGCTTAGGTCCCCCAGAGAACCTTCCTACGAGACTCCTTCTCTTTGACACCGACCTGGTCCCCAAGTCTCCATGGAACAAGATTCCCAAAAAACCTCTACTGTTGCTCTGTCAGCCATCGAAGGTCATGGCATCTGCATTGTGAACAAGAGAATCCCTCTTCCAGAGGACAATTCATCAGCCTGGAACTGGAGAGATCAGTGCACACTTGACAGAGGCATGGGAACCACCAGTCAGTCACGTAAGTATTGGCTTATGATCTCCCATTTCTCTTGTTGGTGCTTGTGTGTTGCAGAGTCATCAGCACAGAAGGGACGCTGGAGCTCCTGAGTGGGGCAAACATTTTGTTTTGGTTTTGTCTTTTTGAGACAGGGTCTCCCTGTGCAGTCGAGCCTGGCCTTGAACTCACTATGGAGCCCAGTCTGGCCTTGACTGCACGGCCATCCTCCTGCCTCAGCCTCCTGAGTGTTGGGACTACAGGTGTGCGCCACCACGGCTGGCCCAGTGCATTATAACATCTACTTTGGATTGGCTTACAAATTCTCCAATCTCCAATCCAACTTGGGAAATTTAATGTTTTCCTGGGATATCGGATATCATAAACTAGTTAGTAATCCAAGTTCTAAGTCAGCTACCCTTCTGACTTTTGGGAAAGTCAGCCTGGGGAGAGGAGTGCTCGGTTTACCGAGAACCAACAGGTCCCATTTTCCAAAGCTTTTCCTGGTGAGAGACACCCGGCAGAAGCACTGGGGCCTGGAAGGCCTGGAGCTCAAGCTGGTTTGTAACCCAAGCAGGCTTGCCCGGCTGTTTTATTCTGGGTTTAAGTTCTTGGCAATCATTTTCTCCTTTTCCATTATTCAGAGTTTTGGTCTATAAATCATAATAAAAATGAATCATTAAATTGGCCTCAATTGAGCCAGTTTTATTTATTGTTACGTTTCAGGGAACTTACTAACCTGAAGATTGATGGGCCTGGCTGTGGGGGAAAGACGAACGAGTAGAAGAAAGGAAGACAGGGAGGACCCGGGTGGTCGGGGATGCAGCCGCAGGGTGCACGCCACAGCCCCGCCTTCTGGGAGCAGGCAATGTGTGGCCCTGACGGAGGGCAGCCGAGGCCACGTGCAGCCTCGGGCGGGTGCGAAGCTCGGGTCCTGCCCCGGGCATGAGTGCGCTGAGCCGGTGCACATCCAGGACGCAGCTGCACATCCGGACGGGCGTGCAAGCAGACGTGGAACCTGCGAAGCCCACAGAGAAGCGGGCAGGAGTGCCAGCGAGGCCCGAGACAGAAAGCAGCGCTCGGCTCCAACTTTCCTTGAGTGGAGAGGGGAGAGAGGGAAGGTAAAGCCTGCAGGTGGGAGGGAGCCCGGTGCCAAGCGCAGGCTGCTGGGAACGGAGGCGCCCCACTCGCCCGGCTGCGTATTAATCTGTATTCCACAACGCGCCCGCCCGTCGCAGCCCCTGCCTCGCTCTGTTTTGCTCTGACCGCAGCACCAGCCTCAGGCGCCACAACACAATTTGGAAACAATGTGACGGAAATGTTTAATCTGCTCGGCCCATCTGTGCTGCGTTTTTCTCCAGATCTCCCTGAGAGAGGCGCCTTGAATCTCCACACTGCCTTTAATATTCTCCTAAATCACCTCCCCACCGCACTTCAAGGGCCATTGCTACAATATCACAGGTTCATCGAGAGTGTCATGCGGAGGGGGCCGACGAGGCGCAGCCGGGAGATTTTTTATTTTAAAATAATTTCCAGAGATCGTTTTTCTCTCCCCCTACCCCACTTCCTTAAAAAGAAAAAAGAAAAAAGAACAAGAAGGAAAAGAAAAGTTATTCTACTGTTGCCTTAAGGTTTTTGAGATTGTTTGGTACCAATCAGGCTAGGAGAGAGTAGAGTTATTCTCCAAAGAATTATTTTTATTAATCTCGATTCTCTCAATTGGACATAAGAGGGGCAAGCAGTCTCTCTCTCTCTCTCTCTCTCTCTCTCTCTCTCTCTCTCTCTCTCTCTCCTTGGAAGGGCTGGACCTCGTTTTAAGGCCCAGGGGTTCCGGGTCAGGGTTAGTCCCGTCCCTGCTGGTCTGCACAAAGCCGTCCCGTTCAGCACAACTCTCTACATTCAGTGTCTGTCAACAGGCCCCCGCCAAGGAAGGACGATGTTTATATTTTTCACTGTAGCTCAAAACTTCCGATTTTCCCCTTTTAAGTACAGAATTTGGGTGTCTGATTTCTGCGGCCTTTTCCGGCCTGGTAGCGGTTGCAGCCGACTGGGCTCTCTGGGCTTGGCTGGATCGCGCAAGTTGGAGTGGGTTTCGGAGACAGAAGGGACAAGTCACTACGTTCCAGACCCTGCACAAATGGAGGAAGCGTTGCACATCACCAAGAAAATTAGGATTCCTTTTGCTTTGTGAATTAAATAAATGAATAATTTAATCCTCAAGATTGTGCTGGCGAGGGAGCGGTGGCGGCCGACAGCCAGTCGGTGTTACATCATCTGCACACACAGGCGTTTCCATGACAACCGCTTATAGCTTCATTTCCTGGATCCCTCTAGGGGGTGTCACAGCCAGATCCACCTGCTTTTCACCCTACCCTCGGTGGGGTCATGGTAAGGTCGCCAGAATAAATGAACGCGGGTGCTAATGATCTGTTTACTGCTGTTTATGCTCCGAGTGTCAGGGGCAGGCACATTTAGAGAGCTCATTATGGTTGCAATTAGAATGCACCATCGCTAGATATTTAACTCCTTTTTCTTTTAAATTAGCATTTTAATAACATTCTTTGAGCAGAGAAACAAAATGACCATTTTTCACGGACAAACTTCTAGCTGTAGGTGCAACTTTAATGGCAAAGTTGTGAAGGGGAAGGCAGGAACGGGTGGGGGCCAGGCGGTTTTTACTACTTTCACCCTCCTCCTTACCAAAAGGATATTTTTATTTGCTTTCTAGCACACTCAATTTCCTAAATTTGTTTTGAATCCAATTATTTGGGGTGGTTTAAAGTACCGTGCTCTTGTTGGACGGAAATTAGCAGCGATTGAAATTAACTTTTTATGTGACCTGTGAAGGGGCTCAAATAATTACAAGTGTGAGGGAGAAAGCTCTCTCCCAAAGACCCCGGCTGCAGGCTTGGGGTGCGGTCTGATGATATTATTACCAGAGTATCTTTAGGATACCACTGCAAGGGCTATTTTTCTTTTTCTTTTACAGAGGTGATTGCAGTGATTTCTACTTTATAATTCTGAGGATTATCTATGGAGATTAGGTGATGATGAAAAATTTTCACAGCAGGATAAATAAGCATCAGAGAGATTGAAAACCAGAACGTGGGATTGCTGGCCAACTAAAAATGGTCAGATCTGAGCATATGCAATGCAGAAAAGTTGGAAAAGGAAAGACGAAAGACAGGGCCCGCTAGGCTGGAGTAAAGCAGTGCTTTTAGGGAGCAAGCCACGCCTTTGCCGGAGCAGCTACGGCTGCTCCGTTTGTATACAGTGAAAAATAACAATTTGAATGTTTCGATTATCTCTCCCCGGTCTGTTCCATTTTCATTATTTATTTCCTCTAAATCGGGACCTTGCTGAACATAATTCTGCAGACAAGGAGGTAGATGGGACAGGCGATGGGAACGAGGAGATGGATACAGGGCGGGGACGTGGGAGATAGATGCTGCGCGGGTGAGGGTGAGGGTGAGGGAAGGACCGGTGTGCCTGCGTGCGGGCGGCCACGAAGTCCAGCGCGGGCGGGCGAGCGTGTGAACTCTGACGGTATGCACAGATGGGCAAGAGAGGTGCCGGGGGAGGACGCGGGAACAGGCCGGGGAGCCTGGGGAAGGCTTGCTTCTCCCTGTCCTGGCACCCATGGCGCAGCTCTGCCCTAAAACCCTTCCCAAGACTGACGGCAGGCGGGGATTTCACAGCCCGAAGACTCGGAGGTCAGCGATGGAAGGAAGGCAAGAGTTGGAAAGAGAGATCTTTATCCACAGTGAAACAATCCCCCCTCCCCACTTCCCAAGACAGAAAGAAGAAGAAGAAAGAAAATTAAAAAACACACGGGGGTGGGGTGAATAGAAAGGTGTTTTTCTCAAAATTCAAGTTTCAAATGTTCATCCTTTTGCACTTTGAATTTGCCATTTCATAAATAAAATACGGATGCCTAGACTATAATCTGGTGATTGCTACCCCAGGACATAGCTAGACGCACTTCTCTTATTTTAATTAAATACTGCATTATGGTTTGTGACAACTACATACTACAGCGTAAATGAATTCAGAATTAAAGTGTTACTTAGGCATCCAGTAATTTTTGTTTCATTCCTTAGTTTTACAAAGCAAACAGCTATAAAATCGAGATGTTTGTTCATTTACAGATGGAGTAGGATTGTCGTCGCTGGTTTTTTTTTTTTTTTTCTTCTTCTCCCTTTCTTGTATCCTTAATCTTCAAGCTTAGAAAGAGGAGTTCAGAGTGTGGGCTCAGCGCGCTCAGCCCAGGAGCAGCATCACAAAGGAGCGAGAACTCGCCCACCCCCTCGATAGTGCGCGAGCGAGGCGCAGAATATTAATTGCTGGGATTATGCTTATCTTTCCAGCCGGCTCCTCCTTGTAATAGTCACTCTGATGGGCTGCGTTCTTGCAGTGCCAGGACAGCCTCCTATTTTATTTGAATAGTTAGAAACCTACTAGATTTTATCTTCTTGAACAAGAAGTGTAAAGTTTAGGAGGCTCCATGGAAGTTTTTAGTACCTGAAACTGTTTCCAAAACACAGTCTAAGTAGGAACCGAGAAAGCACCCAAGCTCTTTGCTAAAAAGACACACGCTTCTGCCCTAAAAAGAAAAAAGAACAAACCCCACATTTTCCCAGTTTAGCCGTATTAATGTTTCCTTAATGAAGGCGAAGATGCAGTTGGATCTAGTCAATTGATTCCATTAAATGTCACTTCAGTAGAAAATCTTGAGGCCAAGTTCAGAATCTTCTCATGATCAGGCATAGATTTTTCCCTCAATATTAAGATGATAGAGTAAAAGAATTTTTGTTCAAATCTGAGGATTTAATTGTATTGTGAGTGTGTCATATTGAGAGGAATATTTTTAAACAGTTTTCTGAAAGCCTTGGCTATTCTTTCTAGTCTGAGCAGCAAGAGGGGCTTTTTATTCGCCTTCAATCCCCCACATCTGTGAATATCTACGAAGTCCGCCTTCCCGGGCTCCACTCCTGTAACAAGCCCTGTAACCTGCGTGGACATTACTGCCGCTGCATGTTTACGGTGAGGCCACAACTGGCCTCTGTGTCTTGCGAGTTTGGTTGGAGGGCTACATCCATATAATCTTTTTTTTTTTTTTTTTGGTGGAACCGGGGATTGAACTCAGGCCCTTGCACTTGCCAGGGAAGTGAGCCATCTCCTGAGCCATCTTCCCGGCCCTACATCCATACAATCTTAAGAAGCCGAAAAAGAATCAAAAGAGAGAAAAAAGAAAAAACAAAAAAAAAAAAAACAAACTCTGGCAAGAAGAGCTTGAGGGGAAGGCTGAGTCCCTTCTGAGAAAATAATTACACAGAAACAAAGCTTTTGTGACTCCTTTTAAATAGGGCATCTCACCGAAATGTCACCCAGCCTCTTTGGCAGATTAGTGAGGAGTTTATTACTAAATCTCTGTCTAATAAACGTGTGGCTCACTCTAGGAAGCTGCTTGTTATAATACTGTCGGCGGCGAACAGGGAATGTCACCGTTAAAGACACAAATTTTCCCCGTAATATATTCCAATGGAAACCTCTGAATCCAATACTACATGGGCATAGCTAATAAATTCACAATCTTTCAGTCCCAACAGCCTTCACCAGTTAGTTTTAAAGATTTATGTGGTAAAAAATTACTCCATGATGAATATGGTTTATTCTGTACAGTATGGAGGTATAAGGAATTAAACTACCGTCTTTAAGAGTGAATTTATTATTACTTCTGTCAAAAGACGAAGCCTTTAACAGCATTTGTTATAAATTCACTGCAAAATAAATGGCTGGATTTTTTTTTTTTTTTTTTTTTTTTAAACACTGGAGTTTGGAAAGCGCCAGGCAATTCTGAGAATGAACCTAGCCCTGTTTGGGCCTCGTAGTTCATTATCTGGTGCTAGACTTTCCACCTGACTGAAGTGTGTGTGTGTGTGTGTGTGTGTGTGTGTGTGTGTGTGTGAAGTGGACGCTCCTGTCTAGGACAACAGTTTAGGAATAAGAAGGTGAAAGAGGAAAATGCCACTTGTATTCTCCCTTAAAAAAAAAAAATGACTTTTTCTCCCAAATGGCCAGGGTCTGCGGGCCAGGTCCTTATTAGCCAGCTTACACACCCACCCGCGCACACACATAAACACCCTCTCCCTTTTGTCCTCTCTTGGAGTGGGTGTCCCCTCATTTATAAAAATTACCTGGAAGGAATGAGGCTGCCAGGGTTTGTTCTAGACGATTGGTTCCTGTCTGGGGCAGAGCAATGGACTCCACTGAATTTGACCGGTGTGTGACCGTTGCCTTCCGCCTGACCCCAGATCCCATCCCCATCCTCCTGCCTCGATGGCCTCCCGCAGGGGTTATTAATGAGAGAGGACACCCCGGCATCCCTGACATCGGGCCTGCTTGTTAACACGAAATGGGGTGGTGGGGAGAGCATGTGGGGCCCGTCATAAATAAGAACAGATATTTTCCGATCATGTCCCAGGGCCTGCCTTTCGGGCAGGTCAGGGGTGAGTAATGGGGCTCGGACAGGCATTGATCAGGCTGTGGGCCCTGTTTGGGCAGTGTAAGCCCGGGGCTGGGCTCTCCCACTCCCTACCCCCAAGCTGCTTCCCAGGAAGCCGCCCATCCCCCACACGGCCAGCCCAAGGACAGTGCCTGAGCCAGTCCTGAATGGACACTAGATGTCACCAAACACCTCCTTTCCCTCAGAGCCCTGGCATTAAAAAAAAAAAAAAAAAAAAAGCGAAGAGCAACTTTCAGAGGATGCAATGGGAGGGATTAACTTCTCCACCCTGGTGAGGGCTGTTGTCACTGTCAGCTAAGCCCTTCAGAGGAAGCGGTCCTGAGGCCTTCGGATCATGTTTTAGGGAAGAGGGAAGCCTGTGTGGTTCACCAGTCCTTAGAGGTGGTAGGTGGAGGAAAGTGGGTTTAAGAAACCAGTCCTGACCGACTCGGCATCACACTGACAGGGTCTATGCGGCCCGCATGGGCCCCGCTGCTTCTGTAGAGTTAGAGACTGGGTTGGGGTCAGCATCCGGTCTTGGTTTAAACAGCTCTGGCCCAGGTGACAAAGCGGGTCCCACTCCGGCACGCTGAGGCCCATGGCCACTTGATGGCACCGTGGGTCCTGTGAAACTCGACTGTGTCCAAGAGGCGCCCGCTCTCCACCGGCAGAGGACGGCCAGACTTGTTGCTTGGCCGTTGGTTTCCATGGAGATGAAGCGCCCGACAATGTTTTAGGTACCAAACGCATCTGGGGGATGCAGCCTCCTGCCTCAGATTACTTTAAACACAACCAGCGCCCCTGTTTCCTTTCTAGTCAGTAGAGAAAAAGCTTTTCTTCCTCTCTTGAACTTGCCCTTATCTGCTGGACAGCTCATGTTAGTACCATAAATTACATCTGCAAGGTGGGCCTTCCAGATGTGGCTTCCAGAGCCAAGAAGGGGTACTTTCATTGTGGTTCTTATTAGTATTCTGAGACAGGGTCTTCCTAGGTAATTCAGGCTGGCCGAGAACTCATGGTAATCTTCCTGTCTCAGCCTCTGGAGTGCTGGGATTACGGGTGTATGCCACCACGCCCAGCTGCACCTTTACTATTTATTATTTATTTAT
>NW_004524632.1:7393297-7394668 GCF_000260255.1 Octodon degus | reverse complement strand
GTTGCAGACAGGCAGAGCTGCGGACAGGTTAAGAGTCGTAGATTCGGAAAATCCACGTCCCTTTCCAGATACTTAGCGCAAAGCAGGTGCTGCTGTGTGCTGGCCTTTGAAATCGGTGGCAGTCAGGGAGGCCAAGCTGGTGTGACTGTGTTTTGTTTTGTGACAGGGTCTCTCACTTTACATAGCCCAGGCTGGGCTCCTACATGCTTTACTTTTGTCTTTTTGAGACAGGGTCTGGCTATGCAGTTCAGGCTGGCCTTGAGCTCACTTTGTAGCCCAGGCTGGTCTCAACCGGGAAGGGATCCTCCCGCCTCAGCCTCCTGAGTGCTGGGGTGACAGGCGGTGGGGGCACCATGCATCACCTTTGCGTGAGAAGGAAGGAAGATAAGCCCTCAGGACCTGTGTGTTAGGCAGCTAGGCTGACGGGCTGCAAATGAGAGAAAATGGGAGGTGTTGAAGAATCACTCATTAAAATAACCCTGTTACTAACAGTCACACTGTAACCGAGCTCTTTAGAGATTGAACGATCAATACTACAAGGCTGTGATGGATTTTCCAGGTAACAGAATAAAATAAAAGAAATTGCATCACACAGGGTCATTACCACTCAATAAGGAGAAACTGAGTTCCTTCCCTCCTTCCCTTCCTCTGGATCTCTGATAAGATCCGGCCGGCCCATAAGCACGTAGCACCGTTTCAGGGACAGAATTCATGAGGCACTGGAGAAAAGAACCTGTATTTAAAAGGGAACCTGCGAGCCGCAGGATCCTCAGCAGAAGGGAAGGGAGAGCTTCGTTCGCTTCACGCGTCTGTGCACCACATCTGAGAAAAACTGAACAGAACAAACCTGCCTGTGGGGCGTGTGCAAGACCTAAACGTTTGCGTCACCCCAGGCCTCCCTGTCCTCACCTCTTTTTGGAGACAGGGTCTCACTGTTGCCCCAGCTGCTTGCGACCCTTCTGCCTCAGCCTCCCGAGTGCTGGGATCACCGTCTGCGGTACCACGCTCAGCTCCCGGTCATTTAGAAACCCTTCAGGAGGCTGCCTGCCTTCCTCCAGGCCCCAGCATATTATTGTCATAAAATTAAGTGATGACATTCGGATGGTACATATTTGTTGCTGTTTCTATAGCTCTTCTGGAAGAAAGGCGCTACATAAATTCAATAAATAAATAAGTAAACACAAATAATAAAAATCTGCGCCTTGGATTCTGCAGACAGAGCGAAAAGTCCTCCTTTTTAATCACTAAGTCACCAATCATCGTAAAGGGTAGGAAAATAAACCATGGAAACATATTTAGGGCTTGCTGGACTTTAACGACACCTACTTCGGAGACAGGAAGTGGGGGAGCAAAAGGGTTTCCCTTTTCTTT
>NW_004524632.1:7388134-7393197 GCF_000260255.1 Octodon degus | reverse complement strand
ATTTATTTATTTATTTATTGAGACAGGGTCTTGCTATGCAGCTCAGGCCAGCCTTGCACTCACTTTTGTAGCCCCCAGGCTGGTCTCAAACTTGCAGCGATCCTCCTGTCTCAGCCTCCCGAGTGCTGGGATCACAGGGGTGTGCCACCATGCCCCGTTCTGTGCACCTTTACTATTTAGAAGAAATGTTCCCTAGGAAGTGGGAGGGGGACCTCTGTGGAAAGCCAGGACTTGCAGTCAATCTTGTCCACTTAGGGGCATCTTCTGTCTCCTCCTGCCCCGTAATCCCGGGGTGCTGGTCCATGCCAGGGTCTTGTGATCAAGGGAACCGAACCAGGGCCCAGCATGGAGGGTGATCCAGCACCCGCCCTGCCCTGCCTGGTGCCCAGGCTGCATGGATTTTCCGAGTACACCTGTTGTTGAATCCCTGCCAAATACCAGTGGCCACTTGCCCCCCAGTTGCCCTCCCCTGCTGTTGATGTTTGGGATGTCAGACAGGACTGAGCGGCAGCCGGCGTGTATTTCGGAGGCAGCAGATGGATTTTTATATTAGCTCTTATTTCACGTTCAGGCAGAGCGACCGCCCCACTAAACCTGCAGCCTCTGTGCTGCCGAGTTTGCTTCCGTGAGATTAATTCTGGGAAATTAATTGGGACAAGATTGAAAAGGAAATTAAAATGCAGCTGAATGCACAGGCTCTCGAACACCTTCCTCCTGCTTCATGCCAACCTGCATGCTGCGGTGGTCGCCGGCGTTGTGGGAAGTCATTCACGGGACGCGGACCCTCAGGAGCCATTGGTTACGTCTGAGGAGCCCTGCACCAGCATCACAGTCTGGAGCCACTGAAGGGCGCTAAACAGCCCCCTGTGGCCTTAGCTTTGTCCCTGCTCTGCTGTCGCCGGCAGGAAGGCAGACTAGGGCCCGACCAGAAAGCTGCTCAGAAATATCTGGGCCCGCAGGAAGGTCCCTGGGTGTCAGCTCTGCTTCCCTATTAACAGCTCCCTTTCAAGTATCTAAAGACCCCAATCAGAAGTTGGTGAAGGAGGCAGGCAGGAAGCTGCATGGGGTCTGGAGTGGGGTGATGCTGGACCGCCAGCAGGGGCCCTGCTCACAGTGTTCTCGGTCATAGCTGTGCAGGTTCTGGTCTCTTTGGCGTCCCTCAGACACTAGACATCCGGGCAAGACATGATTGCTGGTCATGGTGGTGCACACCTGTTATCCCAGCATGCAGGAGGCTGAGGCAGGAAGGCTGCCAAGGATTTGAGCCCAGCCTGGGATCCCGACCAAGTTCAAGGCCAGCCTCGACTACAAAGTGAGATTCAAATGAATGTCTCTTATGCCATAGGACATCTTGATAAAGAGTCCTAGATATAGCGCCTGTCTTTTTTCTCTCTCAAATCACCAATGATTTTTTTGAAATCTAGTATCTGTTTAATGCTAACCCAAAGGTTCACTTTTCACTGTAAGGATTTCTTTTTCCTGGGTGCCAGGCATTTTTTTCTACAAATTCTCTCAGGGAAGCATCGTAACAGCTGCAGGGGTAGAAATAAATGATCCTGCTTGTTACTGATAAGGAGATGGAGGAGTAGCAGCCCAGAGTCACATCAATAACCCCCTTGTTGTCACCTACATCCCCTGAGGGCAGGGCAAGTACTGAGTCTTCAGATAACTATAGAGCATCCGTCCTGCTCAACTAAGCCAACCATTTTCTCTAGAGAGCTTTTGGGGTGGATTTTGTTTTGTTTCAGAAAAAGGAAACATGTCTCTTTTGCTGAGATGATTTCCAAGGCTAGACTCAAAGATTTCCTTGATGGGGCCAGTGAGATAGCTCAGTGGACTAAGCGCCTGTTTTGGCAAGGACAGGAACCAGGGTTTGATCCCTGGTCCATATGCTGCACTGGCCCTGCCCCTGGGGCATGGTGAGCCATCAAGAGTCCAGGCGTGGTGGCACATACACGCCTGTAATCCAGCACTGGGGAGGCTGAGAACCGGAGTCCAAGCTACATAGTGAGACCCTGTACCAATTACATTAAAAAATTAAAAGATTTTCTTGGTGTTCATGCAAGGATACCAAAATTCAAGGCTGGATTCTACTTTAGTGTCGATTAGGAGACAGCAGCGTGGGGTATGGTGGCACATGCCTGTCCTCCCAGCCACTCCAGAGGCTGAGGCAGGAGGATTGCAAGTTCAGGGCCAGCTTGGGCAACTTAGTGAGACCCTGTCTCCAATAAAACACAAAGTGGGCTGGGGACGCAGCTCAGTGGTGGAGCGCCTGCTTAGGGTGCGCAGGGCCCTGGGCTCAGCTCCTAAGAACAACAAACCACCAACCAACCAACCAACAAACTGACCCCTGAGACTGTAGGAAGCAGCAGGCCCCAGGCCCCCAGGCTGACCCCTCCTCTCCCCGCTGCCCCACCCCAGGGCCTTCTTTCCTGCAGCCCAATTTCTCCTTTCTACTGTTTCTTTTATCAACGAGAAGAAACCACATGCCTCTATAAGGCCTGAAGACAGAATTTTCTGGCAAGCAGAATTTTTGTTTAAACCAAGGCAATAATTCCAGTTAAGGCAAGTTTTGTTTCTCCCCCTGTGATGGAGTATTGCTGTGTAGCCCAGGCTGGCCTTGAACTCGCAGCAAAGCTTCTGCCTCGGTCTCCTGAGTGCTGGGATCACAGGCGTGCGCCCTGGCGTGTCTGGCTGGGAAGGCAGATTTCTGGGCGTGAGCTCTCTGGTGGTCACAGAGGCGGAGGTGGAAGGAGCCTTGTGGGAGAGACACCAAGTCTAGACCAGGGAGCTGTGCAGTTCAGGAAAGAGACCTCCCAGGTCCTTCCGCACAGACCTCGCTTGCTGGACTGCAGCGCTGCTGGCTATAAGGAGAAGCGGCTGCTGGTGCCACACTCGGGTGGGGGCTGGGTGGGTTCTGGTCATCCTGGTACGGTAGGCAGGCTGCAGAGGGAAACTGACTCCAAGGAAGGGAGCCGGCTGGGGTCACAGTGGGAGGAATTTAGGACACACATGGAGACAATTCTGGGGACAGGACTGGTGGGATGTCTGAAGAGCAGCTGGGTGGGGTAGCTGGTGGGGTCCTCTTTACCAGTCTGGACTGCCTCCTGTGTGCCCCGCAGAGGCCAGTGTGTGCGCAGGGTGGTCTTCAAAGCCCCGTTCGGGCCCCAGGACTCTTTTGGCGCAGGGTAATAGAATCAAGGTGAGTCCAGTCCAAGATCTCCATGGACTCTGAAGAAGCTTTGTAAGGGAGAGTTCTGTCAAATGCCTGGCTTCTGTTCTTTTTTCGCATGCAAGGATTAGCAACGGTGAATACAGGACACAGCTGGGATAGGTTTTGGGAGGAAGAAATGGAGCTGGCTGTGGTGGTGCAGGCCTGTAATCACAACACTGGGAAGCTGAGGCAGGAGGATCGCTGCAAGTCTGAGGCCAGCCTGGGCTACATGGACAGACCCTATCTCAAAACAAAGCAAAGCAAAACAAAACAAAACACCCCCCCAACAAAAACCCCAAAACACAAGAAATACAACGCTACCATGGTAAGTGATGAAAATGGTCTCAGACCTTTCCAGAAGAATGAAGAAAGAAGCTGACAGAACCTCGGCAGCAAGCTCACTTTTTACTGGATGAAATTCTGACATGTTGTCTTTTAGTGACAGAGGAGGCAAAGAGAGGATGGTGTAAATACAGCGACGGCAAACAAAACACAGGTGGGCTTGGCTCCTTCGCATAAAAACTCCACGCCACTGTCACAGCAGGCGCAGAGGGCCTCCCAGGCAGGTCCCGCACAGCCCCTTCTAAGCTGGAGGAGAGGGACCCCCAGCGAGAATCCATTAACAAAGGCGAAAGACATGCAAAACAAACAAAATCATCATGAGGGAGAGAGAGGGCCAGCAGACAGCCCGCCTCGGCCCTGCAGCCCTGCGGGCGCCTCCAGACAGTGTAAACAGTTCATCTGTACACCTGCGGGCTCGGGCAAACACAGGCCCGTCACACCTGAGCGGCTAACTCGATTACCCCGGGAATGCCAGGGTGGTAATGTACACAAATTCGATTACATGGCAAGCCTTGCTTTCGGCCATGTGAAATTCCAATCAGGCCGGAGTCCGTTCCCAATTTATTTTAGGTGTCCTGGAGCCTCAGCGACCTGGCACGAGGGTGGCGCTAGGTTAAAGCCCCGAGGCAAAGTGCTAGAAGGTGGAGGTTTCCCTCTGCGGGGCCTGGGAGCTCCTGTTTCCCTGCAGCGGGCTGGGCCTGCATTTAGTCCTTGCCTACAGAGGCCTGGTTCTTTGAGAGCCCGGGAAGGTGCTTTGGGCCAGGCCCGATCTGTTTCCTAAGCAGCTTCCGGTGCATTTCAAAGCCAGACAGACCTTCGAGCTGCTTATAACATTCAAAGAATATTAGTGGTCAATGATGGGTTAATAACACAATGGGTTTTCGATTTTCTTTTATGGAATTCACATAGTCAGCAATTAAACAGAAAATTGTGCCTATTTCAAAAATATGTTTGCTGCTGAGGGAGCCAGGCCTTTTCATAAATTCCTCCAGGAGCAGAAGCTGTCAGCCCAGCCTGCCTGTGGGGGCCGCAGGTCTTCTTGCCCCGAGATACGAATCCTTCAAACGCTAGCCCACAAGTTTGGACTCTTCCAATCCAAAATGCATCAGCAGCAATCCCTTTTCCCTCCCTGACCTGGAGACTGATCCCAGGGCCTTTTGCATTTTTTGAAAAAAACCCCCAGTCCTTACAATCAACAGCACTATTTGTGAGAGGGCCCTGCTGAGTGGAGGGGTGAGCTGAAGACTAAGAACAAAGTTAGCTCCGCTGGCCTTGGTGGGACTGCATCCAGGCCCCGGGCACTGTGCACGCCCGCCGCCGGCAGGGCTCCCTGCTGACTCCGCCCCCCAGGTAATTAGATTACAGCCTCATTTATCTATAAACGCAATAAGCCTGCTTACCTAGCTGGATTGTTTTTAGTGAGATTATATCATAAATTATGGGCACAGTGATGCTGTTTAAATATCACAGGTAGACCTTGAAAAATAGAACATTTAAATATGGATAT
>NW_004524632.1:7373116-7380228 GCF_000260255.1 Octodon degus | reverse complement strand
CCAGCCCCTGAATTTTTTTTCTTGAGAGGGGGACTCATTATGTAGGCCAGGCTGGCCTTGAACTCACTGCGACACTCCAGCCTCAGCCTCCTGAGTGCTGGGATACAGGCCAGTGACACCATGCCTGGTGCCTCTGCTCCAGATCCCTGACGTGGCCTCTGGCCTCTCCTCTCTCCTCTGGGGGCAGCTGGACCTGGCACATTTAGGTCCTTCACTCACTCTTTAAGATCACCTCCTGCGGCAGCAGGGGCGAGTGAGAAAGGCGCCGGGATGCTGCTGAATGGGTAAGTAGAGGAAAAGGCGGAAGGAGGGAGAGGAGGGAAGAAGAGAAGACGTAAGGCTCAAGAAATCGAGGGGCCTGGGCAGGAAGGAGGGAAGGAATTCCTATGCTTCAATTTTCATAGATTCTAAGAAAAAATCCACGAGTCTCTAAATCAGTCCTGATTGGGGCGGTGCTGGCAGAAGAAGTGGCCTTTGTGGCCCTGGCAACAGCAGCATCCCTGGCCCTGGCAACAGCAGCATCCCTGGCAGAGAGAGGCTGCAGGACCAGGTCCTCAGCCTGCAAGGGAGGAGGCTCCGGGGACGGCTGAGGCCAGGAGGGGAGGCCGGCTAACAGCCTGCTGCCCACTTAACAGTCTGGGATGAGGAAAATGTAATTCTGTATTCAACAAAACTGTTACATATTCATTTCCAAATGTGCCTGGAATCGAACCAGGCCATCAGAAGTCAGCCCCGCCAGACAGTCCTGCCCCTCGGCCCTGGCTCACTGCAGACCTGACACATTCCCGTTCCCTCTGCCCGCGCAATCTCTGTGCCTCGGCGGCGGAGGAGACATAGCCATCCTTTCCCTTCCCGGTCCCGGATCTCTCGGAGACGAGGCGGTTCTGTTTGTGTTCTACCGATCCCAGAAACACCGACAGGGGAAGACAGACGCCTGCTTGCGCTCCCACCTGCTCTAGGTCAGGTCGGCTGCGAGCCTGGGAGCATTTGCTAAGCTGCCATCAAGGTGAGGCGCTGCCCTGTCCAGGCCCCTCCAGCCGGGGCGCTGGGGGCTACTCTCCCCAGGGCGTTCTCCTGTCGAAACCGAGGGCCCACCCGAGCTGGGCGCAGAGTGCTCACGTACCTCCTTTCCGCTGAGTCCCATGCTCCTCCTCTTCCAGGTCTAGCTCTTCATCTGAGGAAGGAGAACAATAGGCATTAGCAACCACACTCTGTTCTTCAAGAAAATTCCACTTCATGAGGCAGGGTCTCCCAAGGGAGCCCAGGCTGGCCTCGAACTCCTGGCGATTTTCCTGCCTCAGCCTCCTCAGTTCTGGGATGACAGGTGTGCACCAGCACGCCCAGCTACGTTCCTTCTTTTACAAACATTCTGAAGGACTCCCTATACACAAAGCACAGCTCTAGGAACTGGGGACAGGCCAGGGACAGGGCTGTCATGGCCTCTGCCTCATGAAGCCTCTGAGGCGATGAACTATCCAAGTGCCCGTGGCTAGCTAGAATCCTAATCCTTTCCCTTAAACCCATTTCTTCCTTTCTGGAATTCTCTTTCATGCTTATTGTCTCCATACAAGTATCCTCTGTGGCTCAAAGAATTCCAGAGCAGTGTGCGTGCGTGCGTGCATGCGTGCGTGTGTGCGTCTGGAAGCAAAACCAACGAGTCCTAGATATCCCCTCCATCTACGTTAGGCTGTCTCCGAGGCCGGTCACGTACAGAAGGGCATGTCCCTGGCACTCGGCCTTGGAGTTATCTTTTGACTATACTCAACCCGCCTTGCTTATTAGAGGATGAGCTCCCGAGGGCTGTCGGAATGGCCTTTTAGTTAACTGCTGGGGACCCCCAGCGGGTCCCAAGGCAGGGCTGCGCTCCGACTCCAGACGCCCCCGCAGCTGCTGGCCAGGCTGCGCCCTACTCATTCCGCAGGGAGCAAGCAGGCCTTTGCAAGGAAGGGAGGAAGGCACGGGCCAGAACCACACTTAGTTATTTTACGCAAGGGGCAGGTACTCGTTCATCTCTCCACCAACATTCCCACTTCTCTTACACACGCACACAGGCACGCACACACACACCAGCTGTGGTAGAGAAGACAATATTTTGAGAGCAGAATGCTCAGATTTTGCTGGTCTTGTTTCCGGGTGTTTCTCTTTCTAGGTTTTTTGAAACCTGCTTGTCGGCCGCTCCAGGGTTCTGGCACTGAGTGAAACCTTTGAGGAGATGGCCTGGGGTCTCCTTCGTCTTTTGAGGCAGGGCCTGTACCCCAGGCTGGCCTTGAGCTCACAGCCATCCTCCTGTCTCAGCCTCCCGCGTGACAGGTGTGTGCCACCACGCCCCGCTTGGCCCAAGTTCTTGGCCCCAGCTGCAGTGCTCCCTGAGGCCACCGGGACGAGCAAGGCTGCGAGACGCTGATGGAGTGAAACAGGATGGCGGAAAGGGACCCCGCTGCACTAAATCCCATTAGCATCTTCCTTGCGCGGTGTGTGCGCATTACCCGTCCACTTCCTTCCTCGGCTCAGCTGCTTCTCCTCCTGGACGCGGGGCTCATATTATGGGGTGGGAGCCATTAGGGCGAGGGCGCGCCCACCCCGGCGTTGGGGACACACAGGCGCTCAGGCAGGGAGCAGCATTTTGCTGATGTCGAGCAGCTCAGTCGCGAAGCCCCTTCTGCGGGGAGCCGTATTCCGCCTCGGCTCTCCACGCAGCTCTCTTCCTCCCAATTCTAATCAATGTAAATTGGGTCAGATCTCCGCTGTGAATTACAAATTGGATCCGAAGTTGGAGGGTCACTGTGCCCGCCACTCCGCCTCCTTCCCGCCACCATTAGATGGGAAGCTACACCAAAGATCTTTCCTAAATAAATCAGACTTTATTGTAAAACTCGTCCACTGACAAGACACAACCTCATTAGCATTGATTTTAAAATAAATTATTGAAAGTGGCCGGCCTGCTCTTTGCATTTGTAAAAAAGGAGAATGTAAGTGTATTTGCAATGATAAAAAATGAAAACGAAAACTTGATTCCTTTATCCTCTCAGGCACCAGCACTTAATCTAGTGATGGTTCAAAAATAGAAAAAAATACAAATGTGTTCTGTGCAGTTCGATTCCAGCCCAGATGCTCAGATTTCCACTGTGCCTTGTGGTCATCTAGAAAGGAGAGAAACACTGGCCATGAGTCTATGTCCTGTGCCACCATCACTTGGCTTTGGGGTGACAGATATAAAGGGGAAGCCTTGGCTGGGCATGGAGGTATATGCCTGTCATGCCAGCACTCGGGAGGCTGAGGCAGGAGGATTGCTGTGAGGTCTAGGCCAGCCTGGGCTACACCCTGAGTTCAAGGCCAGCCTGGACTGCATGACGTGACCATGTCTCAAAAAAAAAAAAAAAAAAAAAAAAGGGTGGGGTGGGGTGGGGGAGAACCTTTGCCTCCTACACTCACTCTGTCCCGCACCATCCTTCCCAAGAGGAAGAAGGTGGGCTCAGCTGCAGGCCTTGCTGGATGCCTGAGGCCCCTTGGAATCCCTGAGGGATGGACCAAAAGCAGCTTTCCCATCTGGTCGCGACAGGCATATCCCTAGGTATGTTCCTGGCTCCAGAGAGAGAAGCAAACAATTTGTCTCAGACCCTCCTGGGAAACCAGACCCCTATCTTCCAAGCTCCAAAGTCGAGATGACCAGGCAATGGGGGAAAATAGCCTTGCTTTTTATTGCTGCTTTTTGATCCAGGGTCATACACTGCTAGGTAGCCCAGGGTGGCCTTGGATTCTCCAGGCTCCTCCTGCCTCAGCCTCCTGGGTCTGGAGGTTATAGGTGCATCCCACCATGTCTAGTAAAAGTCTTTCTGATTGGCTGGCCAGATAGCTCAGCCAATTAATGTGCCTGCTTAGGCAGAGCACAGGGACCAGGGTTCGATTCCCTGTGTAATGTGTCGGCTCTGCCTCCGGGGCTCGCTGAGATGGCAATTGTGACTGGGCGTGGTGGTGCATGCCTGAAATCCCAGTGCTTGGGAGGCTGAAGATAAGAGGATCACTATGAGTGATCTATGTAGTCAGACCGTGTAGACCCTGTATTAAATACATTAAAAAAAGTTTTTCTGGTTGAAAAAGGAAGTAAGTTAGATGGCTAAATTTCTTTCTTTCGTTCTCTTTCTGTCTTGTTTATCTGTAATATGAGGTTTTAACTTATCTGTAATATGAGGTTATTTTCCAAACATTTTTAGGCTAAAGAGCTCACTGAACTACTAAGAGTATTATTAGGCATGTTTGTATTACAGTGACTGAAATACATCTTCATTTAAGGGAGAATTAAAATTTATGTGCTAGCTCAACTTTAAACAGTAATAGATTATAATGGTCCTCGGTCCTAACGGGGCATATGGGACCCCAACCTTACATAGGTTTTAAACAAATTAACCTCTAAAGATTACTGCCCGCTTATTACATTAAATGCTCTACTTGATTTCCAAATATCACATCTCAGCTGGGAGAACTCGAAGAAGATTCTGCCAGCCGAGCGGACATGGGAGGCAGCCGCGGAGTGGCGCAGACCAGCCCCACCGCCTAAGAGTCCACTGCAATCAGCAGCCTTGGCACAAGGTCAGGTTCAGTAATGAGGGGCTAGGAGGACAGGACCCAAAGCTGCCCAGGAGGGACACAGGGGCACCGGCCCCACACCTGCCTCCTCTCGCAAGTACTGCTCTGAGGCCCTGCGACACCCGCTGTACCCACAGCAGACAGCACCTCCCCCCCAAGCCCAGTGACAAAAGCTTTAAGAATGCCACCTGGATCAGCATGCAACCAGATGTCAGGGTGGCAGATGTGGCACAGATACTGACAGACTCGGAAGTCAAAGCAAGCGAGCAGGAAGGATGCTACAGGCCCTGCTGGTCTTTTATTTACTGAGACAGGGCCTCGCTTAGTAGTTCAGGATGACCTTGAACTCACTATGGAGTCCTTGAACCAGAGACGATCCTCCTGCCTCAGCCTCCAGAGTGCTGAGATGACAGGTGTGCAGCACTACCAGGCCCAGCTCTGGCCCTCTTTAGACAACACAGAAAATGCAAGCAAGAGCCTAATAGCAATTTAATTCTCAGTGGTGTATGGGGTAATCTCAGCTGTTACTTCAAAATACTTGCATCCTGACTCTGAGGCCCGCCTGGATATGTTGCATCTAAACTTAATTTGTGCTAATGGCCGCACTCGGAATGCTCTGAATTTAATCTTGCAAATAATAACTGAGCATCTACTAACTGGGGAGAAAGACAGGAGTACAGATCGCCGAGATAGGGGAGGCCGGCCGCTGGGGGACTCAGGTGGGAGGATGCGGGCAGGCGGAGGGCCACCGGGATGAGGGACCCAGTAGGGCTGGCTCCCGCTGCTGCTGCCCAGGCTGGGGTGAGGACTGAGAAAGACCGGGTTGAGGCGGCGCAGTCTCTTCCTCAACTTTGTGTTATTTTCCGTCTCTTTAGACCCTCACCCCCAGCCCTGCCCCGGGATGGCATGCAGAGGGAAACACAACTCCAAGGAATGCTTGCTTCTGATTCTGATTTTAGAGAATGCAGTTCCTTGCTTTATTCTAAAGGGGTCTGGTGGCCAGGCCCTTGAGGACATGCTCAGAGTCTTGGGAGCGCTGGCCCCTGTCTGCTCTTCTGAGACCTCTGGGGCACACGGCTGCTGCCATCCGGGCTGCCACAAGGCCAGGGGGCAGCTCTTGGCAGCCTCGGATGCCTTGCTGGGGCCCAGGCGGCCCCACAGGGCAAGCTGGTCAAGGCGGTCCTTTTAGGGCATCTGGAATCAGGGGGCTCCGCCTGGGAGTGTGCTCGGGAGCCGAGAAGGGGCTCTGAGAGGTCTCGGCTTTCCATGTGCCACCCCGACATTTCCAAAGATGAAGGTCCCCACAGGCTCAGCACAGAGGTCCAGAAATCCTGAAGGACACTCACCTTGAAACCATATTCTTCCAGACTAACATTTTAGGGGTGTGGCTGAATACCCTGAGTGCTTTAGTCTTTCCCTCTTGGGGACCAGACCACTCTCCACACGGCAAATGCTCATCATCCTGTGATGGAGTGCGTTGGATCTGATGACCCATACATTATTTTGATTTAGGAAAAACATTTTTTATTGACCTGTATGTGATCCATACTCCTTTCTACGTAAATTACACTCCAGGTGGGGGCTTTCCCCATGGAGACATTGAGGCCCCCGATGGTCACGTCCCAAAGGCTGGGCTTAGCACCCTTGCCAGGCTCGGGTGGTGGTGGATGTCTGTCATGCCACCACTGGGGAGGCTGAGGCAGGAGGATTGCCACAGGTTCAAGGCCAACCTGAGCTACTTTTGAGGCCCTGTCTCAAAAAAAAAAAAAATTATCTTTCACAAAGCACATTTATCCATTGTCATGAAATGAACACCAGAGGCCTGAGGCATCGCTGCTGTTAGCTGTGAGCTCTGTGAGGCCTCATGGGCTGTCTTTGCCACCCAGCACCTGGCCTCAGGGTAGAACCACCTGGAGCAGAAGGTGGGCTCTGCTTTCTGTCTGATCAGGAGTTTCCATGTGGCTGATGCCCACCTGGACGCCCTTGGCCGGGCTGGCAAGAGCAGGGACCTGGGCTCTTCAAGGAGGCGGCACTTCCTGTTGAAAGGCCACCATGTGCGTTGCCACAGCTGGTACCTCCCAGGGCCCCTGCGTGCTGGGGCTCCATGCCCGGAGCTCCCACACCTCAGATCCGGCCCCTTGTGTCCCCTTCCAGCAGAGCTGCTGTCATTCTCCCCAGTTTTGGAGCCAGGGAAGGCAAGGCACAGGCCCTGGCCCCTCAGCCTGTGCTGGCACGGAGACCACCCTGACCGGCGGCCAGCTGGACATCTGCAACGAGGGGCTACGTCACGTGCCCACATACCGCTGCTTACTTGCGGTCCTCTTGTTTGCTTTTTTCTTTTTGTTGTAGCAGGCATGGGACTCAGAGCTTTTCCTCTAGCTCCATCCCCAGCCTCTTCTGTTTGTTTTGAGACAGGGTCTTGTTAAATTCATGAAGTTGGGGGCCTGGCCGTAGCTCAGGCCTTTAAGTGGCTGCTTCCACAAAGCTGTCAGCCTCAGGTTGCTGGAGTTCGAACCTCACACCTCTCC
>NW_004524632.1:7370301-7373016 GCF_000260255.1 Octodon degus | reverse complement strand
TTTCCTTTCTTTTTTGAGACAGGGTCTTGCTATGCAGCCCAGGCTGGCATTACCCTCACGGTGATCCTCCTGCCTTAGCCTCTTGAGGACTGGGATTCAGGTGTGTTCCCGCTTAATGAACATAATTTTAGTGTTAGGGCAACTGTATTTTGAAATTTGAAAATATATTCTCGAATTTGAATGTTCAGTGAAAGTTTCCCCTAGCAATGATGATGATGATGATGATTATTTCTTTTTGGTACTGGGGATCGAACTCAGGACCTTGCACTTGCCAGGCACCAGGTGCTTATGTCTCTGAGCTATCTCCCCGTCCCTGTCCCTTAGCAATTATGAATAAATGAAGGCTTAGTGCGTGAGGGAGGGAGTCATGCAATAGACAGGTGTTATAACAGGGAGTAATTTTGTTTTTGGTGATTACTTTGAGGGTGACAGGATCAGCTGGGCACGTGGTGCACACCTGTCATCCCAGGGCTCTTGGGAGACCGAGGCAGGAAGACTGCAATTCATGCCCTGCCTGGGCAGTTTAGGGACCTTAGGGAGACCATGTTCTGAAAAAAAAAAAGCGGTGGTGGTTGGGAGAGAGGCAGCTTACTGTGAAGGCCTCGGGTTCAATCCCCAATACAAAAAAGAAAAGAAAAAGTGGAAAAAAAAAATTGGACTTGGGTCCAAGCCCCACACCCCACGTCCGTACCTTACTCAGAATTCGGATGAGGTCCCCGCGCTGGAAGGACAGTTCGTCCGGCTGGTCGCCGTAGCAATCCCACAGGCCTTGGTAGTAACTGGCATAGTCCACTGATGAGAGAGAAGAGAAATCGAAGTTAAGAGGACCCCGTCTTTCCCAAAGAACCACATTTTGCTGTAGATGGAAACTGGGGGGTCAGATACGGCCCCTAGGAAGCCAGAGATTGGGGGGGTCCCCAAGAGACACGGCCGCTGGGCGGGAGCAAAGGACTATGGGAGAAGGAAATCATTAACTACCATTAAATATTTACAGATCACCCCTGGTAGGACGCTGTTCAACAATCTAGTAGTCTATTTATTTATTAATAAAAGAAAATCGGGCAGGTGATTTTTCAGTGGGCTTGTAAATAAGCTACACAAAGAGCCTTCCCGCCAGACCCCGCCAGGCAGCGTCTGCTCGGTCTTGCGGCTCTTTACCGTGCGCGGGGCGGGGGGCGCTGGCTGAGCCCCCCACTTCTGCCTGTTTACAATGTGCACTTCCGCTTGCATCTCGGCCTCCTCTGTAATCCGGGCTCATCCCACCCAGCTACCAAACGAGGACAGCGCCGAGGAATACGGAACCGCTCAGGCTGGGCTTTGAGCGGAGCCACGCGGGGGGCGCATCCATTACGGGCGGGCGAGTTCTGGGTGGGCTGGCGCGCCGCCAGCGTCTCTTGTCTGCTGAGATTTATCTGTGAGCCCCCGGGGGAGCAGAAAGTGAAGCGATCCGCATTAAAAATGAAAGCCGCAGAAGACGACAAACCAAGCTTTCGAAGCACTGGAGAGATTTACTAGCCTTCTCAGCAAGCCTGGATGGCAAAAGGACAGCCATCGATTCCTGACGGCGAGCAATCCGTATTGATCCCCACTACCCGGAAAGGTTAAGCACGAGTGTGCGAAGAGGGCTGGGACGTGGATGACGGGACAGCCGACATCCCCTGGACCACGCTATGCTGGGGTCCTCCGGGCGGACGCCCGGGGGCCGGGCTGGAGGCTCGAACCCTCCTCCCGGGGAGGCCGCACCGGGGGTCCTGGGTTGCAGTGGCATCTACGTGGTTTGGGGCACTGGGCTGTGCCAGTCCCCACCTTTCCTTTCTTTGCTTGGTCCCTCCAAGCATGGGCAGGTTTCTGAAGACAGAGCTGGGCCTGAGGAAAGCATGGGCCGGGAGGGCCTGGCTCTATGGCCTTGTTTTCCTCATAAATTGTTCCAAATTTATGAGCAACTCAAATCGTAAAGGTTCAGGGGAACAAATCCCTGTGCATCTCGGGAAAGAACTCTAGTAGGACTCTTAAATGCAAAAACAAAACAAGCCTGGTGTGGGGGTGCACTCCTGTCATCCCAGCCCTCGGGAGGCTGAGGCAGGAGGATCGCCTTGAGCTTGAGGCCGGTCTGGATTACACGGTGACACCATATTTTACCCCCTTCACCCCTCCTCCCACAAGAGCAGAAACAAATCAACCCAGGAGAGCCAGAACTACTGGGTTGAGAGGGCCTGGGAACAACACGTGGGCACAGTTGAGGAGGATGTTTTCCTTGAGCAGGAAATCGTATATGCAGCAGGCAGCACACAGAACAGCGGCAGGGGAAAGCAGCGCGTCACAGAGTTAAGAATATATTTGGAAGAAAAACATGTTGAGAGAAAATTGTTACTACTGCGAGGAAAAAGCATATATTTTGGGGGCTATCAGTGCATGAAAGAATGGGGAAATAGCAGTCCCTGAAAAGTGACGCTAGTTTTCTCAGGGGATATACTATACATCTCCCGTTGTAATGGAGTTGACAAATCGCTCGAGGATGTTTGACTAGATTTAGGAATGAGAAATAAGCCAACATCAATATTCTTTGTGGATTTATACACGGTAGAGAAAATCATTTTTATACTAGGTTTTTAGGGGCTGGGGAGATAGTTCAGCGGTCTAAGCGCCTGCCTGGCAAGCACAAGCACTCGGGTTCGATTCCCCAGAACCCTGGGTGCAATGTGCTGGCCACCGAAA
>NW_004524632.1:7360389-7369595 GCF_000260255.1 Octodon degus | reverse complement strand
GTGTGCCCCTACACCCAGCTGGTTGGTGGCCTTTGAGACAAGTGATGGGACATGTAATAGTCATATCATAATTAAATGCCTGTCTAGCCCACCTACAGCGCTGGCTCTGAGACCTGTGATGGAGAGAGGTTTCCGGGAAGGAGATGGGGGACTGGGAACAGTGTTGTCCTTTGGTGACATAGGAAGTCAGCTGCCATCCCATCAACCATGCATAGACAAGTGCTGGCTTTCCCACACATTTTCAGTGGCTTCTTTCCCTTTGTTTCGCATCTGTGAGTTCTCTCTGTCCTGGCTCCTTTGAGAATTACACAAGCTCATAGAAGATCGACGCTTCCTTCCTTTCTTTCTTCCTTTCCTCCTTCCTCCCTTCCTCCCTTCCTCCCTCCCTCCCACCCTCCTTTGCTTTCTTCCTTCCTGAGACAGGGTTTGATATGTAGTTTAGGCCTCAAACTTTCAGCAACCCTCCTGCCTCAGCCTCCTGGTTGCGGTAATTATGGCACGCACCCCACCCCAGACATAACAATACCTTTCCTTTGCACCCCACAAGGCAGAGGGATTCAGTGGGATCCTCCACAGCTGTGACCCCCAGTGGGGCGACATCTGGGCAGTCCCCAGCCCCGGGCAGGAGCGCAGGGTCGGGCGCTCAGGGGAAGGCTGAGACCAAGCTGGAGCGCGTGTCCTCTTCGTCTTGGGGAATGAGCGCTGCTGCGCTTTAGATCTGTCTCTGCACCCCGCTGCTGCGGCGGAGCAGGCTGTGAGAGGGAAGATTCTCAGAGGAGCTATGTTTTAATGTTGCAATTTGATTCAATTTTCCACTCTATAAAATTACCCATCACCGCTCGTTGCTTTCTAACAGACACCTTCACTCTTAATTTAACAATCCTATCGAATTCTGCCAGGGAAATTGGAAAAATTTATCACCTGTGAAATTTTATTTTCCTTCGGTTGTATCTGTTTTTGTAAAACTTCATTAACGACGATGACTTGCTGAGGAAATTATCATTTTTTTTTCAGCTTCAGACACAAGCAACTGCTCGACCTCCACCAAGATATCATTTGCATAATAAAACACAACAGCAAAAGGCTGGAGAAGGGATTGGCAGAGGCCTGGGGCCTGGGAAGCCG
Source organism: Octodon degus (assembly GCF_000260255.1). Taxonomy (NCBI): domain Eukaryota; kingdom Metazoa; phylum Chordata; class Mammalia; order Rodentia; family Octodontidae; genus Octodon; species Octodon degus. The sequence continues at coordinate 7,368,470 of NW_004524632.1, read as the reverse complement.
GCTCTCCTGGGTCAGGCTGGGGGGCCACAGTCCTGCTTTCTTCTCTTTTGACACAGGGTCTCCCTCTGTAGCCCGGGCTGGCCTTGAACTCACGGTGATCCTCCTGCCTCAGCCTCCTGAGTGCTGGGAAGACAGGTGTGCACCACCACAGCCTGCCTGACAGTCCCGTTCCTTGGGTCCAGGAATGTGGCTTTGCTCCCAGGTTAGCGACGAATCTAGAGTCCAGGCCAGAGGCTCTGACTGCTCCTAGGAAGTCTTGAATCCAAGTTCCCTACTGAGGACGCTGTCAGCCACCCACTTGTCTCCGGGGCCTGAGTGCTAGATTCCTAGGTTCCCACCTTCATCTGGGATGAGGTTTCTGTTGCTATAAATCTAGGCTTAACTTGAGTTTCCTGCAGAGTGCTGACACCTGGCGAATTTCCACGCAGCTCCTGGAGAACCAGCCGGAAGCGCAGCCTCCCCGGGGCCTAGTGACCTCTCGGCTGCAGGCTGGGGGCGGTTTGCACAGCCCGGCCCCCACTGTGCAGTGTTTTCTGTGATGCCGCTCTATCCTGCTGTGGGCAGAAGGGTGACCCATAGCATAGCACAGACCTGCCGCACCCTATTTTCTGTGGTTCTTGTTGGGAACCAGGTCCTCCTAGGTGGCCAAGGCTAACCTGGAGCTCAGGACCCTCCTGCCTCAGCCTCCTGCGTGCTGGGATGACAGGCGTGCACCTCCACGGCCTGGCTGACATCCTTCACACTTTGGAGCCTGACTTCTGTCCTTTCTCCCAGTCCCCTGGAAAGAAGTCACAATGTGGTGATGTTTCAGCTCCGAACTCACGGCAAACCTGCGAAAGCGGACAGAGTATTCTGAGCCTTGAACCTTTGAAAGCAAGTCATCCGGCACAGCAGATGGCGCACAGGAAAGACTCTGATCAAATTCAATCTTGCTCCCAGAGTCTTTCTGCTGGGATCATGTCTCCGCCTTCAGAGGGCGATGTTTAGATCTGGCTTCCTATGAAGTGTTCCAGGTTGCATGTCCAGTGTTGCTCTTTTTGTTTTTTTGAGACAGGGTCTTACTCTGTAGTCCAGGCTAGCCTCAAACTCACTGTGGAGCCCAGGCTGGCCTTGAACTCTCAGAGATCCTCCTGCCTCAGCCTCCCAAGTGCTGGGATGACAGGTGTGGGCCACCATGCCTAGCTCAGGTCCAGAGCTTCTGAAACTAGGAGGAGATAACGAGAAGGTGCAATGTCTCACCTGGGAGGACTTCATAGATGCCCTCTTCCCTCTCCTTTGTAGGCCCCTGGGTCCTCAGGCTCCCAGGCAAGAGGACAGGTCTTCCCCGGGAGGCAGAATTCGGGGACTCAAACCCGTCGATATCATCATAGGTCTCTTCCCCTTCCTCCTCCTTCTTGTCCTCCTCCTCTTCTTCGTACGGGATGGTAGAAGAGCTCAGATCTGCCCGGAGGAAGATAAAGGTGAATCAGGAGGGGAGAAGGCAGGGAGGGCATCAGGGAGGCGGTGGGGCCAAGACGCGCCCAAGGAAAACCCGGCGCCAGGGTTCGAGGTGCTTTCTCATCCCGGCCGGGTCTCAAGAAAGGCTCAGCCGAGCACCACGTAAAGCGTTCCTTGCAATAAGACTACCAGAAGGAAGCTGCCCTGAAGGCACAGGTGTGTGAGGACGAACCGGGGCTGAAGGGACAAAAACAGGCCCGGCAAGGAAAAGCCAAGGTGGCCTGTGTTCTCCAGCGTGCACGGAGCAGGGGTGACCGCAGTGGCCTGTGTTCTCCAGCGTGCACGGAGCAGGGGTGACCGGGGTGGCGGCAGAGGAAGCCCTTCCCCCAGGGACCGAAGTGCAGAATTCCAGACCAGTTTGTTTATAAAGAAAAACAAAAATGGGAGAAAGTGGAAGAGGAAAAGAAATGGGGGACAGGACAAATACAGCAGCCCCGCAGCCACAGGACAGTGGAAAGGATCGCAACTCTGTTCTGTGGGCCTCAGAGTGGGGTCACCGCCCCAGTGTGCCGCGGGAGCCCCGAAGTTGGCTTGCATTCTGACGGGGCCCAGAGAAGGCTCGTGCTCCGCAGGAGGGGTGGGGCGGTGGGGTGGGACAGCGCTCCCCCAAATCCTGCTCTGGGACCTCAGCAGGGTGGGCGGGGTGGGTAAGGGTGGGGCGCACCCCAGGGCTGGGGGAGCAGGATGGAGAGACATCGAGGGTCCCCTGTGAGAGCCAGAGAATCGATTAGGCTCTTGATAAAGATTTTGCGACCATTTCCGCCTGAATCCTGGCGCTGCTTCCTCGGAGGGAGGGGTCAAAGGCACATCTGCGGCTCCAGCCACGGTATTATTCGGTTTGTTTTAAAGGAAAACGGGATGAATAATTTCTTCAATGTGGGATTCTGAATGTACCACAGGGTACAGCTCAATAAAGCCGCTTTGAGTTTTATGGAGGTTCACACACTTAGGCCGATATTACACGCATAAATCCCGGCGCCTAGGCGCGCGTGTGCCCCGCCACCTCGCGGGCAGCGCCGGGTCCCGCTCCGCCGGCGCCACGCGGGTGCAGGGTGCGACCGTTTGTTCCTGTGACCGCAGCGGCAGGGGCGGGTGAAACAGGCGACCCTCGAGACCAAAGCTCGGCGCACCCTCCTCGTCCCTAATAAAATCGTGCAGAGATTAGACGCGCCGGGGAGCGGGCTTGGTGTGCTTAGGTGGGCGCGCTCCGGCCGGCGCAGAGTGGCTCCGCTGGGGACAGGCGGGTGACAAGGCTGCCTGGGTCACGCGGCCGAACGCGGCGGCCAGCAGAGGGCGGTCCAGGAGCAGGCATCTGGCGGCTGCGGCCTGGGAAACAGCGCTTGGTGCGAAAGGTCCAAGGTCCCCGAGGGCCGCCTCGATCAGTTTAGATCTCCACTTCCCGCCAGGACTAGACGTGGAAGAACTTGGGCCTCAGTTATAAGTGCGATGACGTGAAGTCGGATATTATGGATTTTCCTTCCAGGATAAAAGAAAAGGGGGCCAGAGATGGCGAGGAGCTGGCTTTCGGGATTCCTTTTTCTTAAGCTTAGAAGGAGGAGGTGGCATCAGAGGTCACCTTCAGCTTCATGATGTCCTTATCTTCTGATTGACAAGTGAAGCTATTTGCTGTTAGTATGTAGGGGTGCAGGGGCTGGGGGTTCGATCCCCGGGCCTGCCGTGCTGGCCTGCCCGGGCGCGCTGAGAGGGCGATTGAGACGGGGCGTGGTGGCGCGCGCCTGTAATCCCAGCTCTTGGGAGGCTGTAAACAGGTGGGTCACTACATGTCCGTCTGATCTAGTAGGGAGATTCTGATCACCCTGTAGACCCTTCCCTAAGAAGTTAAAAAAAAAAAAATTCGGGAGCGGGCAGGTGGGGACAGGAGAGGGGAGGGAGAGCAGAAAAAAGACCCCCAGAAGCCTCCAGACTCTGCTTCCGCAGCGTAGGGTGCCTTGTCCCACTGCCACTGCCACTCACCTTTTAACAGGAAGCTGATCTGATCCACCCAGTCTCTGGCTTCCGCTGGACTAGCAGCTGTAAACTGGAGAGAGGTCAGCAGATTAACTTGTCATCTGCAGCAAAATATCCAGGACCCTGATAGCGAGCTCCAAGGAAAGGAAGCTGTGACTGTCCGAGTCACGTATAAGGTACAGATTCTCTATCTGATTAATATTAAAAAAGGAAAGACCAAACAGCTGACTTAAAGCGATTTTTTTCCCTTCAGCAATTTTACATACCCAGAGATAATATTATTATTTTGGTGGAACCGGGGATTGAACTCAGACCCTTGCGCTTGCCAGGGGAGTGCTTATTCTACTGAGCCATCTCCCCAGCCCCTTCATTATTATTTTTTAACAGAGGGTCTCACTGTGTAGTTCAGGCTGGCCTTGAACTCACTACATAGACCAGGCTGGCCTCAAGCTCCCTGTGATCCTCCTGCCTCAGCCTCCCGAATGCTGGGACCAAACAGCTTTTTTTTTTTTTTTTTTTTGTGGTACTGGGGATTGAACTCAGAGCCTTGTGCTTGCCAGGCAAGCATGTATTCTACTGAACTATCTCCCCAGCCCTAAAATCCAGACATCTGTGTTCATTATCTATTCCTTCATCAGGCATTTATTTGAGAAAAGTTGTGCTCACTTCGGCAGCACATATACCAAAATTGAGTGATACCGACAAGATTCGCATGGCCCCTACGCAAGGATTACACCAAATTCGTGAAGCGTTCCATATTTTTCTGTTATGGACTACTGGACTCTTGGAATGGTTTGCTGAGTTCACACACCTATAATAAAAAAATGATGGAAAGAAAAAGAAAAGAGAAGGAACAGATCAATTTGCATATGAGGTGGGAGGCCTTGTATCGACCACGGTAATGTCTTTCTCTCCAGTGCTGGGGGTAGAACCCCGGGTCTTGCAGATGCCAGACAGGCGCTGTACCAACGAACCATGAGAGCGGCTGGGGTGAAGGTGGACACGGACGCACAGGTACCCCTAGAGCAAGGCAGGGAGGTGGGCTGAGGCGGTGGCCCCGGAGCTGCGCCTTGCGGCAGGGGAGCGGCTTTGCGCGTCGCGGGGAGCAGGCGGCTCGGCTCCCCTGGAGAAAGCACAGCACGCTGAAGAGCTGAGCGCCGAAGAGAATGAGCGAGAACGGACGACCGGAAGCCAGGCGGAGCGAGAACCCGCAGAGCGTTGCGGCTGGAATCAGCGGCCCCGCAGGGAGGAAGCAAGCGGGCTGCAAGGCAGCTCCCGAGACTGCGGCCGGCCGGCAAGGGCGGGCCTTCGTGAGTTGAACTGAAGAAGTTTCACTTGTTACGCAGGCGCTTATACCACTGAGCTACACCCCTGGCCCTATTATTAGTTCTTTTTTTTTTTGCAGAACCGGGGATTGAACTCAGGTCCTTCCACTTGCCAGGGAAGCGGTTATTCTACTGAGCCATCTCCCCAGCCCCCTTATTAGTTCCTAAGATGACATTTCTACACCAAATTTTTGATTTTCACATAAGCTTTCACTTGGATAAAGTCTCATCAGAATTTTATTTTTTTGTTTTATTTTGTCTTTTTCAGACTGGATTTCTTTATGCAGTTCAGGCTGGTTTTGAGCTCACTTTGTAGCCCAGGCTGGTCTCAAATCCCCACTGACCCTCCTGCCTCAGCCTCCTGAATGCTGGGATGACAGGTTTGAGCCACCATGTCCACCTAGTGTCTCATCAGAATTCCTTTTTTAAAAAATGTATTAGGTACAGGGTCTCACTATGCAGCTTGTACTCCTAGGGATCCTCCTGTTTTCAGCCTCCCCAGCGCTGGGATTACAGGTGTGTGCCACACACCCAGTCTCAGTGGCAGGCTCAGCGCACCTGGGGGCGGGGTGAACCCTGGTCCCTGCGCTTGCCTAAGCAGGTGCTCAGTCTCTGAGCTATCTCACTGGCCCCCTGTGTCTCATCAGAATTTAATGGTGAGGTCAGGGAGATAGCTCAGTAGACTAAGCGCTTGCCTGGCAAGCACAGGGTCCTGAGTTCAATCCCTGGTACCGCAAAAGAAAGAAAGAAAGAAAGAAAGAAAGAAAGAAAGAAAGAAAGAAAGAAAGAATTTAACAGTGAAAGGGCCGGCAAGATAGCTCAGTGGTCTAAAGTGCCTGCTTAGGCACACTTAGACAAGTGCGGGGGCCGCGGTTCCATCCCTGGCTCCACACGCCACGCCAGCCCCCTTCCTGCCCCCACCAGGCAGGCTCAGCTGGCCACAACAAGAGCAGCAACAACAACAACAAAGAATTTAATGGTAAAATTAGGCACATAACCAGCACACATCTATATTTTGAAAACTCGATAGGAAAATTGTTCAAAGTTTAAAAAATTATGGAAATTGTCTAAGGAAGAGGTAGACAGTTTATTTTCTTTCTTTCTTTTCTTTTTTCTTTTTTTGGCAGAACCGGGGATTGAACTCAGGCCCTTGTGCTTGCGAGGGAAGCACTTCTTCCACTGAGCCATTTCCCTGGCCCCCATTGGTAGACTGTTTTTTATCAAAATAAAGATTAAGTTATTATAGCAATATAAAACTTGAATGCTGAGAAAACTTGAGGAGCGAAAGCGTTGCTTAATTTACCTTAAATGTGCATAAGTTAGCAAAGGTTTTGCTACCTTGCTTCAGTAAAGCTGAGATATAATAAAAATGACCAGTGAATAGGATATTTTATCTATCTGCTTATTTTTTAAATTTTTTTTTGCAGTACCAGGGATTAAACTCAGGACCCTGTGATTGCCAGGCAAGTGCTTATTTTACTGAGCTATCTCCCCGGCCCCTCTATCTGTTTATCTATCTAAATATTTTTGGTGAAAATCATTTTTTACCCATAGCCATAAATTTTATTGTTTTAATTAACTTTATAATGGGTTGAAAGGCAGGAAGTAGACTCAAGATGAATAAAAATGAACGCAGTGAGGATCGAGTCTTTCTTGTTCTGAGGAAGCCCTCTGGCTCCGCACTGTGCTGTCCTCCTAGGGACCCTGTCACCAATACCTTAGACATTGTTCCAGTGACACGGTGCGGCCACACACGCCACAGGAAGTTCCTTCGGAGAGCGAGGTGGACGTGCGGGGAGATGACATTTTTCATTCTAAATTTCGATTTTCATGGGAGAAAGCGAAGCTACTGGCTGGAATAAAGGACAGGACAGAGGTGCAGGAGAGGTGGGCAGAGGCGCGGCTGCAGGGTGCCTGGCACCGGCCAGGGGCAGAGGTGGTGTTTTCGTGAAGGGGCGCATCTAGGACATCCAGGGGACGCAGAAGACGACATAGAAGGTGAGGCCAGAGGCTGAGCTTCTGAGGGATGGGCCAGTGGCAGGGAGGTTGCAGGCCAGCATCGCCACAGGAGAGGGAAGCGTAGTCCTGCTGACCCTGGGACTGTCCTACCTCGTAGCTGCGTTTGTCCCCCGAGGTCAGCTCAAAGCAGCAGTCCTTCCGGGAGTCCCTGCGCAGGTGGGGGGCCATCCGGACACTGTAGCCCTGCATGGCGAAGGTCCCTTTGGGCTGTTTGCCTGCAAGACAGCAAAGCTCCCTGGGTCCCTACAGAGCGGCGCCAGCCTGGGGATGGCATGGTCCCTGTGATGTCCCATTACAGTCTGCAGACAGTAGTGCGGTCCCCAAGGACCACGGTGGTTCAGAGGTTATGAGGGGCGCTTGGAGGAAGCACCTGTGACAGCCAGTGGGCCCCCCGCCTCAGCAGCGCCAGGGGGTGCCCGGAGGGAGAGGGTCATTTCAGCAGCGGAGACGCAGAGACGGAGAATATGCTCGAAGATGAACAGCTGTATCAGGATGAGAGAGAGAAAGAGGGGCCATGGCCTGGAGGCTCCCAAGGCCATTCTGGAGCGGCAGCACTGGCATCGGGGACAGTGGCTCAGGGGAGGCCCTGGGCTCGCTCTGTAGCCCAGGCTGTCTGCAAACTCGCAGCGTCCTCCTGCCCCAACCTCCTGAGTACTGGGACAACAGGCACGCACCACTGTGCATGGCTGAGCAAAAGGGTTTGTGGGAGACAGCGGGGTGACAAGGTGAAAAAGAAAGCAAAGGAGCAAAACACTGCCGTCCCCACCTGGTTGAGCCAGGAAAAATCCACAGACGCTGAGTGCCCTGAGGAAATGTCCCGGGCATAATAAGAAGTAATTGGCGAGCAGGGAGCCACGCAGCAGTGCTTTTGGACACCGAAATCTTTTTTCCTGAAGTATCTCTTCTTGTTCTAACTGGCCACTAAAATGCTTTGTTGTTTCTGTGGTCGCCAGATTTTATTTCACCTTGACGGCAAAACGGTCAATAAAAGTCTCCCAGCCTTCTCCTCTGCCGCTCCCCCGCCCTCTCGTGGAGAGGACGAAGGCTCTAAGCCGACAGCCCCGAGGCCGGGCCTTCCTCTGGACACCCCCAGCCATTTATTTAAATGCAAGGGACATTTGTACATTTTTACAATGGCCCGAAGGCCAAATTCGTTTGAAGAAAATAGTAGTTGCCTGGTGGGCTTGTGTGCCTGGAGTTCAGGAGAGAACTTGTGGCTGCTGGATCTCAGCATGGGTTCGAGTTTAGGGGCGTTATACAGCTTGCAAAGCA
>NW_004524632.1:7358498-7359624 GCF_000260255.1 Octodon degus | reverse complement strand
AAGTAGGTGCTTTAGACCACTGAGCCATCTCACCAGCCCTGTGTTTTGTTTTTTGAGATAAGGTCTCTCTATGTCACCCAGGCTGGCCTTGAACAGGTGGAGGTCCTCCTGCCTTAGCCTTCCCAGGGCTCGGATGATAGGCCTGTGTCACCAACCCTAGTTTAAGAGTTTGATCTCTCACTATGCAGCCTCAGCTGGCCTTGAACTTGAAGTGATCCTCCTGCCTCAGCCTCCTGAATGCTGTGATGACAGGTGGGTACCACTATGCTAGGCTGAGTTTTGTTTTGTTTTTAGAATGCCCACACGTTCCACTTTGATACTCTAGTGCTGTTCGTCCTAATAAACGATAACCCTCTGGTGTATGGACAGTGCTACCTTCACGTTTCCAGAGGAAGCAGCCCCCGTGTGCTCCCCCCGTGGGCAAGGCCTTCACCACCCTCGCGGGTGTCGGTCAGGCACTGGCAGGAGCCGGCAGAGCGGGAGGCCTGCCGGGCCCACTCCAGGCCCCCCTTACCCTTCTCACTGGCGTAGTAGAGGAAGAAGCCCCCGCTGAGCACGCACCAGCGCTTCTGCCACTCCGGCCCGAAGAAGCTGTGATCTGCATGGGCCAAGCAGGAGACATAAATTCAGGTGACTGCGGTCGCCCGGTCGCCCGCTGCACGCAGCCCCGAGAGTTGCGCTGTGTCCCGGGTTGATGGGCTGTGAAGCCTTCCCGAGCCCCCCGGTTCCCCACGCCAGCAGAGCCAGGCCCTGGGCAGGCGCCCTGGTGCACTCGGCCGGCTGCCTGTCTCTCCCGGTCTCATCCTCCACCTTCCGAATTCTCTATGACGTCTTTTTAACATCTTGGTTGGTTTTTTGAGACAGGGTCTCGCTGAGTCGTCCAAGCTGACTTTGAATGCACTATGGAGCCCAGGCTGGCCTCAGACTCGGGGGGATTCTCCCACCTCAGCCTCCCGAGTATTAGGTGACTAGTATGCACCACCACGCCCAGCTTGTTTTTAAAAATTATAAAAAAGTATTTTTTACTCTTATTCAGTACATCTTTGTAGTGCACAATGATTACATTCATCATATTTAAAAAAAATTTTTTTTCCTTAGGTGTTAGAGACTGAACATAGGGGCTCTA
>NW_004524632.1:7350006-7357958 GCF_000260255.1 Octodon degus | reverse complement strand
GCTTCAGCATCCGAACTTTCTGGGATGAGCTGGGTGTAGTGGTGAATGCCTGTAATTCCAGAATTTGGGAGGCTGAGGCAGGAGGATCTCTGAGAGTGCAAGACCAAGACCAGCCTGGGTTACAAGATGAGCTCAAGGCCAGCCTGCACTTCACAGCGGGATCCTGTTTAAAAAAAAAAAAAAAAAGACAAGCCAAGTTCCTGGGCTGACAGGAATACTGCTCCGTGGCAGGCACTCTGGTATCTTTAAGTGTGGTTTTTGAGCAAGTAAAGTAATATTCCAGGCCTTGGATACACACACATGTATCTGTGTGTGCTTTGGCTTTGGCTTTGTTTTGTGTTTTCTGAATCAGAGTTTCACTGTGTAGCCCCGGCTGGCCTCGAACTTCCAGGGATCCTCCTGCCTCAGCCACCTGGGTGCTGGGATGACAGGTGTGAGCTGCCACGCCTGGCCTTGTTTGAAGTTTCAAAATGGGCCACTTCGCAAAGGATACAAAAACCATACCCTTGGCAAGGCACTTTGGCACCTCAGGCAGTGCACCCAGAGACGAGGAACAGGCGTACCCTTCGTCACCCAAGAGATTTTATTGAGCATCACCTTCTTTCTGCATTTTTGAGACAGGGGTTTGGTGAGACAGCCCAGGCTGGCCTCGAACTCCTGGTGACCCTCCTGCCCCAGCCTGGGGGTGCTGGTGTCCCAGACGCGCGCCCCCACCACGGTGCCAGCGCCAGTTTCACTGCAGGCCTGGGGTCTGGGGCGGCCCCATCCCGCCAGCTCTGACCCTGGGCTGCTGCCTGACCCACGCCGCCCCTCCGGCCTAGCGCAGTTCCCGGATGGAGAAGCCCTGGCTCCTTCCCGCGCGGTACCTTTGCTCTTCTTCTCCAGGTAGCCCTGCTTGAGGACGCTGTCCGGCGCGGGTGCGCCCCGCAGGAGGCCGTCTGCACCTGAAAGGAGAACAGCAGCCCTGTGTTGGAGGCGCCTGGGGTGCCCGGAGTGGGTGCGGGTGGGGGGTGGGGGAGTTGGGGGTTTCCCTCCGCCCACACCCAGCGCCCACCCAGCTCAGCTGGATTCTGCAAACAGTCGCTGTGAGATGGGGAAAAATGAATTTCCTTTTTATAGTGAGTGCTAAAGTCACTTAATTTAAAAAAAAATGCATTTTAAAGATGTATTTATTTGGTACAGGGTCTCCCTATGCAGCTGGGACTCATAGTGATCCTCTTGCCTCAGCCTCCCCAGGGCTGGGATTACAGGCGTGCACCACCACGCATGGTTTTGGTGGCCGGCACGGCGTGGAGCCTGCGCAGCATGTGGCACTGGGGGTCGAATCCCGGTCCTTGCACTGGCCAGGCAGGCGCTTAGGCTGCCGAGCTATCTCCCCAGCCCAGTTCCTTAAAATGGTTTACACATACATTCATTTGTGGCAAGGGGGAGGTGGCTGATCTATGTACTGATGGGCAGGAAAAGGACTCCAAGGAATTAAGAATTATTTTGTTTTATTTTTTGGCACAGAGTCTCGCTACGTAGCCCAGGCTAGCCTTGAACTCAAAACGACCCTGCTTCAGCTTCCTGAGTGCTGAGATGGCAGATATGCACCACCACCTGCAGGCCTCGCTACCCTTTTTAAGTTCACTATGCAAGGTCGACCTGGCAGTCATTGCCAGCTCTGAATTTCTTCAAAGTATGGGAGTTTGGGCTGGTGAGATGGCTCAGTGGTCTAAAGCACCTACTTAGAACAAGCTTAGCAAAGCACAGGGACCGCGGTTCAATCCTCCAGCACCACATGCCAGCCGGCCCCGCCCCCTGGTGGGCTGAGCTGGCCACACACACACACACACACACACACACACAAATAAATAAAAAATAAAAATAAAAATAAAAAGAAATTCAAAGTATGGGAGTCTTAGATGTGTAGCCTTAGCGCAGACAGGCCCTGGAACTGTTATCTTCTGGGTGCTGCAGACATTCCTGGTTTCATTAGCCTCCTTCTGTACGTGTTTATTGAGAAATCAATAGCCAGGGATGGTGTTGCACTCCTGTAACTCCAGCCCTAGGGAGGCTGAGGCAGGAGGGTTTTGGTGCACTAGAGGTCAGCCTGGCAGTGAATTCAAGGCTGGCCTGAACTACATAGGAGGTTCTCAAACCCTGTCTCAAAAAACCAACCAACCCACTAACCAACCAACAATAGCAACAACAAAAACAAGTGTCAGGAGAACAAAACCAAAATACTGAAAAACAAAAGCAATCCTCTCCCCACAAATTTATTGAGAAATTTTAGACTTTACAGAAGAGAAAGAAGAGCAAAAGACCAAGGAACGTGTTTACTCTCAAAATTAAGATGACAGCGTGGCCCACCCCTCTCCCCTCCGAGTCAAAATTAAGATGAAGCAGTGTTGGGCGTCATGGCGTGTGCGGTAAGGGCAGCACTCGGGAGGGAGGCCGAGGCGAGAGGATCCAGGCAAGTTCAAGGCCAGCTTGGGCTACACAGTGAAGCCTTGTCTCAAAAAATAAAAACTAGGGAGGCTGAGGCAGGACTGGAGTTGAACTCTCTTTGTAGACCAGGCTGGCCTCAAACGCAAAGAGATTCTCCTGCCTCAGCCTCTAGAGTGCTGGGATGACAGGCTTGTGCCACCACCACACGTAGCTAATCAAGCAATTAGTTTTTAGCACATCCACATTTATTCAGAGGTACTTTTTGCTCAGCACTTTACTTTTATTTAAAAGATCACATTTAGGGCCAGGGAGATGGCTCAGTGGAATAAGCACTTCCCTGGCAAGTGCAAGGGCCTGAGTTCAATCCCCAGTTCTGAAAAAAAAAAAAAAAAAAAAAAAAAGATCACATTTTAAGACACTTTCAAATGTAAATTAAGAGGGCAGGGAGATGGCTCAGTGGAATAAGAAGCCCAGTCAGAAAATGCTGTCTGGGCTGGGTGTGCTGGCGATCTCCTGTGATCCCAGTACTCGGGAGGCTGAGGCAGGAGGATGGCTACAAGCTCGAGGCCAGCCTGGGCTACACAGTGAGTTCAAAGCCTGAATTACACAGGGAGACCCTGTCTCAAAAAACAAGAACAAAAAAGAAATGTTGTCCATAAAGCTCCCATAGAAGCCTCAAATTTAAATGAAAGCCACAGGCGAAAAACAACACAGGATCAGCCAAGTTCGGAGGTTTTAGCTGTTCCCCACCAGTTGTTTTCCCCCTTTTTCTTCTCTTTAAATTTTTTTGAGACAGGTTCTCCCTCTGTAGCTCAGGCTGGCCTTAAACTCAATGTGTAGCCCAGGCTGACCTTGAACTCATAGCAATCCTCCTGCCTCAGCCTCCCCAGTGCCGGGATTACAGGCAAGCACAGCCACACCCGGCTCCTCTTCGTTTTAAAGATCTTGTTCAACTTGGAGACAGCCTCGCGGTAAAGACGCCAAGAGTATGAATCATAAAAGCCGCGTTAAACGTTCTATTAGAATTCAAACCTCCTTTTTAATGCAAATCTAAATGCCATTTTATGGAACATCTATAATTATGAAAATGGGCCGACGCCGGCCGCGAGCGCGCGGGGAGCGCTTCGGGATGGATGTGACATTAACGCGCCCACCCCGGCTCGCTGGTCCCGCTGGCAGCGCGTAAAAACGCTTGAGCGAAGCTCGTGTTCCGACGCGGAGACTCCCGGCCCGGCGGGGGACGGAGGCGGCCCCTGCGCGGTGCCGGCGCGAATTGAATCACCCAGGGGGAGGGGGAGGGGCGCGCTGCTCCGCTTATTTAATTTCATTTACTTTCAGTACATTATCAGCGTGAGCCTTTCTCTCCCCGCCCACCGCAACCCCGAGCACGCAGCCGCCGCCGCCGCCGCCACCACAGCCGAGCAAACAAAGGCAGAGCCAGGAGAAGTTTGCGGCCCAAGCCCGGGTTCGCCTTTTTATTTATTCTTCTTATTTTTTATTTTATTTTATTTTTATTTATTTATTTATTTTTGTAGTGGGAATCGAACGCAGGACTTGGCACCTGCCAGGCAGGTGCTTGTGCCACTGTGCTGTATCCCCGACCCAGTTTACTTATTTATTTGGTACAGGGTATCATTACACAGCTCCGACTCAGTGATCCTCCTGTCGCAGCCTCCTTGGAGCAGGCTTTGAACTCAGGACCTTGAGCTTGTCCAGGCAGATGTTTATGCGGCCGAGCTATCTCCCTGGCCCTGTTTATTTGTTTTTAACAGGAACTTTTTCTTTTTGAGGCAGGGTCTAGCTATGCATCCCAGGCTGGCCTTGAGCTCACAGGGATCCTCCTGCCTCAGCCTCCCCAGTGCTGGGGTGACAGGCATGCACCAGCACGCTGGCTGCACAGGTCCCTTTTTTGTTGTCACCTCAGCCAGTGAGCCCGAGGCTGCCACGCTGTGGGGGAACAAGGCGGGTGGAGTCTTGGGTGCCCGAATCCACAAAGACAGATCCACAGAGAGTCACTTGATTCTGAGTAGAAGGTGTGGAACTCAGGCAGGCGTTGTGCAGGCCTGCAATCGCAGCCCTGGGGAGGCTGAGGCAGGAGAGCCTCAAGTGCAAAGGGTGATATTAAAATCAGGAAGAAGCAACAGGCATTTGTGTAACTTAGTACTTTAAGGCAACACATTAATATTTATGTATTTGGGGCTGGGGAGGTGGCTCAGTAGAATAAGCGCTTGCCTGGCAAGTGCAAGGGCCTGAGTTCAATCCCCGGTTCCGCAAAAAATAAAAAAATAAAAATAAAAATTGCGTACTCCATTCAAATAGAGGGTCTGTTACCTGATCGAGGTATACTACTCTAATGAGCGCCAGAAATGGTTCCCGATGTATCGGGAACAGGGGTTTGTCCTATTAGGTCAGCACAAGGCAGAATTTCGTCCGTGTCCAAATGTCTTTCTATCATCACCTTTAGCTGAGTCTCTCAGAATAATGCAGATAAAAGAAGGGTTCCTAGCGGAAGGATGTGGGGTCACAAAGATACGGGACCGCCGGGCTCCCAGGAGGGTGACAGTAAGCGTCCTCCAGGAGTCCTCCATCCCACCCGAACCCAGCTCTGTGACAGAAAGGGAGAGGGTGGCGGGGACCTCGGAATGTGACACAGGCCCCCGTGGCTGTCAGCAAGGCCCCTTCGGGGGGCCTGTCCTGCAGGCCGCTGAGGACTGGGCGAGATTGGTTCGTGCCACCTAGGCCAGTGGCACAGGTGTCCCCAAGCAGTGTGACTAACTTCTGTCACAACTGCCTGCTTGGTTCTACATCAGCCTGAAGAGAAAAATCAGAGTTTTTACAAAGACGTCACTTGCTTAAACTGTGGGCTTCTTCCATTGTCTCTTTATTTTTATCTATTTATTTATTTTTTTGAGATAGAGTCTTGCTACCTAGCTGAGGTTGGCCCTGAACTCGTGGCAATCCTCCTGCCTCAGCCTCCCCAGTGCTGGAATGACAGACAAAAACATATCACGATGTCCGACAAAATACAGTATCGGAAGGCCGGGAACAGTCACGCTCCAGCTGCTGTCCAAGTCCGCAGGTGTGCGTCTGTCTGTAAATGTGTGGACACACATTTTCCAAAGCCTCAACTATACAGTCAGGGAGGTCTTGTGGGTGGGGAGGTATTGAGGTCGGGGAGTTTTCTCTCTCTCTCTTTTTTTTTTAGGGAAGGGTCTACAGGGTGTTCAGGCTTTCGCTGCTGGATTGGACTCAGCGATCAGCCTGTTTACAGCCCCCTAAGAGCTGGGATTATAGGTGCGCGCCACCACGCTCAGTGTCAACTGCTGTGTCAGTGAGCTCCTGGGGGTGGGGCTGGCAGGGCAGGCCTGGGGATTGAACATCTGACGCCTGCACCTGCTTGCAGGTGCTTTAATCCGCTGAGCTATTTGGCTAGCCCTTGTTTTCTCTTATCTGATGAGTGTTGCGTGCAAATGTGTTTATTAGACTTGGTTCATTGGCTTCTACATTCTTCTTTAATAAGTTCATTACTAGCTGAGAGTAGTGTTGGACAGGTGTAATCCCAGCACTTGGGAGGCTGAGGCAGGAGGATCGTTGTGAGTTTGAGACCAGCCTGGGCTACATAGTGAACTCAAGGCCAGCCTGAAGTGCAGAGTGAGACCCTGTCTTGGCAGTCCTGCAGTCCCCACAAAAGTTTATTACTTCTTTTCCTTAGTGTCTTCTTTTTCTTAGGGAGGAAATTTCTTTTTGACTTTTTACTTAATTTCAGTCAGTCAAGTATAGTGTGTCTGTGGCATCGGCAAGAATTGTGAAGAGGGCGGGCGATAGCTCAGTGGACTAAGCGCCTGCTTAGGCAAGTGCAGGGACCAGGGCTTGCTTCCCGGTCCTCAAGCTGCGCTGGCCCTGCCCGCGGGGGGCGCTGAGCTGGCCACTGAGTCTGGCGTGGGGGCGCACGCCTGTAACTGCCGGGGAGGCTGAAGACCTGAGGAGTGCCACCAGGTCTAGTGAAAAGAAAGAAGGGGTGTGTGTGTTGGTACCTGGGTCGAACCCAGGGCCTTTAGGCTGAACTCCATCCTTAGCTCATTTTTTGTGTTGACTTGCTGAGTTGCCCAGGCTGGCCTCAAACTTCCGATCTCCAGGCTCGTCCTCCCAGCACGCTCGGATCGCAGACCCTGCACCTGGCTCAAGAAATACGGAACCAGGAATTGCACTCAGACCTTGTGCTTGCCAAGAAAGCGCTTATTCTACTGAGCCATCTCCCCGGCCCTGAAATAAGGTTATTAAGCAAATATACAAATTTCTTTCTTTTTGTAAAACTCCATCAGTAAGGAGAAGCTACAAGATGACGCAGGGAACTAACGTCTATTCGTGGAGGTTAAAGAGCCAACTTGTGCCCACCAGGGGGCAGCACTGAGCGACCGCTGGCCTCAGGGACATCTACCCGTCCATGGGAAGCAGAAGGGACGGGACAAAGCCTTCCATTTCTGGTATGCAAACTCCAACTCCCTGACGCGGGCACCTGGTGTAACCAGTGGGCCCCCTACCTTGGCTGCCTCCACAGAAGGCCCCAGCGCTTCTCAGCCGGGTGTCAAGCCTGTTCCGATTGGCTGGCAGGCTGAGATTCCCAATAATGTACCTTTAGGATGAGATTGGATTTAAAGTGTTTCCATAACAATGTCTTTCATTTGCATTGTACTATTTTATTTATTTTGAGTTTCTTTCTTTCTTTTTTTTCTAGTACCAGGGATTGAACTCAGGACCTTGAGCTTGCCAGGCAGGCCCTTAAGCCGCTGAGCTATATCCCTCGTCCCTATTTATTTCGAGACAGGGTCTCACTGTGTAGCCCAAGCTGGGCTTGAATTTAGGGTCCTCCTGCCTCAGCCTTCCTTCCTAGTGCTGGGATGTCAAAGAGTATATCTTCAGAAATGAGCAACAAGGGCTGGCGGAATAGCTCAGTGGACTAAGCGCCTGCTTAGGCAAGTGCAGAGGCCGGGGCTCAGACCCCAGGACCATCAGCCCCGCCGGCCCCACCCCTGGGCGTGCCGAGCAGGCCACTGAGTCTGGGTGTGGCGCACCCCAGTAATCCCAGCACAGGGGAGGCTGAAGAGAGGAGGACCATTATGAGTCTGAGCTGCATAGTGAAACCCTGTACCAAATACATAAAAAAAAAAAAAAAAGAAGAAGAAGAAGAAATGAGGAACAAAATATCATTTTCAAGTCGCCCACCCTCTCTGGTCGCCCCCGGCTCTCTGGGTGAGCTCTGCACCCCTCTGCCAACACTGTTGCCCCACTGTCTGGCAGTGTGTGGCCATAGCGCCCTAGGCCCCATAAGCTCTCTCCTGGCACCCACATTTTTTTTCTCTTGGTACCAGGAATCGAACTCAGGACTGCACTTGCCAGGTAGGCATTCATGCCGCTGAGCTGTCTCCCCAGCCCTGGTGCCTGCGCTCTTGTTGCCCCACTTGACTTCACAGCAGCTGCCGGCCACTTGGCTGGGCCAGGACGGAGGGGCTGCTCCTGGGGTT
>NW_004524632.1:7345034-7349315 GCF_000260255.1 Octodon degus | reverse complement strand
GGGGCTTCAGGACAGAAAAGTGCTGGCTGCTGGAGGTAACTTAGGCTCGAGAAAATAAGTCACATCAAGTTACGGGCGGCGACTTCAGACGTGTCCTGGTGCTTGCGCTTCATCCGGCAAAGCTCAAGCAAGTGGGAGGGGCTTTGAACTTAGCAAGGAAGGAGACTTAGGCGGGCAAGACGGGACGATGCATGCGCAGCCGAAAGTTTCCAACCAAATCGCAAGTCTGTAATTGCAAAATAAAGACACTAGCTCTCCATATCTATTTGCACAGATCATTAACTGAGGGCTCACACTCAGCAACTGGGGAAAAAACAAAGGAAGGAAGGGAAAAAGATTCGAGCACCAGATACATTTGGAAAGTTACTATGGAGACCAGGCCTTCCGTGGGCTCTAAACTAGTTCCGGGGACATTTGGCTGTGGTGGGTTGGATGCCTCTGTCTGTCTGTCTGTCTGTCTGTCTGTCTGTCTGTCTGTCTGTCTCTATTCCCTATGTAGAAAACAGCGCCGGTGCTTGTCATCCCAGCGCCCTGGAGGCTGAGGCGGAGGATCACTTCAAGTTCAAGGTCAGCCTGGGCCACAAAGTGAGACCTTGTCTCAAAAAAAAGAAACCCACAAAGAAACAAACAAACAAAGCCAGAAAAACAAAATCAAAGAAGAAAACAGCAAACTGGGATGAGGCACATCTTTTGTCAGATCACAGAGGGAGGGAGGAAAGAGAGAGAGAGAGAGAGAGAGAGAGAGAGAGAGAGAGAGAGAGAGAGATGCTCTGCACCGCATGTCGTGGACATTACAGCAGACACCGGACCTGCTGTGCTCCTGGGACGACGAGATTTACAATGTGAAGAGAGAAAAGCTAAATCACCAAGTAATGAAAACATTAAAGTTAATGTATCACAAGTGAGGAATTTATTACCATTAACTCCAACAAACAGTTATAAAACACCCGTCCTTTCCTGTCCACGTGCGGGGACACAGACCCTGGACTTCATTACGCTCAACTTTCCCCCCTCTCTCTCTCCACTGGTCATGTGTGCGGGCGGCAACCACCATTTATTGTTAAGCGGACTGGCTCATTTTCCAGGGCTGTGCGAAGCTGACGTGGCACATTCGTTTTGCTTCACCGGCCTTGGTATAGACGGATGAAAAGGCGAAGTCCAGGAGACAGGCGGCTCGGCCTTGCTGTAGGTGTTTCTCTCAGGAAGTCCGCAGCGTGTGTCAGACGAAGGCTGGGGTGCGGGCAGGGCAGGCCGCTAATAACACGGGCTCGGGGGCCCATCCGGGCGGGTGCGCTTGGCCCGGAGATTCTTCTTTGATCTTGTTTGGTTTCACTCTCAGAAGCCCAAAGTGGAGACTTACTTCCCTCCAACATTTCTCTCTGCTGCGGGGCACACTGCTTTATTAATTTAAGATTGTTTAGAAGAAGCTGCACATACTAGGTGGCCAAGGTAGACTGACTCCAGATTCATTTCTCTCAAGGAAAAAAAGAATTGGGGGGTCTTTCTAGAAAGCCAACCGTCAGTGTGGAATTGCCTGGGTGTTATAGAGCACCCCCAAGAGGCAACATGAAGCTTAGGGTTCCCTGGCCCAATAGCTATAATTGTCATGTGATGGATGACAGTCATGCTGCTGGGCGTGGTGGCCTGGGCCTGTCACTCCAGTGCCTGGGAGGCTGAGGCAGGAGGATCTCCAAGAGTTCAAGACCAGCTACCTAGGAGACCTTGCCTTAAAAACAAATAAATAAACAAGATAATAGTAATACTGGGGCCAGGGAGATGGCTCAGTGGAATAAGCGCTTCCCTGGCAAGCACAAGGGCCTGAGTTCAATCCCTGGTTCCACCAAAAAAAGAAAATAAATAAAAATAAAATAGTAATACTTCATGCCTGGGCAGCACTTCTGTGTTTGTGAGCACCCTGGTGTCTGGCGCTTCTGTGATTCTGACCTGGGTGGAGAGGTCTCACAAATCTCAACTTTGGAAGGTGAAATCAGGGCTCCTATGACTGGAAAGAGGAGGAACTAAGGTATAAACTCAGTTGTTTTTTTTTAGACTCTTGGAAGCTGGTACTCTGGGTTGTTTTTTTTTTTTTTTTTTTTTCCTTTTTTCTATCTATAGGAGACTCCACAGCATTTCAGGGTCTAATCTAAAGGCGAGGTAAACAACTTTTTATTAGGTTGAAACAGGATCCTGCTGTGCTGCCTCTGCCCCCGGCCACCTCAGCTTGTGATCTTCCTGCCTCAGCCTCCCACACAGCTCGGTCAACAGGTGTGTGCCACCAGGCCTAACAGCAATCTTTTAAAGACAGGGCCATGCTATACAGTTCATTCTGGCCTTGAATTCACAGCAATCTCCCTGCCTCAGCCTCTCGAATGCTGGGGTGACAGGCCTGTGCCACCATACCCAGGGAACACTTTAATTCTAGGTTTCTTAGCTCAAATGCCATATTTTTTAGGAATTTCGCTCTGAAGTCTTTGTCCTTGGGAGGTGTCCAGTATTCTAGGACACTCAGCTCTAAAATGGTTTGTGGTATTCGACGTTCTCCGTGTGGATTGGGTACTGGGCTGGCCTCCTGGCAGGGATCTGCTGCCCGGGAAAGGAGGTGCGAGGGAGGCTAACTGCGGACTTCAGCAGCGGATGCAGGGTGACCAAAACTGAGGTTCCACAGGTGTAGCCACTAAACTTCTGCGTGGCTCAGGCACACGTGGCCAGGAGACTTTGCCAAATGTTATTCCCCCATTTCAGCACTTCCAGGGCACGCCCTGGGGAGGACACTCACACGGGGCAGGCACAGGGCCCTTGGGCCCTGATGAAATCAGGGACCCAGCCGCGCATTTTGTAGATGGAAAACAACACGAGCCGGCAGCTCAGTGGGCTCTGACGCCCAAAACAGCAAACACCGTCATCCGTCACCGAGTTTTCTGGCCGCGGTGCTGTGCGTCTGTCCCACTTTTCCACAGTCAGGAAATGATCCTTTTCTGGTTTCCCCAGGGAAGCAAAAGTGGGAAGCTTCCACACCTTGTGCCACATGTCTGCAGAGTGACAGAGAAACCGCCCAAGACAGCTGATGGAGGAGTGGTTGGTGCCGAACCCGAGGCTCCTGGCTTCTGGATGCACCCCACTCCAAGCACCCGGGGTGCTACCCTGAGAAGCGAGTGGATTCAGACAAGAGAGTCCCGGACCCGGACGCTCAGGACACCCAAGCCACATGGCTGGAGTCCCCCGCACCTTGAGCTGTAAGCGCTCAGGGAAGCCACCCACTGAGCGCCCCCACAGTGACCCACAAAGGCCCCACTCTGCGTTCAGTGCTCAGCTTCGAATCCAAGCAGGTACCTGAGGATCCCCAGACACTGCAGAAAGTGAGCACAAACGACGAGGACCAGGGCCCACCGGAGGCCAAGAGTTGCTCCAGGAAAGAGTGGGCGGAGGAAGGTACGTTCTACTTGTGAGGAGGAGTGAAAGGTCAGGAACGGCCTGCTGGGAATTTAAGGTGGGACACATGCTGAGGCACGTGTGCACTGGATGGGGAAATCGAGGAAGTCTTAGGTAGAGTAAGAACAGCAAGAGGGAGAAGACAGAAAAGATAGAGTATTAGAATATAAAAAAAAAATCAGAACATTAGGACAGAGGGAAGGGAAGGACCAAGGAAAACTCTGCAGTGAAAGTGACATCTTGCTGGGCGTGGTGGCACACGGCTGTCACCCAGCACTTGGGAGGCTGGGGCAGGACAGTGGCTGTGAGTTGGAGACCGGCCTGGGCCATGTAGAGAGGTCCCTCTTCAAAAAGACAAACCAGCCAACCAACAAAACACAAGAAAAAGCCACGACATTTGCCAACTCTAGGAAAACCAAGAAATACACCCGAAGCCTCGCCAGACAATTCTATAGGAGGCAGCAGCAAATAATGCATGCAGAGCTAAAACGGAACAAAGACTGCGTACTGGGGAATGAGCAATTAGGATGTGGTCACGTTTGGAAAACGAAGGGAGATGAAGTGGGGGTCAGGCTGGGCGAGAGCAGCTGAGTCCCCCCTCAGCGGGACTGAGATCAAACGGACAATGTCTGCAAGCGACGCATTTGAAAATTGGCTGTACCCACACGATTTAGAATCGGGGATGGGACGCACAAAACTTGTGAGACAACTGGACGGGTCGCCCTCTGAAAGCAGGACCCCAGGATTGGGCGAAAGCGGCTCCGTTTACAGTAGCAATCCCCCACTTTTTTTTTCTATTTATTTATTTATTTAAACATTTATTTAGTGTGTGTGTGTGTGTGTGTGTGTGTG
>NW_004524632.1:7335145-7344669 GCF_000260255.1 Octodon degus | reverse complement strand
AAAAAAAAAAAACGAAAACAAAACTTTATACTTAACATCATTTACTAAAAATAAAAAGAAATCAGAAAATGGAAAAATAGTTTACAACTATTCTATAGCAAAAGTGTAGGTTTCCACATGTCCATCACGACATCTATTCTGAGTGATTACAGAAACAAATTTGTAAGTTTAGAGCAAAGGAAACACGGCCAAGGAATCCCGAAAAGATAGAAGAAATCCGTGGAATAAAGAGAAATAGTTTTGTTGAAAACACTCACCCAAAGTTCTGTTGGAATTCGGTAGCATTTTAAGAATATTTTAATAAGCTGCGGGCTCTCTGCAGCTTGAAGACTCATTTACAGCGCTAATGTTGTTACTTCGCACAGGTCTCATTTGCCTACGCGTTTCCGACGTCGTGAGGGGACCCACAAAAATCGGAGGCTGCTCTCCGCGGGGGAGCTGCTTTATTTCCCAAGCCATCCAAGGTAGGGGAACCTATTATGAAATTTGAGGTCAGCAGCCCAGCCTATACAGTTGGGCTGCAATTCACAGAATATTATAGGATCCCTGGGCATGCCCAGAATTGGATAAAGTACCTGTAGAGCAAATAAAATCAGGGGAAAATTTATTTGAAACATCCTCCGTGGGAGGCATTACTCCAGAGAGGTCAGAATTGCTACGATGTCCTAGAGAGCCGACTTCCGGTCAGGGCGACAGACAGAGTCCCGACGGGTTTTTAATTTATGGGGTTGGAAAGGCACAAGGCCATAAAACAAGTCGCCCTACGTCCTGCGTTGCTGTTAAAGGTTTCACCTTTTAAAAAAAGAATCGGAAACACACTATGGTCATTCTTCATGTAAATCACACCCTAGCTTGGGGGTGGCAGTCGTGTTTTAAGGATCGGAAGGGGAGGAACAAGAAAACCAACCGCACGACATTTTTCAAGTAGAAATCGCGGCAATAGGGCCCGCACGATCTCTCCTCTCGGTGTCACCCCCGTGACCTCCATCATCTGATCTGTGGGCGCCGGGAGGAGGGACAGGGACAAGGACCTCACCTTTGCCTCACGCCTGCGAGTACAAATCAGCGTGTCCCCCTTCCACACCCGCGTGAGAGCGGGGCTGGGTGCGCCTGGGAAACAAGGATGCAGGAGATGCCGTCCCCAAGGGGGTGAAAGGTACTCTGTCCCCAGAGCCTGGATTTGGCAATAAACAAAGCGGGAAACTTCAACAACTCGCCACATTGGACAGAAAATAAACCAAAACCCAGGAAGGGCTTAGGCCCGCCGCCCTGTGTGTACCTCAGGCACGTTCTGCCCGGAGACGCTTCTCACCAGCGGAGCTGTGAGGGTGCTCTCAGCGCGAATCCTGCATTCCGGGGAAATCAATCCATGACAAGCAATCAAATCTCCGTGGAAAAATCGGTGTGCTTTCCGGATGGGTGAGGACAAGGGCTCTTCCTTTGGTCCCGCGTCACAGAGGAGATACATTCATGGTCAGAAGCCGGGTGCAAGTGCCCGGATGTCAGAGGTCCATGTCACTATGGTCTGGGACTTGCTTTGGGACCTTTGGGACCTCCCTTTAAAAATTTTACTTTTATTTTTAGAGATAAGGTTTCACCTTGTAGCCCCAGCTTCTCTTGACCTTACTTGGTAGCCCAGGCTGGCCTTGAGCTCATGGTGATCCTCCTGCCTCAGCCTCCTGAATGCTGGGGTTATAGGTGTGCATGCGCCACCTAGCCTAGCTATTCTAAATTTTTAAAAGCACTTTGAAACTTATTAATTTGATATTCAAATAGTCCTAAAAGTAGGTATCTGTAGTCTTTGGAAGCACAGAATGCAAGTGAAAAGAAACAGCGTACACAGTTGTGAATATTAAGGATGACCAAAGACATCCCAGAATCTTAGTTCCCCTGGGTTTGAAAAAGAAGGCCCGCTGTATGAGAGAATCGACAGCTTGGTCGCCTGATTGCTAAATGCGCTTCTGCTCTGCTCGGAGATTGCATTCTGGCGTGGGAAGGGCGCCCGAGAGCGCTATGTGGGCTCTGCGCAGGCGCCACCCTGCCCCCGTAACAACGCCTGCAGCAGGAATAAGCGTCAAGGGCCGTCAGAGGCCGCAGGCCAGACGAGGACGAAGCAATAAAATTCTCCTTTTGTGTGAGGCTAAGATACGTGAAACAGGGCGAGGAGGACCTGAGCAGGCTGCCCACTCGGCTCCTGTGGTCAGGACGCGGAGGTGGGGAGCGCTCACTGACCAACGGTGGGGACGGTCACCCACCCGGGCCTCTACGCGGAGCAGACAACTGGCTGCAGAGCCACAGCGACTCTTGCCCGCGAGGGGCATGCGGTGACAGTGCCACTTAGGGCCACCACCAGGCGCAGGCACCTTGGAGCAGTGGTCTTCACTGTGACAGCTTCACCTGTCAGATTTCTAAAAATGGTGAGCCCAGAGTCACCAGGGATGAGCTGAGATGGCCTGAGTCCCACAGGGCCTGGAGATGCTGGTGCTGGTGGGGGATGAGAGCCACAGCCTCAGAGCTCGCTCGCTGGGGACACCCCGATGGCTTTGTGGTGGCTTCAGGCAGGGCAGTGAGTGGAGGCAGGTGGGACCACATGGGCCAACCCGGCCCGAGTCCTCCATACACAGTGACAGTTGAGAGATGCTGCAAAGGACAAGAGAGCCCAAGGTGGCCGGGGCTGGAAGTGGGGCAGCCTGCAGCACCCGTCACGATCTTGACTTGGACTTCCGGGAATTGGGCTGCCTGGACTCAGGCTGCCTGGACTCGGGCTGCCCGGACTCAGGCTGCCTGGACTGAGGCTGCTGAGACACAGACGCAGCGTTTATCCGGGGAAATGAGGATTTCTGAGGGACACCATTTATGAAATTATTACCCGCATTTATGTAACTCTGGTGTATTTCATCCTTACCAATGCCACTTCTAGTTATCAATTACTGTAGTATCTCTTTATTTGAGACAGGGTCTCGCTGTGTAGTGCAGGCTGGCCTTGAATTACTGCATAGCTTAGCTGGCCTCAAACTCATGGCGATCCTCCTGCCTCAGCCTCCCGAGTGCTGGGATGACATGCACCACCATGCCTGCTGATCACAATGTCCTTCCCACCTGGTTCTCTGTGGTCTCCTCTCTAGGTCTGGCCCTAGAATCATGACAGGGGTCACCCCCAAAGGGACCCTTACAAGGTACACCAGTCAGCATTAGTTCAGAAAAGCCCAAGTTATAGCGGCCTTAACAAAGCTGATGATCATTTCCTTTGCATGTATTAGACAACCTGAAGGCAGCAGTCAGGAGTGGAGACGCTTGGGGCTCATTTTTCTGTCCCTGACTTGTTCTAAAGTCTGTGGTTTCTGCCTCATGGTCCAAACTGGCCCTGCTGCACTTTGAGGAAGGAGCAAAGCTCGATCGGGAGCAGAGCGGTGGTCGCCACTTGTCCATGGTGCAGAGCAAGTGGCAGCCGCAGGCCCTGAAAGGGCAGTGTGAGCTGGCCTTTCGCCGGGTCCCAGATCGACTTCCCCGACCCCCTCGGGAGCAGAAAGACAGCCGGGAGAAATGCGAGTGCCCTCCACACGAGCTGGCTCACGTGGGCTCTGAGGCTCCGAACAGTGGAAGGGCCCTTTTCTCCCAAGCGTGGCTCCAAGGCACATTCTTATCACTGCCTTGCCATTGGTGACAGGGCCAGGTACAACCCAGATGAGGCCATTCTAGAAGGCTCCAGAATGTAAGAGACCTGCTCAACCACTTGGCTGTGTTTGGATTGCATCCTTGACTCAGAATTTTTTTTTTTTTTTTTCCCCCAAACAGGGTAGTCTGGGACTTGGGCTGCCTGGAACTCAACTGCCTGGGACTCTGTAGTCTGGGCTGAACTCAATGGGTAACCCAGGCTGGTCTTGAACTCTTGGCAATCCTCCTGCCTCAGCCTCCCGAGTGCTGGGAAGATAGCCATGTGTCACTGTACCAGGCTTAAAGCAGTTTGATGTTAAGTGGTTTCTCCCAAAATAAGCCATTTTCCTCCTAGGCTGTCACAGCCTACTACCTCGAAGACTGAGTCAAAATCCCAGGATGAAGTCACAGGCTCCTAACTTCCCACTTCCTGCTTGGTAGGGGTCAGCAGGCTCCCCCGCCCCCGTCTGCTCCCCCCTCCATTACCTCCCCCAGGTGAGCTGTGTCGATGTCACTGGGGAAAATCATTTCCAAACACAAACAAGAGCAGCTGCCCCCTTCCTTGTCCTAGATAGAAATGTCACTCCTCACTGCTGAGGGGGACTTCTTTCTCTCTTATCAGAACCCTGCCAGTCTGTCCACGTGGCCCGCAGGACAAATGTATATTTGATCCCTCTCTGAGCAGCCAGCTCAGCACCTGCGCCGCACCCGGGGTGGCCAGGCTGGGTCCTCATCCCAGCCGAGCCGTCGGCTGCTCTTGGAGAGAGAAAGTAAAAATGATTGATTTGCCATCTTAATTAAGATAAACAAACATGGAGGGACATCAAATAATGGTCCTGACCGGCTGCAGCGAACGGAAAGTACAGCTTAGCTGTTCATAAAAGCCCAGAGTGCCGGAGGGGAGGGTGGCGGCCTCATCATTTGTAAATAGCGCTGGCTGGGTTTTGTAGCTAATCCAAATATTTTCATTTTTCCTCATAAGTCACCCCGTGCGGACGGCTTGTCCTCTTCGACCTCCAGCTTTCTTTCACCCTGCAGCCTTGACAGATGTGGAAAGGAGGGGGAGAGAAGGCTCCCAGGTTCTCTGTGGATGTGGATTTCAGCGACAGCTTCCTGTGTACTTTCTGATTCCCACTACTGCCTGGAAAAGGACACAGACCCACCCAGGATTTACTGCCTGCCCCATCGTTGGCTTTTGAGACAGGCTCTCGCTGTGTAGTGCAAACTGGCTTCGAACTCACTGTGGCGCCCATGCTGGCCTTAAGCTTACGGTGTGATCCTCCTGTCTCAACCTCCTAAGTACTGGGATGACAGGAGTATGCCCCTATGCCCAGCTCTAATTGCCCTTTTCTTCTCTGAAAAGTAGCAAACTTTATTGATTAAAGCTTTTCACTAGTTTTTGTTTTTCTTCTTAAATTAAAAAAAATATTTTTATTTCTCGCTGTGCAGCTCAGACACATAGTGATCCTCCTGTCTCAGCCTCCCCAGCGCTGGGATTACAGGTGTGCGCCACCGTGCCTGGTTTCGGTGGCTGGCATGGCACACCCGGGGTTCCGGGGCTGACACAGCCTGCAGTACTGGGAATTAAACCTGGATCCTTGCTCTTGCCAGGCAGGGACTTAGACTACCGGGATGTCTCCCCAGCCCTAGTTTCTGTTTTTCTTAATTAGGAGAATCAGCTCTCTCCTGAAGGTCCCTCTCTGCCTCCCTGGGCTGCACAGGACGCAACCTCCTTGTGCATATTGTGTCTCTACGGCGCTGCTTCTGCACCTTCAAGAAATAGCAGTAGCTCTAGTTTAAACTGTGTTTGCTGCCCCACCAAGAAGAATGGGGGAGGGTTGTCCTTGATAACAGCCGTGTGGACACCAGACTTGGGGGCAGAGGGGAGAAGCCAAAGTTGGGATGGGGACCCTAAAAGGTGAACGGGGGGCCTCCATGTTGGCCAGAGCATGATGGTTTCTCTCATATGCAAAGTATTCTGAGAAATGGCAGGCAGGATGACCAACTTATTTAGATTATTGTTGTTATTACTGAAACAGGGTCTTGCTATGCAGTTCAGGCTGGCCTTGAACTTGTGGGATGACAGAAAGGCGCCACCACACAGCGTTGATTAGAAATTCTAGAGGGTGGAGGTTTATTTTTTAAAGCTCCTTCTAGGTGTGTAAAAGGGGCAGGGAGGAGGCAGATCTTTATTTGAGCAGCTCAGAGCTGGCTCTGCCTCTGGCCTCAGCCGCGACCTGCTCCGGGGCTTGGGAAGAGGGCTGTGTGTTCCCCTGGGGGCCGCCAGGCCAGCCGGCGGGTGGGTGCAGGCCCGCGAGGAGCTGCAGTTCTGGGAGCGTCCACAGGGCAGCAGTGTGAGACCAGGTTTCCGCAGAGTCCTGCGCGGCTGCTCTGCCGCTGGCTCCGCTGTGGGGGAGAAGGCCGCACCAGGTCCCCAGCGGGGGGTCACTCGACTGCACCTTCTCCCTCTTCACTGGAGCCTCATACCTCTGAGGGCTGCTTCGAGGACGGGAGGCCCTCTGCAGGGTGACCCGAGCTGAGCAGGGACACCAGCCGGGCACAGGGTGGGCGCATAGCGGGCGCGGTGCCCTTGGCGCTAGGGGCTCGGGATGCTCAGCGGCCGCCTGGCCTCTGCCACGCCCCCCCAATGGCATCAGCACCGTCTCTGATGCTCTGAAGAAAGTGGTACATTTTGCGTTACAGGAAGTGATGCGATTTTATGGCTCAGTGTTCCAACGCAGAGCTTGGAACTTAAGTGCTATCTTGGCTGTGCCCCACGGACACGGTGGGTGACAATGATAAAGTCTCTCCCTGCTAAGCAACCAGTGAGAGAGAGCGTGACGCAGCTCTGGCGAGTCTCAAGACTGAAGAGGTTGTGTGGACATTTTCCTAAGCACCTGATACCATCAGTGTTCCTTTTTAGTCAACAAATGAAAATGGCATCTATTTGTCATGTACAACATGATATTCTGAAATATGTGAATGAAATTTTGTTTGTTTGTTTGTTTGTAGGAGATTGGATCTAGGGACTTAAATATGCCAGGTAAGTTAATTCATTTTTTGTTTCTTTTGTGTTTTGAGACCGGGTCTTCCTCTATAGTTCAGACTGGCCGTGGACTCACTACGGAGCCCAGGCTGGCCTCCTACGCAAGGAGATCCTCCTGCCTCAGCCTCCTGAATGCTAGGGTCACAGGTGTGCACCACCATATCTGACTCTTTTCCCCCCTTCAATCAGGTACTTTTCTTCTGGGGACGATCAACAGAAAGTAAGCCAGAAGAGAGAAGAGATGGTCCCGTCAGGTATTTGGTGCAGGGTCTCACTATGCGGCTTGGACTCCTAGCGATCCTCCCGTTTTCAGCCTCCCCAGCCCTGGGATTGCCGGCGTGCGCCACCAGGCCTGGACTTCATTGCCAGCTCAGCACTTCCAGGGATTGGGGACTGAACTCCGGTCCCTGCACTTCCCTAAGGGCTAGGTGCGCTGAGCTATCTCGCCGGCCCTAGCACACCGACTATTCTAATCCTTCATAAAACACCCTTTTCCTCCTTAGCTGGTCTAGGAATTTTCAGGTTGCTAAGGTGATGCACAGTCCCACCGGGCCCGCTGCCAGGACAGCGGGGTCTGTGGCTTCTCTCTGCCACAACGCCTCATCGGTGTGGAGAAGCTGGGCGGAGGGAAGCAACAGCGTTCATCAGGGGTCGGCTGGCAAGGAGAGCTTGCAGCAGCTCCAACTACCTCGAGGCCGACGAGGGCGCCAAGCGGATTATTAGACCATGATCTGAGGTGAGAGAAAGGACACCAGCGCTGCCCAGTTGGAAAGCGACTGGAAATAAATAAAAAGGCTGCACCAGGCGCGGCGGAGGGTCGCGGCCCAGGGACATGGGACAAAGGCGCTGTGCGGGCTGCATTCATCACACGCCCACGGACCCTCGCGGGTGGCTGCCTTTGGCGGACCTTCTGCGCGAGATATTCTTAGATAAACTGATTTTGCAAGGAAGGGGAAGGTGCTAAGTGTCACAATGCATCCTTGCTCTGGCTTGACACCTTTGGGATCAAATTTGGTGCCGGGCGCAAATGAAATGAGTCTGGTGGCCTCCAGCGAGGGCAACGGCGATATGTATCCTTAAGCGAAATCACAAATCACTGGCTGGCAGCCGGGGTCAGAGACCTGGAGCTGGGACTGTAAGATGTCCCAGGCCAGGAGGCGGCGGAGCTCCGTGGGGGAAGCAGCCGCGACATCCGGGTCGCGGGCCTAGCTTGGCTCAGACCTGCCAGAACCCTCCTTGTCCACGAAGCTGATCTTCACGCTGATGCTACAATCTGTCTGCCTGCCAACCCAGCATCGACAGTCCCAGCAGCATTTTAGGAGCCCTCTGCGTACTGAAACCCTCGCTGCTGTGCAGTTCTGAGACGGTAATGTCGGAGACACTAGGGCAAAGGACTCCTATGTTTACGTGGAGGCAAACTATCTCTTAGCAAAATACTGGAGGCTGTTCCCACGAGTTCCAAATCCCCGCCCTGGCTGTTCTCTTCCCCCAGTACGGTGAAGGGCTTCCGTGCTATTTGGATGAAAATGCAGAGAATTAGAAAACAATGACCACGTGAGTGACATTTACAGAGATCTCATACGGGAAAGGGCACCTTTTTATTGTGACTCGGTGTCAAAAGTGCAGCTTCATCAGAGGACAGGAGGTGACAGAAACAGGCAATCAATACATGGACCTCTGATATCGGGACTCAGGAGGAGAATCATCACCCTGTTACTTTTATCGTAGCTCAGTGCTTGAGATACTGCACCTCGTTTCCATAATAATCCAATATCGGGGGGCTGTAGGTTAAGAAACCTCTCACTGAGGGTGAAATGAAAGCGCAAAGCAGAAAAGAATGTGCGCGTGACATTTTAAGGCAAGAACAGAGACAGAGGCAGTTGGAGAAAGAGAACGGTGTATCTTTAAAAAAAAAAAAAAAGAAAAGAAGAAGAAAAAAGCAATCAAGCAACAACCCGGTTTCCCAGGTACTGGCTTAATAGCACAGGCTCCAGCCCGGAGTCTTGAGAGCTGTAAGGAATTGCTTGTTTCCAAATTTTGGGTAAAATATGAATTTCCAGCTCAGGAGTCCCGATGATAAGGTCCTTGATAGGCTTGGACAATACACGCGCCTCTTATTTATTGAAAGATCTGTTCCATTGTTAAGAAATTAACCCACAGCTGAGAATGGTGGCTCGCGCCTGTCATCCCAGCACTCAGGAGGCTGAGGCAGGAGGCTTGTGGGTTCAGGCCAGCCTGGGCTACATGGCAAGATTTTGTCTTAAAAAACCAAACCAGGGCCTGGGGATATAGCTCAATGGCAGAAGCGCCTGCCTGGCAAGCACAAGGTTCTGAGTTCGATCCCCAGGACCAGAAACAAACCAAACCAAACCAAGAAACAATCCCAACACTGTATCCCAGAAAGAATACAAACTCTCTGATCCAGGTCTTCCACCCCGAGGTAAATATGTATCCAAAAGAAATGGCAACGGAGTGTACAAAGTCGGGGGAAGGGGTGCTCACAGCAACACTGGGCTCTGCCAAGTAGAAACAACCCAGATGCCTGCCCAGGAGGGCATAACAGCAGAACAATCAATGACAGTCCACAGAGCCAGGAGGAGAGGGCAGCTGCGCCATGCGCACCACCCAGGGATTCTTTTTTTTTTTTTTTAACCAGGGATTGAACCCAGGCCCTTGGGTTTGCCAGGCAAGCGCTTATTCTACTGAGCCATCTCCCCAGCCCCAACCCAGGGGATTCTCAGAGCTGGGTATGCAGAGCGGAAGAACCCAGATACAAAAGGGCGCGTACAGTGTGGCTCTGCTTATATGAAAATTAAGCACAAGA
>NW_004524632.1:7324705-7334655 GCF_000260255.1 Octodon degus | reverse complement strand
AGACAGAGACAGAGTCAAAACGAGAAAATAAGTAGTGACAAGGGGCACCTGAAAATATAGCTGAGAAATATTTAATAACAATGTCTTCAATGCTTTTTAAGATAGCCCCTCGCACTGTCCATGGTTTGAAGGGCAGCTCTTCTGCGTTAAAGCACGATTCGGGTCTCTAGCTCAATTCCCACGTGGTTCTGGAGCTCTTGCCGTCCTAAAAACTGCTGATTCTTGCTTGGTAAATGGAAACTCAGTTAGAGCAGCCAAGGTCTGGAGACGCAGCCGGAGATTTATGCCTCCTAGTGATATAGGAGGCAAAAATAATTACGGGGCAATTTAAAGTCCTTCCAATGTCAAGTTCTGACTTCTTTGGAGTGGCTTCCCAGGAAAGGGAGCCCCGGGGTTGGCTGCAGACAACACAGCAGCCTTCTGGATGATGGGCCAACGCCTCAGATCCTGGACACTTCCCTGTCCCCGCCGACTCTGCGCGCCCTGCGCCACCACCCGTTCTGTTGAAGCTCCAGCAGCAATAGTCTTGTCCTTCCGCCGGCGTCTGTGTACCGTCCGAAGGGAACACGGGACAAGCACGGGTCAAGGACTGAGTATCTGAATTGTGAATTAACAGGATAAGAAAGAGTATGGAAGCCAGGCACCGTGGCGTGTGCCCATAATCCCACTACTCGGGAGGCTGAGGCAGGAGGATCGCCATGTGTTCGAGGACAGCCTGGGCTACAGGATGAGTTCAAGGCCAACCTGGACTCCTAGAGACCTGGGCGGGCGGGAGACTGAGGATGTGTAGGCAGGGAGAGGGCAGGCGGGGCTGGGCTGAGGCTCCGTGAGCTGGGAGCAGGGTGGGGTGCACTGCAGGTGCCCCAAGCAGCAGGCCAAGCCAAGAAGTTCCGAGCCCCCGCTTGCCCTCTCTGTCCTGCGGTGATAGAAAGTTTTTGTGGAGGAAATAACAGGGTAGAAGCAGAGATTTTCCAAGGCTGGAGGGGATGATTGAGATACAGGGACTCCAGCAAGCTTCTATGGCTGAGCTAGTCCTCCTCTCAAACAGAACAGTCGGTCTTCATAGGTGAGCTACTTCTTGTCTCAGATTCCTTCTGGGATAATGTGATACATCTAGACTGACTTAATAGGTAACAAATACCATCAAATTTATACTTGTCTCCCATAATTTTTCTTAAATAAACCTTATTTGACCACTTTTCTATAGATAGCCAAAAAAGAACTGAACACACACACACACACACACACACAGACACACACACACACACATACACACAGAGGCACACACGGCATTGGCAATTGAATCTTGGCCTTGTATATGCTAGGCAAGTACTTGGCCACTGAGCTACACTTTATACTTTAATTTTTTTTTAAGCTTCCCCCCCCCCCCCAGAACCGGGGATTGAACTCTGGCCCTTGCGCTTGCCAGGGAAGCGCTTATTCCACTGAGCCATCTCCCTGGCCCTATACTTTAACTTTGAGACAGGTCTTGTTAAGGTGCCCTGGCTGGCTTTGAATGTGTGATCTTCTTGTCTCTGTCTCTCTCTCTCTCTCTTTTTTTTTAAAGTGGTAATTTTTAAAGGAACAGGGTCAGCCAGGTATGGTGATACACGCTGGTAAGCTTAGTACCCTGGGAGGCTGAAGCAGGAGGATATCAAGTTTGAGCCCAGTCTTCACAATTAGCAAGATCTTATCTCAAAAATACAAAGTAAAATGGTTCTGGGGTTGTTGCTCAGTGGGAAAGCCCTGGGTTAAATCAGAGAGAGAGAGAGAGAGAGAGACAGAGACAGAGAGAGACAGAGAGACAGACAGAGAGACAGACAGAGACAGAGAGAGAGACAGAGACAGAGAGACAGACAGACAGAGACAAAGACATAGAGACAGAGAGACACAGAGAGAGAGAGAGAGAAAAAAAAACAGACAGACAGACAGACTGGCTGGCCATGAACCATATATATACATGTATGAGGTGGTACTGGGGATTGAACCCAGGGCTTTCAATATGCCAGACAACCTCTTCACCACTGAGCTTTACTAGACTTTTTTTTTTTTTTTTTCCTTTTGAGACAAGGTCTCACTATTGGTTCAGGCTGGCTTTGAACTTGTGGCCCTCCTTCCTGGTTGGCTTGATCTCTTAAAAATATAGATAAATATAAAACTAGATATAAATGTATATGGCTGAGATGGAGAGATCACAAGTTCAAAGCTAGCATCTTGTTGTGTTGCCTGAGGTGGGTCTCAAATTCCTGGGCTCGAGCGATCCTCCTGCCTCAGCTTCCTGAGTAGCTGGGGCCACAGTCACATACCATGCACATGCCTGGCAAGCACAAGGTCCTGAGTTTGATCCCCAGTACCAAAAAAAAGGATTAATGCAAATTTTTGGAGACTTCTCATGCTTACTTCAGAGGCCTTTTGAAGGGGGTATTCGCAGTCTTTTGGTTGGAAGTTGACATTGCATATGTATAATATGACCCTATTTTATGTGAGCAGAGTTTTTATGTAATGGAATTGAACATCTACCTAATGAGGTTTTGCAAAGGGTCGGAGAACACACTGGAAAACCTGCTCGGTTGCTGCAGATTTGGAAAGACTTATCAAGCGTCAGAGAGAACAGGAATTTGTAACTAAACAGGGAAGCGTGCTCTGCAGCGGCCTCTGGGTGGTTCATGGCAAGGTGGGGGGCATGGGGGTCTCTAATGCGGACATGCACATTCCCGCGGGTAGGGCAGCTTGTTTCAGGGTTTCTCCCTCCAAAACGCTGAGCTCAGCAGGTGACACGCGGCAACCCCTGCGTGTCATACGCGCGGCTCCGGGTGTGCACAGTAGGTGCTCAGTAAACGTTGTAGTGCCTCGGAGGGTTTACTGCAGGAGCCCGAGATTTTCTGCCCTGTTATTGATTGTGCCATCCATGTATTTATTTTATTATTATTATATTATTATTATTGTTATTATTTAAATACATTTGCTTGTTGCAGGGTCTCACTACGCAGCTTGGACTGGTGGTGATCCTCCTGCTTTCAGCCTCCCCAGTGCTGGGATGACGGGTGTGCGCCACCACGCCGGACTCTGTGGCTGGCTCGGCCCACCCTGGGGCGCAGGATGGTGCAGCACGTGGTGCCAGGGATCGAACCTCAGTCCCCGCGCTTGCCTCAGCTTGCCTAAGTAGGCGCTTTATTCTGTTGGGCCTTTTGGTTGGCCCCTTCGTGTATTCATCAAGTGGATTTGGGTATATAGCCCCACTGCGCTCATTTGTTTTTCCTCTGCGAAATCAAGACGATAAAACTTCTCTTACAGAGATACGGCGATGCTGGAGACAACCCGTGAGAAACAGTTTGTTCTCTTTGGAAGCCGGGGCCATGGGAACACGGGCAGCAGCGCTCGGGTCACCTGTGTCACCTAGCGGTGACTTGTACCACGTGGAACATGGACGGAGCCTTGACCTCTGAACGAAGGCTTTTTCCTTTTTTTTTTTGCTGGCTGAGAGGAAGCAACGCGGCCTCCTCAATGGGGTGCTCTGCTGTCTCAGCTGTGCCCCAGGCGCTCACCAGGAACTGGGGAATGATTGGGGGGCTGTGGACAGCAGAGAGCAGGCTGTGCGGCTGGCGTGGGGGATCAGTGACAGGGCCCCGGGCTCAACGAAGAAAGAGTTGGGCGAGAGACGGGTGGGGGACCCCCATGGGGACATGCAGGGGAAAGCCCGATCAACCCCAGAGATGCCATGCAGGCACTGTGCAAATAATCAAAGGCCTTAGCCAGGTGGCAGACAGCAGTGTCACTTGGGGAGACCCTGAACAGGGCAGCCAGCACCACAGATGTCGCTGCTCAGCAGCATGGCCCCGCAGCCTGGCCAGGGCAGGAGCACAGCCCGGCCTCCTGGCCACGTTTACTAGGAAGGCCACTCCAGGGGTGACAGCCAGCCCAGAAGGGGCAGGGTGGTCCCCACGGTCCCCCAAATCCAGGGAATCCACTTGATAGATGTGTGAAATCCGTGACAGTCTCGCCTCAGGGTTCCCCAAAAAACAAAGCATATTCTCTTTCACAGAGGTGAGAACGGTTTGAGGAGGAAGAGGAGAAGGATTTGGGGTGCAGCCCCCACTTAGCAAATGCTTCCCAGTAAATCAGCGGGTGACAGCGCATGGGCGAGCACACATTACCCTGCAGACCCCGCGGTAGGGAAGCGGCTGGAGAGTCGCTCCCTCCGATGGACCAGAAATCCCCAAAGTGGAAATAAAATCCACTTTCTGATCTGAAGGTACCTCTCTCTACTTCAACTACATTACGCTCTTGGAGGGGCTCTCTTAATGGGCCAGAGAGGAGCTCTCCGACATCTAGACTTCCTGGAACCGCAGGTTCAACTCCCCGCTGAATTGTCTGGCCCTGTAGTCTACACGGGAAGATAAATGAACACTCTCGGAGCTCAGTGTACCGGATCTCCACAGCGAGTTGCAGTCACTCAGAATCTCGCCTATTTTTCTTAAAGTGGACATTCAATTTGATTCTGGGACTTTTTTTTTTTTTTTTGAGACAGAGGTCCCCCTGCCTCAGCCTCCGTGGGGCTGGGGCTACACGTGTGCACCGCCATGCCTGGCCAATTTTGGTATTTTTGACCTTCTTGAAGACTTCTGTATAATCTGCATGAAAAACCGGATGTGTATCATCTACACGAGGACAAAAGCCACCGAGGATGTGAGTGCAGCGTCTATCAGCTTTGAGACATTCTTTTTTTTTTTCTTTTTCTGGTAACCCGGGGACTGAACTCAGGACCCTGCACTTGTGAAGCAAGCGCGTATTCTACTGAGCTCTCTCCCCAGCCCTTGAGACGTTCTTACACACCCGGGGGGTTGAGAAGTGTGGCAGTGGCGTTGCTGGTCACTTGCTCCAGACCGGGGCCCTTTGCTTGGCCTGGACTTGAAGCACCCGCCCCGCCGCCCTCAGTGCGCCTGTCTGGGCCCGGCCCTGGTCTGCCTCTGCCTGCGGCCTCCGACCAGCCTTTGAATCCGGCCAAGGCTAACCCTGGAGGCCCCTCAAAATTTGGATTCTGAGCTCTCCCCAAGTCTGACTTCTGGGCGGGTCTCACTTCTGCTAGGGAGGGGACGTGATGTAAGGGCGGAAGCCCTGGTGTGGGGAAGGCAAGCGGCTTCTGGGGACTGTTTTCTGCCTGCTCTTGGTCACTGTGGTTCCGAGGTGACAGGCAAGTTTCTGGGTTGATGTGCACTTCGCTCTGAGGGACAGGCCTGGACACAAGAATCGGGGTTCCTTTCTGGTCCCCAGATCCTCAGACCTTAGGCTTCTGCTAAATAGACAAAGGAGTGGAAGGTAGTTTTAAAATCTAAATTTTGGGCATCATCCTAGCCGCTGATGGATGCCAATCGAGCGTCAGTACGCATGCTAAGAACTTTAGACGTTTAAGGAACATAGGCAACGGACGCTGGCATTTTAGAAATTGGTACTGAGAAGTATTTTAAACTCATTTTAATTGTGGGGTCAGAGAGGAATGCTGGGGTCCCAGAGCCACACTGTCTCCTTGAAACCTAGCTTCCACCACTTGCTAGCTGGGATCAACTTCTCTCTGCTTCAATTTTCTCCTCTGCAAAATGGGGACAATGGTACCATCTACCCCGTGAGTTTTATTTAATTTTTATATCCTTTTTTTTGCAGAACCGGGGATTGAACTCAGGCCCTAGCACTTGCCAGGGAAGCACTTATTCCACTGAGCCATCTCCCCGGCCCGAATGTGTTTATATCTTTTTTTTTTTTTTGTATTTATTTTTTAATGAGAATAAAATAAGTTACAGTTTGAACCGTGCTTAGAATTGTGCTTAATCGTGCTTAGATTAAACAAAGACAAGTATCAGCGCCATCTATTTCCCAATGCACTTGGGTTTGAGACAAGAGTCTCATGTAGCAGCCGAGACTGGCCTTGAACTCGAGGCAGTCCTCCTGCCTCAGCTTCCTAAGCGCCAGGATTCAAGTGTGTGCCTCCACAACCGGTTGAAGATGTCTTCCTCCTCTGTCTCTCTGTCTCTCTGTCTCTCTGTCTCTCTGTCTCTCTGTCTCTCTTTCTCTCTTTCCTCCTTCCTCTGTCTTTTGTCTTTTTGAGACGGGGTCTTGCTGTGCAGTTCAGGCGGCCCTTGGACTTGCAGCAATCCTCCTGCCTCAGCCTCTGGGTGCTGGGACTCGGGCGTGCCCTACCGCACCTGGCACCCAGCACCCTGTCTCATATGCCGCAGACACCCAGCCAGCTTTTTTCAGCTGAGGGTTCTGAATTTTGCAAATGAAAAATTTATTTCTGTCTTCATTACATAGTTGGCAATGAGGCCAGCAAACTGTGCTCCTTCGCTGCCTGCAGGATTAATTAAGCTTTGTCATCAGAACGCATCTATCTACAGGTTTCTTCGTGTAGGTTCAGTGCATCCCACCAACCCCTCTTCGGCCTCAGTTCATGGGTTCTGCCTGGTGCTAAAAGCAAGGTCCCCCACCCCCAAATAAAACATCAGGAACACTGTTACACCTGAATCCCAGCACTGGGGAGGCTGAGGCAGGAGGGTCGCTGCTAGTTTGAGACCAGGCTGGGCTACAAAGTGAGTTCAGATCCAGCCTGCACTGCAGAGCAGAACCCCTGCCTCACAACGCCAGTTTACTCCACAATGTTCTATAGAAGACTGGAAGCCAACAGCCCCCTCGCACCTCCGGTTTCCTCCACAGTGAAGCAGTGCTTTTCTCGCACGAGGAGCGAGGGCTGGAGAGACGCTGCGTGGGCCCAGCCCAGTGATGTGTTTCGGTCCCTGTGGGTGCGAAGGGGAAACGTCCAGGGCCAGCCCCGGCCTGCGGCACCCGCACCGCCTTCCCTCGGCCTGGCCCCGTGGGTCAGTGCAGGCCGACGCCCGCCCTGCCCTGGCCCCTCCTGGGCTGTCTGTCTGCTCTCGGGCGGAAAAAAAAAAAAGATGTGGGTTTCCAGGAAGAGCTGCCCTGCGATTTTACAGGAACGAGATCATTCCATTAAAAATAATAAGCCCCGCGGTCTTCCCGAGCGACCTGCTTCTCAGACTTCGCTGCCGGCCAGGGAGGCTCCGGAGCACCCACAGAGCTGTGCCGCGACCGGGAAAGGCCCTGCCTTGGGATCCTGACAACCGCTGGGTGAGGAGGGCGCCCGGGAGAAAATAATCTGCTGACTGAAGGCTCAAACAGAAACATGCAGAACAATCCCTCCCTGTTGGCTGGGCTGCTGGAAGCGGTGTACCCGCTGGCGAGGCTGAAGACAACCTCTCTTTCCTGGTCTTCTTTTCTCTCGTCTGCTCACCTTACAGACCTTTTAGGTGCTTCTTAGAAGGCCCGGAAGCACCTTGGCATGTAGCTTGAAAACTGCCCGTCTTGGCCGGCCTTTGGGAATGTCCAGCGTAGATTCCTGAGTACCGCTGCGCATGAACCGAGCCAGTGTTCTGTGGGTCTGGTGCCCAGGGAACTGCAGTCACACTCTTTTTTGGTTTTAATTAATTAATTAATTAATTATCTTTTAGAGATAGGATCTCACTAGGTAGCTGAGCTTGCACTTGCTTATGTAGACCAGGCTGGTCTCAAACTTGAGGCACTCCTCCTGCCTCAGCCTCCCCAGTGCTGGGATGACAGGTGTGCACCACCATGCCTGGCAGGGAATACTTGCAGGGCTGCTTTGTGGCTAAAACAGGACAGGAAATCTGATCGGCCATGTTCCCTATGCTATGCTGCGTTTGCTGATTGATCTCTGAGTCCAAACACAACACCAGGTGGGCACCTTTTTTAACGTCCTTGCTTTACCTGGATGTCAACGCAAATATTTATAGAACAAGCAAAAAGTTTTTGTATTTACCCAAGAAGCAGATGGCTGCCGAAGTGTTATGAGTGGCCTGGAGCCCTGCCAAGGGCTCCACTGTGTATTTTACAGGCCTGGGTCAATGCCGACCTCTCCCCCACGTGAAGTCTGCGGCTACAGGAACGGTACGGGGCTAGAAAAATCTCCCTGGCCTTCCCTGGGCGCAGGCGCGAGGATCGCACTGGATTAACTGGAGTCCACTTGATTGCTACAGTTTCAATAGCTTGTTCAGACATCGATTGCTGTCATGTCACCAGGAGAAAAGGATTAATAATAGGGTGCTCGGGGTGGCTCAATACTGCTGATAGTGCCTGACAAAGGACCGTTAGTAGGGCTCCCCCGGGATGCTGCCCGCTTGCTCGGCAGAGCCCCCAGGAGCTCACTCGGCCCGCAGAATGATGATGAGCTCCGGAGCTCTGGCCTCTGGAACCCCCGCCTGGGCCCTTGTTTCCCAACTTGTCCACGTTCCCCTCTTCCCGTTCCTAAGTTTACAGCTGACCGGGAGCCAGTGGTCACCCAGTGGTCGCCCTGCCGCCAACCCGGGCGCAACTGTGTCCCTCTGCAAATCCCTGTACCCGGCCGGTTTCTGGAGGATGCGTGTCGCCAGTGCTGACCACGGGCACCCGGGGAGGCCGAGAAGCAGAGAAGCTTGGCTTTGCTGGGCGAGATTCCCCTGGGGATGGCCAAAGTGGGGTGGTGCAGCCTGTCCCAGCACTGAGGGGACTGAGGCGGGAGGACCTCAGAGGGCCCCGGGCCGGCCTGGACCACACGCACGCACACGCACACGCACACACACACCATACACCCCCCCAAAGAAAGAAGACTGCTGTTTAAACAGATCAAATGTAATCGTTCCCAATTCTGTTGTAGTCGTTGTATACAAGCTGGGCATAGTAATGGCGGGAGACAGGAGCCCACAGCTGGGTGCTGTGACTCATCTGCCCTCATACGACAAGAGTGTCGCACTGCTTGGGCTGGCTTGGGGCATGTATCGCCAGGGCTGGCGATTTCATAATGGTATGACTTCCTATTCCAGTGCATTCGGACAATGTTCTAAGTTTTCAAGAAAGCGTTGCTCCTCCATGCTGTCTGGCTGTCCCTCCCATGAGGCCGGGATGCCGCCCACTCGGCAATCGGAATCCAGATCGGAGGGCGCAGAGGCACTGGGTGCCACGCTGCTGTCGCCGATGGTAGGCGCTAACAGTAGTGCGCCTAACTTGATGTCAGCGCTCAGCTTGTTCTTATATATAGGTTTCTTTACAATAGCCAGACTACTTTAATTAGAGGAGCTGACTATTTTAATTATTCCTAGAAGGCTCAGTATTTTCCACCGATGGGAATAAATACAGGAGCAGGCAGCTTTCTGGGACTTGCATGCGCTAGGGACTGTGTCACGTTCATGGGAAGATGCGGGTCACTGAGGGCGAGGGTGACACAGGGCTGGGCATGGACAGCAGGGAAGGCGACTAAGGCTGCGTGTCCCCGGTGTGAGGAGGGGACATCTACACCCCAGCACTGATGGGAGATTCTGGGGTTTGAGGATTAGACCGCAGTTCGGTGCAACTCAATTCTAGTCTGGCCCAATCCCAATCCTGTACACCCTCACTCAGCACGTGTTAGGGCTCGAGGGGCGTTCTGCGGGCCTCAGAGGTACCAAGGTACATCAGGAACAGCCGGGCGCGGTGGGGTGCAGCTGTGATCCCAGCGCTACAAACAGTTCAAATGTTTTACCCAAAGTTTTATGACAAGAAATTAAAGGGTCTAGGGATATAGCTCAGTGGCAAAAGTGCATGCCTGGCAAGCACAAAGTCCCGAGTTTGATCCCTGCCACCGCCAAAAATAAAAGAAATTAAAATATCTAGGATTTAAACCATGGCCACCTGATTAGAAAACTGATACTTCGTCTGCTACCTCCCATACATCCTTTTATTTGCATACTCTATAATTTTGGTTTTTTCTCACTGAATTCTATCCTATTAATCATTTGATGGTTTTTCTTACTAGAAAATATAGCTCCTTGAGAATAGAATGCATTTCGTACTTGTCATGCTTTGTTCTGTTCTGAGACAAGGTCTCTGTGCAGCCCAGGCTGGCCTCACAC
>NW_004524632.1:7314840-7324255 GCF_000260255.1 Octodon degus | reverse complement strand
TTTGTGGAACTGGGGATTGAACTCAGGCCCTTGCACTCGCCAGGGAAGCGCTTATTCCACTGAGCCATCTCCCCGGCCCCCACTGTAGATTTCTGAAGGGGCCCCAGACACAAGCTAAAGGACAAGGTGCAGGTGGCCCCTCTGGAAAGATGTGGGGACTATTGAAAAAAAATTATTTTTTGCAGAACTGGAAATTGAACCCAGGCATTCACAATGAGCTACATCCCCAACATTTAAAAAAAAAAATTTTTTTTTTTTTTGAAACAGTGTCAGGTACCATGGCCCATGCCAGTAATTCTAGGGCTTGGGAGGCTGAGGCAGGAGGATCACTACAGGTCTAAAGCCAGCTAGGACTAGAAAACCAACCTGAACTATGTGGCAAGTTTTACTTTTTTCCTTTTGAAATAGGGTCTTACTAAGTCACTAAGCACTGAGTCTCACTGGCCTGAGAAGACAGGAAGAACGACATGCTCATATAAAAAGCTGACAAAGGGCTGGGGAGATAGCTCAGCGGTCTACCCACTTGCCTGACAAGCGCAAGGACCCGAGTTTGATCCCTGGTACTGCATGCTGAGCCAGCCACAAAAACCAGACTGGTGGCACATGCTTGTAATCCTAGCACTGGGGAGGCTGAGACAGGAGGGTCACTATGAGTCTGAGCTGCGAGACCCTGTAACAAATAAATGGATAAATCTTTAAAAAAAAATGCTGGCAAGGTTAGTAAAGCTCTCTGAGGTTAAGAATGCGTCTGTATACTCCATTTCTTCATTAAAGCTGGACTGTGCACCTTCTAGTTTTATGTACCAGAGAGACGCACAGAGAAGTAAACCATTTGCCCTTAGGGAACTGCCTAGAGGGGAAGTGGACGAGCAATTGTCATTCACAA
Source organism: Octodon degus (assembly GCF_000260255.1). Taxonomy (NCBI): domain Eukaryota; kingdom Metazoa; phylum Chordata; class Mammalia; order Rodentia; family Octodontidae; genus Octodon; species Octodon degus. The sequence goes on along the minus strand of NW_004524632.1, from coordinate 7,323,369 downwards.
CTTGTCATTCACATGAAGGCTTTGAACAGCATCTTTGGGAGAGGAGAGGAACTGTTCCCAAGTTTGTATTTATTTATTTTTTGTGTGGAACTGGGGCTTGAACTCAGGCCCCTGTGCTTGCCAAGCAAGCGCATATTCCACTGAGCCATCTCCCCAGCCCTTATTTATTTATTTTTAATTTGTATTTTTTAGAGACAGAGTCTCCCTATGTATGGAGGCTGGCCCGAACTTGTGGCAATCCTCCTGGCTCAGCCTCCTGAGTGCTGGGATTACAGGTGTGCACCGCCACGCCTGTCCGCTCCCCAACCTCGACGACTGTGGCGTTCTTGTGGGAACACGCTCCGCAGGCTTTTCATCACAGCAGTACTCGGTACATGCTCCTCATTAATGAGTAGAAAGGGATCGACCTCCCCACACACACTTCTCCGTAATGCTGTTACTTAATCACCTCATGAAATTAAATGGAGAAAGTTAAAGTACCTGGTGTGAGTTTGCCGCTCTACAAAATGCTACGAGCGCACAGAATTTTTACTGGTCACAGAACTTGAACTCAGCGAAGACAAGCGACTCGCCACAATTATACAGCTATTAAGTCGTGAAGATGAATTTGAAACCTAGTTCTTGTTTTTCTGAGCAGGGTCTCACTATATAGTTCAGGTAGGCCTCAAACTCCCAGCAATCCTCCTCACTCTCCACCCCTCCGGCTCATCCTCCGCGCTAACAACGAAACAATGACCGATCTAGAAGGGGGATTTTATAATTTTGCTGTTAAAAATACTCGATGCCCTCCCGTCGTTTAGGACATACACTCAAATGTCTTAGCACAGTCCCCAACCCCGGGTAGAGCACCATATCTGCAGCACCACCTGGTTTGTCAGTTTTCACTTTTGACCAGAAAATGTTTTAAATCACTACAACCTTCTAACAGTAGCCTCACAGAAAAGAATATATTGATGTCAGAAACTACAGAGAACTTCAGTACAGAATAAAGCCTTTTATAATGAATATATAGCTTTATGGGACAAAATCAAAATCACTATGCAATTCTTATTAGTCTCATTTTTCTGTAGACTTCCAAAACTGTATAACGTTCTTATATTTGTAAACCAGGGTGATTAGGGTACAGAAAGAACTGGATTTAGCTGGGTGAGTACGCCTGTCACCCTAGAACTTGGAGGGCTGAGGCAGGAGGATCTCTGTGAGTTCAAGGCTGACATGGGCTACGTAGGGAGAGCCTGTCTCAGAAGACAAACAAGCAAACCTCACCCTCAAAGTCCAAGAAAGGCAGGATGAGAACCTGACACAGGCAAGAGACTGAAGTGGTGCTCTAGGTGTGTTTGGTGGCCAGGAGGGGGTTGTGTGCAGGAGAGAGGCCGCCTAGGGCCCTCCCCAGATTCTCAGCTCCTGATGTCTTGAAGGGGGATCCAGTCCTACGCTGCTGTGTGTGACCAGCTGGGTGATAAAGGGGTGGGGGCTTTGATTTCAAGAGTAATCAATGAACAAGATATATATATTTATTTATAAATTTTTTAAAAAACTTTTAAATTTTTTCTACTGGGGACTGAGCCAGAGCCTTTGCTCAGAGCCACATCCTCAGGCCTTTTTCTAAACTTCATTTATTGCGAGACAAGATCTTGCTCAGCCGTCCAGGCTGGGCTTGAACTTGTGATCCTGCCTCAGCCTCCCCAGTGCTGGGATGACAGGCCTGCACCCATGCCCAGCTTCTGACACAAATGATGTTAAAACACTGATTCCATCTCACTAGGCTTTTTACAAAAGCTTAGGCGACGGAGGCATGAACTTTAACGTAGGCTTAAATACTCCAGGCCCCAAAATGAGTTGTGCTACGTGAAAGAAAATTTTTAACAAATGTCCAAGACTAGTCGGCAGCCTGGGGAGGGTACTTTGTGGGGTGACCACCGCCACATTGAGTCGGCTGGCGATCATTGTTATTAAGATGAGGCAGAGGAGGAGATAGTTCAGTGGAATAAGCACTTGTTTGGCAAGCACAAGGACCTGAGTTCAATCCCTGGTTCCGGAAAAAAAAAAAAAAAAAAAAAAAAATGAGGCAGAGAAGCACTAGGGTCCTGATGTCTGGGTGGTTACTCCACACCTATGGGAAAGACTGAAATAGTGGTTATAAAGCGCTTTGGGATCCTCAGACCAAAGATACTGAGGAGCAGGCTTTAATGCTGACCCTGCAGATGCAGAGAGAGATGTCTGTCGCTACCCAGAAAAGCTTGCAGACAAGAGCCAGTGACACGGTGGCCCAGGGCCGGACACATCTGGCCCTTGCTTCTGAATTTCTATGCGGGCGAGCAGTCACAAATCAAACGCACCCTTGGAAAAATACGGGCACTTGGGGGCGACAGCAGCCACCGGAAGACAGAAAGGAACGCAGCACAATCCCCAGGCCTGGACAATGAACGCCACCCCGCCCCTCTCCCCAGCACCCCAATTAAAGGGGAAGAATCGCGACCTGACAATCTGCCCTTGGGTGTCTCAGCCTCGGGCCAAGGGAGGGCAGATCCGGTGACCTCGGCCCGAATAACGAGGGAAGGGGACCAGGCAGTAAATTCTGCCGCGGCCACCGTCCGCCGCGCCGTAAATCGGAACCCTCCCGGTGCCCTCTCGATTACCGCATTCGCAGCGTGAAGTTATGAGCCTCCTCCCCGCTCGCGCTATAAACCCGTGATGGATGGGAGGGGAGCCTCAGGGAGTTAATCTAGTCTTCCATTAAATTTTACTTTAATTGGTGTGTGAGTCAATCAGAAAATCACTAGACAGTGAATTAAGAAAGAAAAGAATGAAATAGGGAAAGGGCTTTCTTGGGCAGTTCCTATATTATCATGCAGGATTATTCTTCCATTGAGAGGAAAGGCAGGCCATGGGTCCGTACAAATAATCCCCGGCTCTGTAAGGGACATGAGGGGAAAACAGGCGGCCGTGAATCCTCCTCGTGGGTGACATTAATACACGTGACATTTACACACAGTCGCACAGGCCTCCCTCCCACGATGAGGCTCCACCCGGCCCACCCCCACCCGCGGTAATTAGGCCGAGGGCGGGGACAGAGGGCACAAGGAGGATTAATACAAAGGAAAAGCAGACACCGAGGCTCCTGCCTGGGCCACCGAGCTCTGCAGGTACCCAAGAAGGTGGCCGCGAAAGAGCAAGGCCAGATCCGCCAAGATGTGCCTGATTCAGGCAAATGTTTGTGCAGTCTCTAAGGCCGTCATGGGCCCCAATAAAGATGTTCAGAATCTAATAACGGCCTCTCTGGACTCTTCTTGTCTAATTAGTGGAATAAGAAGTGAGCCAGTTTGGAACTGAGGGGTGGGGGTGAGGGGAAGCCAGTCGGCAAGAAAGAGAAACCAGGCTGATGCCGAAGAAAAACAATCAGAGCCAGGGCTTCCAAGCCTGTGCTGACAAGGGACAGGAACGTCTTGAAATACATGATAATAAGATTTTATGGGACAGAGCCCCAGGGACCTGAATGTCTCTCTGTAAACAACGGACTTCAGGGAAAAGCCAAGGTTTGAGTGATGGGCTTAGAGGCCTCTCACGACAAAGAAGAAAAGGCATAGAGCAGGGAAGGCAGGGAATAACTTCCTTTATTCTAATGGCAGAGCCCTGACTCGTCGGAAATACCCTTTTGCTTGACAACCAGCGTGCAAATACAGCGTGGGCCAGGGATGGAGGGCTGGAGCCAGGGCAGTCTCAAATCCCTGGGCACGTGAGGCGTACCAAAAAGAGGGCTGCCTGCCTGGCACATGATCAGTGCATGTGAGATCCAACCGCAGCCAGGGTCACCCGGGTGGCATTGTGTGGGGGACAACAGAGCGACCTCACCCTCTCAGCGTGTGCTGTTTATTGCCAGCACTTGGTTGGAGCCAAGACACCCCGAGGGGTGTGACCAGCTGGGCGACACACCCTTCCGATGACTTCCTCTGGGTCTCAGGGTCAGGGGGAGCTCCGAGGCGGCCGGAAGCAACCTCAGAAGGATCCGTGGCCCTCCTCCCTGAGCCTTCGGCCTGAAGACAACAGCCACATCCTCTTCCTATAAATGGAAGGCCATGGGGCAGTAGAATGCTCCTTCCACTGGCATTAGAGCCACCTTACATATTAAAAAGATGTTAGCTGCGAGCCAATCACTCCGGGTCCCGACGCTCGCTCAGGGGCCTTGCCCCATGGCGGGCCACTGGAGTGGGCAAAGGTTACTTAGTCATCGCTAGCCTCGGGCCACGTCGCCCACCACACAAGGGGCTCAAGGACGAGCAGGAAGTCAAAGCCGGGCCTGACCCCTGCATGAACTTGGGGCTCTCTCGGGCTGGGGCCCAATGAGTCTCTCGGGACAGGGCTCTGGTGTGCCTCAGCCGCTCATCTGCGGCAGGGTGCCGAGGTGAGCGGTGGCGCGAGGCCGGAGGGGGTGAAGGTTCTGGACAATTATGAAAATTAGATCCCCGACAGCGGGCCTCGAGCTCAATTGGGGCTGACAGCTCACACACAGATCATCTGAGGTCTTAATAGGCCCACTCTGGTTCAATCGTTGCATGGTTAAATCGGGCTGCAGCTGATAGGGAAAGCAGACCCAGGTGCCTGTGGCAGATGAGTCTATACTTAACTACCCTTCTTCCCAAAGGAGGACCCCAAACGGCAAAACAGATCCTAAACCATGCCTCAAACTTCAGCCCACCACTGCAGCAACATCCCTAGACCTTGATTAGTCAGGAGGTCTTCGCTTTTAATCCTGGTGTCTTTCCCAAATATTCCTGCATCCAGCAGCAAGAGGGCTTATCTTTGGAATCGTCGCTATTCAGAACCAACTGGCTGAGCGGCCGGGGCACCTGGGTGTTTAAACAGTTTCTTCTTTCTCTTTTAGTTGCCTGTCCCCAAAGTAGGGCCCCTTCTGCATTCCACACCTTGGCGGTGGCTTTGGAAAGAGATGTCAAGATGTGGGGTCTCCTGACACAGCCTGAATCCGGAGCAAATGTGGGAAGCAGCGGAGGGTTCGGGGGGGGGGAGGGGGCCGCTGGAGGACCTGCAACCTTGGAAGCCTTTTCTTCTAACCTGCCCGGCATCTGGCGTCCAGCAGCGAGGCTCATGGCCTCACCCTCCGGCTTCTTTAACTGAATTAGCTGCCTTAAGTGCCTTGGTAGCTCAGGGAATGGGCCTCGTCCATCAGCGGCCGGGAAGGCCTGCTGGCGGGGTGTAATTCTGCCGCAGGAGGAATGGACTCCCCGGCACAGGGGCCTAAACTGCAGAGTAACAGAGCCCTAAATCTCCAGCCGCAGATTTACAGCCTCCATTCGCCTTCTTTACTGCAAATACAATCCGGCAGTAATGGTCTAACACAGCAACACCATCACCAACTGCCTGATGGCGAGCATAAAAGCAATGTCAACCCAAAACTATGAGTTTATAAAAGGGAACAAACCCTCAGCAGTGACAGGAACATGAAACCCATTAACAATTTAAACACTCTCCATTTTTTATTTCCCACCTTGAAGCTATTATTGCTGATAGAAAGCTTCTCAGTGGAGTTAACCACTGCGAGGAAGGGCTAGGAAGCCCAGCTTAACTCCCAAGACAAGAGGGGGTGTGGTTGGGGTCCCCTGATGGTGCTGGTGGCACCTCTGTTCCTGGGGACACCACCCATCACTTGTAGCTCCCAAGGATTCAGGGAGTCGTGGACACCATAGGGCGCCCCCTAGTGGACCCACAAATAATTCTCAGGAACCGAGAGGAATAAATCCCGGTTGGGACTAGCCGCCAGCCTGGCCCGTAGGAGGACCAGTAGGACAAGTTTTAGAGCAACTCCTGAAAGAAAAATCAAGAATCAGTTCTGGCATGATAATATCCAGTGTTTATACTGAGTCTTCCAGGGGATGTCTTTCTAACGACAGAAATGGCTTTCAGTAAGTTTTCTTATTGATCTTGACAAAGCTCAATGAGTTCTTTCTCCCATCTCTCTGTACCTTTAGGGCCACTTAGCTCTACACAGTGAGGTTCTTTTTTTTTTTTTTTTTGGTACCAGGGATCGAACTCAGGACCTTGCACTTGCCAGGCAGGCACTTATGCCACTGAACTACCTCCCCAGCCCCACAATGAGGTTTTATTTCAGTGTTTGCCTTAACCTCTTGAGATTATTTTCACCCTGGGAATTGACCCTACCTGGGCTGTTGTGTAAATGTAACTCGTCACACACTGCTGCCATCTGGTCTTTGGGTAACCAGGTACAAGGAGTATGACTGACTTACCTGAGTTAGCTATGGGGTTCTCCTATCAAAAAATAATATTACGGTGGAGTTCTTGAAGAAAAATGCTATAGCAGGCTGGTCCTCTCCTGTCTCCTGTCTTTCCTGTCCCCTCTCCCCTGAGTAAAAGAGTGAGATAAGACCGTAAAGAGATGTATAAGCCCATTATTGGATGATTTAGCCTAAAATAAGAGCTCTCCCCTCTGTTCTGTCTATTGGAAAAACTTGTGGAAGTAGAGTTCCTCTCTGTATTTTGAGTTTTTGAGACAGAGTCTCACTACGCAACTTGGGCTGGCTTCAAAAACCGCTCACTTTAGTAGTTCCCAAGTTGGTCTTAAACCCACAGAGATCCTCCTGCCTCAACCTCCCAACTGCTGGGATTACAGGCGTGTGCTACCATGCGGGGCTAGTGCGGTGTGCCCAGGGTTCTGGGGCTGGCACGGCATGCGGGGCCAGGGATCGAACTCGGAACCTTGTGCTTGCCAAGTAGGTGCTTACGCCTCTGAGCTATCTCCTCAGCCCCTTGAGCTTTTTATGTATGTGGCCTGGTATACAGTTCATCTTTTGGAGATAATATCTTTGCATTAAAAAAAAGAAAGAGGGGCTGGAGAGATGGCTCAGTAGTCTAAAGCACCTACTTGGAACAAGCTTGGCAAGGCACAGGGACCACGGTTCGATCCCCCAGCACTACATGCCAGCCAGCCCCGCCCCCTGGTGGGCTGAGCTGGCCACACACACACACACACACACACACACACACACACACACTAAATAAATGTAAATAAATAAAGAGTCAGGTGAGGTGGCGCGTGCCTGTAATCCCAGCACTTGGGAGGCTGAGGCAACAGGATCATTGCGAGTCTGAGACCAGCCTGGGCTACAGTGAGCTCAAGGCCAGCCTGAGCTGCATGGTGAGAACCTGCCTTGAAACAAAAATAAAAACAAAAAGAAAGAAAGAAAGAAAGAAAGAAATCCTGTTTTGCAAACAGCTTTGGGAAGTGGTCCCTGGGAGCACAGCCATGGATACTCACAGCACAGAGCCACCAAAGTTCAAGTCCTTGCTTTACATATATGGTGCTGATTAGTTGAAGAATGTAATATAAAATGCAATCTGAGCTAATGGCCTTGGGAGAAACACAGGTAAAACTGAGGCATAAACACTCGTTTTTCAGTTAAAATGAATACCATATAAATGTATACCACAGTTTTCAGTGATGTGTGGGATACTGGGTTGTAAGAAAGTCCCTGAACTTTTGTCATTTTAACAAAGCAATGCCTCACCGAGGCCCAGCAACCCATCCACAGACTCTTAACAGGGGTGGACTGAGAAAGGGATCTCCGCACCGTTTGCAGCACAGGTACCTGGATTTTAAACTCTGCAGATATTGCACCTGTTACTTTGAGAGAAAGGGAGGGCAGGAGAGAGAAGGGGAGGGAGGGAGAAAGAAACAGAGAGACAGAGAGAGACAGAGAGAGAGAGAGAGAGAGATTGAGGAGGAGGGAAGAGAAAAGAAGTTAAAAGACAAGAGGCAAAGAACTGGCCAAAGAACAGTTGCTTTTCTCCCCAGTGGGCAAGGGACTCAAGCTGCCCTCGGCGTGGCGGGCAAGGGACAGTGGTTCGCCCACCACCGACAGTGAGCACAGCTCCCACGGTGCCACCGCGGGCGGGGAACAAACACTCCAGGAAGTGGCAGGCTGTGCGGTGGCTTTCCTGCACCCACACAATCAACTCGGACCAGGGCCTTCTCTGGCTTGAGTGGTAACGGTCAGGACAGCCCCATCCTGCGCTCCAGGAACAAAGTCCTTCCTTCCTCCCCAGCCCCAAACAAAGGGGACAGCAGAGGGCTCAGCGGAACATCTTGAAATAAGATATCGCCCCCCCAAATGGAAGGAAGTCACAGGGGAGATTGACGCCATAAAGGGGGCTCCACCCCATAGAAAGGCAGGCAGATGGGGTCGTAAACACTTCCTCCTAACAGCCGCCCAAGTCAGCTTCATCTTTCTCTTTATCTTCCTGTCAGGTCATAAATACCTCCCTCTCAGGCCCCACCGCAGCTGGGCCTTGCCAGGCCAGTTTACTTCCTGTCAAGGGTTTGTTTCAGCAAACAGAAGCGGGCAGGAGAAAAAGGGAAACAGGAGAAAAATGACAGCACACAGGGACGGGGTCAGGGAATAGAGAAGCCCTCCACAGGTCTTGGTCCAGGCCCAGAAGTGGCCACGCTGCTCAGCGAAGGTCGAGAAAACGGGGTGAGGAGTTAGTAAAAAATTACAC
>NW_004524632.1:7311244-7313270 GCF_000260255.1 Octodon degus | reverse complement strand
GTAAAGGGCCACTCTTGGCGGCCCTGCGCCGGTTCATTTATTCTACCTTGGCATTCTTGCCCATGCTTTTAGGTATGGCATGTCCTCAAGAGAGACAAAGGCAGTATTAACACATCTGCGGGGTCAACTGCGTCAGCCCAAGGCCTGCCGCAAATCCCTGTAACTCTGGGAAGACGCTCAACTTCCCTGCACCTCAGTTATAAAGTGGCTACAATGAGGATGATGATGACAATAATAATCATAATCCCTTTCTATCTGGGGGGGAGGTGCGCGCCTGCAATCCCAGCTACTGGGAAGGCTGAGGCAAGGGGATGGAAAGTTTGATGCCAGACTTAGGGAGACCCTGTCTCAAAAACCCCCAACCAAATAAATAAAAAAGGTGGGGATGCAGCTTGGCAGTTCCTGGATTCAATCTCGTGTCAAACACACACCCACACCCCCCCCCACACACCACACCCCTCTTTAAATTGTGTTGTTCACACATGCAAATGCCTGAGAGTTTAGAGCACAGCTAGAACCCTGCAAGGCCTGTGTACGTTTAAATTCACAGATAGATGGGAAGGATTATGTAATTTAACCACCTGGGTAGTATTTAAAGTGAAGACTATGGATTATATTCTGAAGCATCAACTACCTGGAATATTAGACTTCAGAGTGGGGTCCAAATGTCCCCATACATTCGGCTGACTCAGCCATGCAGCCCCCTTCCCGCATCCCTTGCCGCTCGGTAGCCCTCAGCAGCCTGCAGCACTGGGCGGCCCCTGCGCCTACCCGGCCCTGCCCAGCTCACTCCCCTCCAGCCCTTCTCTCTCCCTGGCGCTCCCTGCTGAGTCCAGCACAGCAGAAATTGTCTCCTGCCAGCAACCAGGCCTTGCGTTACCTCTCCTCACCCTTTGAGGCCTGATTGGACAACGTGTTTTCAGGAACTGTGCAGAGTCCCGCGTGCTTAGAACAGGGTCATAGCCAGGAGGGACTTGGCAGATTTTGGTGGACTCTATGTATGAGTGAATGCTAACAAACCCATTCCAGCGATGACTCCTCTCTGGGTCTCAGAGCTCTCCCTGCACGGAGCTGCCCCATCTGAGTGGCATGAACTAACACATCTTCTCCACCCGCTCAGAAGCAGCAGAAGCCACGACACTGCGCATGAATGGATGCCCTCACCTTACAGATGCTCTGGGGCATGCACCGTGTGCATTTGCTACAAGCCCAGCCCTTCTTTCTTTTCTTCCTTGTGGAACTCAGGCCCTTGTGCTTGCCAGGGAAGCACTTATTCCACTGAGCCATCTCCCTGGCCCTTTTTCTTTTTTTTTTGAGAAAGAGTCTCACTACTGCAGTTCAGGCTGGCCTTGAACTCATAATGTTCCTCCTGCGTCCACCATGCCTGGCTGTGTATCGGTCTTTCTCTTTTGGTGCTGGGAATCGAACTCATGACCTTCCACTTGCCAGGCTGGCACAGCTACTGGTTTCTTTAGCACCAGTCTCCCCAGGAGGGTGGGGGGGGCATGTCTTGCTCTGTCACTGTGGCTTTCAGTGACTAGCACCACTATTTCTACAGAGGCAAAGGGGCATCACAGAAAGGGGCTGGCGAATAGGAGCTCACAGCGTGGAACTGGTGAGGCACATTTTTATCCATTTATTCTTTTTGGGGGGAGAACCGGGGATTGAACTCAGGCCCTGGCAAGCGCTTATTCTACTGAGCTATCTCCTTGGCCCCTTATCCATTTATTCTTCTGAGAAAGGGTGGCTTGTGTAGTCACAAGTAGTCCTTGCACATGCGCACGCGCACATTCGTGTGTGTGCATGTGTATGTGGTCCTGAGGGCCAAACCCCAGGTATTCACATTGAGCCCAGCCCCTTTCTTTTTTATTTGGGACAGGGTCTCACTATCTAGTTCAGGCTGGCCTCAGACTCACAGCGGTCCTCCTGCCTCAGCCTCCCCAGTGCCGGGATGACAGGCGTGTGCCTCCCCTGGCCCAGCTATGGGCAGGCCTTTAAGGGTTTTTTGTACACTTAATCACCCCCC
>NW_004524632.1:7304479-7310137 GCF_000260255.1 Octodon degus | reverse complement strand
CTCCATGTCTGTTAGGGGACTCCACTTATCAGGAATTAGAGCTCTGGATCTGAAGGTCCCAGCCCTGCAGCATGTGGGGATTAAAAAGTGGATTAGGAAATGCGATTATAAAGCGAGGGAGGGCCTGGGGGCGGGGCCTGGGAGCCGAGCGACTTGGTGTAAACGGAAGGTGCCCGAATGGCGATAAAACCTAAGTGGGAAGACGTGAAAATAAAATAACTGTGCATTAAAAATATATTTGGACCAGCTCCTCTGTGGTCGTGTTTTGTAATATTAACTGTTTAAACCTGCTTCCAGTAGAGCCCTGAGTTCCCCAATCCTTTAATTCGGTGAAACATCCGCCACCCTGAAAGGACTCTGCGGCATCCCATAAAACATTATTTATCTGCACGCGTTAACGGCACGATACTGTAATTTCCAGAATAAATGCTGGGTGTAAATTGTTGTTTATGTCGGATCCTGACTGCCTTTACGAGAAACAAAGTGAAAACGGAATCTTCCCGCTTTATTTTTTCCGTTACAGTCTTCTCTGGAGCAGGAAATGCTGCTGAGTGTGTTTCTTAATGAACACTTATGAAGACTGTTGGTTAAGACCAGGCGCGGAAAGCCGGCTCCGAATGCAAAGCTGCTTGGCGTCTACATCCTCTTCATTTAAATCAAGCTAAATTAAAGGGAACATGGCACCACGCTCGCTCCATGTTGTAGCTCAGGCTCTCTCAGTAATTCTATGCAAAATTCTTGTTGTGACAAGCTTGTAATTTGCAGGGGGGAGAGAGAGAGAGAGAGAGAGGAAAAAAGGCCAACCAGCGTCCTTTAATACAGAAGAGCTCGGTCCAGAAATGAATTGTTTTTATTTATCTTTAATGACTTTTAAGAGTCTATCTTGGGGCAAAAGATCTAGACATCCTAGTGATTTAGCACATCTGGTTGGGGTGTTCTTGGTTTTCCAGAATAATAGCTTTCAAAGGCATTTCAGCTATAAAATTGATTAAAACACCAAATTCTCTATCTGCTTGGATTTTCTAAGGGATATTATTAGGAATTCCACCTCCTGCCCTGCACACAGACACGTGACAAAAATACTTCCTTTTTCTTGCAAATGGAAATTCAAGGCCAGGGGAAAGGGTGAGGCCCGCAGAGTCCAAAGTGGGGAGGCCCAGAGAGAATTTCAAAATTTCTTGTTTCCTTCTCTGGACCGCCAGTAAGTTTCAATCCCCAAGTACCATTGCCAAATGCCAAGGAAGAGCAGACGATCTCTGAACACGTGCATAAGCACTCATTCAACATTTCTTCTGGAAAAAAAACTGCACAGATTTTAAGCCTAAGAATTTACTGGGCCTGTGTAGCAGCTGGTGTCACCCGATAAAAGTGTGATGATTCTTCCTGAGCTATCGTGACTTATCAGGTCAGTGACCAACAAACTATAAAACAGAATCTAACAGCCCCCAAAGGGTTGGAGCAGACTCTGGAGTAAATAATATATGGGGGGGGGAGACAGAGAGAGACACAGAGAGAGAGAGAGACAGACAGAGAGAGACACACTGAGAGAGAGGCAGATAAGACAGAGAGTTAGACACAGAGAGACAGTGAGAGATAGAGACAGAGAGAGAGACAGAGAGATGGAGACAGATACACACACAGAGACAGAGAGACAGAGAGACAGAGATAGAGACAGAGAGAGAGAGATATAGAGAGAGACAGAGAGAGAAAGAACGAATACAAGAGACTTGGCTTGTATAGCTGTTACAGATCAGGAAAGGTAGGTCCCTGCTTTATTTATTTATTTATTCTCACTCAGCATTAGCTTTTTTTGGTTTCTTTTTGCATGGTACTGGGGATTGAACTCAGGACCTTGCACTTGCCAGGCAGGTGTTTATGATGCTGAGCTATATCCCACACTCCAGCATCAGTTCCTGAGAGCAAATGTCAGATAAAGAGACAGTTCTGCTTTTGACAAGACAGAGGCTCCATAACAACCCTGTAGGTTTTTCTGGCTTCCATTGTTTGGTTCTGGGTTTGAAACAAGCCATGAGCCAGTCACTACTTTGCCGGTATTCGCAGGTGGTGCCGGGAAGGCAGCAATGACGCCCGGACACATCTAGCTCTCCGTGAACTCGCAGAGCAGGGACACTCCGAGAGCACATGGCCATCCATCTCAGCATCTCACTCTTCCTAAGACCGCAGCAGACAGGCTAGCCAATATGTTTCTTTAGTTGTTCTAGGTCAGGAAGACCAAGTTATTGGCATTTGAATAAATTCGCATTGGAGTTCAAGGAATTGAGGGGAAGGTGAGCGAGTTAAGAGATCGAGGATCGCCATGGCCAGAGCTCCACCACTGTGTGTGCATAGATCCAGCTGCAGGGAACAACAGTGGAGGCGAGGGAGGGACTTCGACCTCTACACTGTGTTTGGGTCAAGTTTTCCTAATCATATCGGCTCCCTCAAGATCTCTGTTTTATTGCTGGAGAGGATTTTTCAAAACTTCTCTTGGGTTTTGCGGCTGAGGAAAAATTGTAGTTGCTTTAAGATCTCCAACACCAGTTATGGATGGCTGCTCAGGGTTTGAGACCACAGGCCGAGAGTACTGACCTATGTGGGAGTGATTACTGTTGTCCCGGGGCCACTGCTCAGGTACCTACCTACCGGAAGTCGCTAGGCTACCTACCGGAAGTCGCTAGGCTACCTACCGGAAGTCGCTAGGCTACCTACCGGAAGTAGCTAGGTTTGGGTTGCCACATCCTGTCTCTTGGAGAGGGGACCGGATCTTGCTCTGTCTGGAGGTTTGCAAGATAAGAGTAGAAAGAGAAGGCCTGCAGCTGAGGTAGGGAGGAAACAGTTCCTTATCAGTCTTTTGACTTCAAAAGTCCAAGAATAGGCATGAGGCTAAGTCTTAAAACTTTGATGGAATAAACGCGTGCCTGGCAAGCGCAAAGGCCTGAGTTCAACCCCCTGTTCTACACAAAAAAACAAAACAAAACAAAAACAACTTTGATGGAAGTGTTTTTTCACTCCCTGGGTCAGAACTTGGGTCTCGAAGCTGCAGCAAGGCCAATAATGAAACAGCAAGGGAGGAGGGGGTAGTAAGGAGAGAGAAATAGAAGAATTGAGACGCGCATGGGACGCTTGCCAAAGAGGTTTTATGAGCAATGGCTTCATTTCCCTCTAAAATTACACAAGCGGCGCCGCTTGTGGGGAGTTCTAGATCACCCACTATGGTCGCTGATTTCTCTCAGGGGACCCTGGTGAGGTGAGGTTTCGGATGGCCACCGGAAGTTCTTCCAGGCATAGGCTGCAGACTCATCTGTTCCCCCGACCACGTCCCTGCTGGGTCCTGAATGAGGCCTTTCCTGTCCCACTGCGGAAGGCATATGAACCCATGCCACCTCACACCTTGCCTGTGTCCCCCTGAGAGATCAAGGGACGCTCCGGCTGCCACCAAGGGAGCAGAGTTCAAATAAACTTTTGATCAAGTGTCACAGCCAACCCCTCATCAGAAGTAGGAAAGGTCACACAGTAAAAAGGAAAAAATAATAAGAAAATATAACTGCTTTCTTATGAGGAAAATATTATGAGTTCTTCCCCTTTTTCAGCTTTTATGGAAGGAGATTCTGCCAGTTCCTTCAGAAAAAAATAAGAAAAAGTAGTTTTAAAATGAGATTATGCACCTTCAGGGTGCCATTAGGAAGTTTTACTGTACCGAGATGACATGAAAGCTCTGGAATTAATATCCCTGTGATGCTTCAAACCTGCAATAGCAATTATTGTACTACGTGTCCCTGGATAAATAATAGAGCCATTCAACTAATTAGCTTCAATGATTTCAGCTCCCTGTAAATTCTCTCTCACTCGGCTATAAAAATAACACTAGGAAAACTTTTGGTAAGAGAAACTTCTTCCAGGAGATGTTTTCTTTTCTTTCTTTTTTTTTTTTCTCTCCCCCCCACTTTCACTTCATAATGTTCAAAGTGGAGAGTCCCCTGCGATCCTAACCACAGAAGTGGAACGGAACATATAAGATTTGCATGTTATAAATGACCATTTACTGAGACAGAATATACTGACGTAACTTTGTAGATCTTGGTCTCCACATTAGATAGAAATATTCTGAGAAATCTGAAGCCTGCTATAAATGTCCCGCGTCATATCCAGCTCTGTTGCCTCGGGGGTCTTGGTGGAATTCTCAGTGCCTCGACTTCCTTTTGGTGCACACAGAACAGGGACAGATTTTCTCCTACCAACTGAGGGCCTGCTAGCTGCAGGGCACGAAGCCTCTCCTATCGGTTTGCTTGGAAAAGAAGCCAATTTCCTTAAATGTGATATTGGGCCCCACTTACAGTGACGATGATTCCACATATTTCTGTCACCTAGCAATATCACAACATTCTGTAAATTCAGAAGAGAATATGAATTTTACTAACAGAAGCAAAGGCAACGATAATATCCTAATGGATGGCTGAAAATCTGTGATAAGGCCCAAGGAGGCCTACATATTGTTTTGCTTTTCTTTTTCCTTTGGTAAGCCGCTGGGGTTTCTTTTCTTTCTTTCTTTTTTTCTTTTTTCTTTCATGGAAAGTTCTCTATGAATTAGAAGCTCCTCCCACGTGCGACTCCTCCTTCCTCCTTCCAATCCTCAACGTCACCACAGGGGGACTCGAGGGTGTGTGTGTGTGTGTGTGTGTGTGTGTGTGTGTGTGTGGTGTGTGTATAGAAACACTTAATCCTTGGTAAAGAATTGAAGAGCAAAAGAGTCTGAAACCTCTTCATGGGCTTCTCTTAGTTTTAATTAACAGAATACAATTAAAATTAAAGCCAGACAAAATGACTAGATCTTAAATCAGAATTATGTGCAACAGAGAGACTGCACTTATCAGTTAGCACTCGTTAGAGGCGGCCCGAGCTCCTTTCTGGGTCCCTCTTTTTGTTCTGCTACTTATAGACAAAGTGTTTCTTATTTCCCATATTACACATCCGAAGGGATTCCTCCCTTTAGGCACCAACATACATACATACATATATATGCATAGGAGTGCCATTTGGGATGGACAATTCTATAATAGATTAAACAAAAAAAACATGACCTTCCTTTGAATCCCAGTACAGTGATTCAACTCAAAATGACCCCCCTAAAATGGATCACCCCATAATCTGGCGAAAAGACCAACTTTCCAATCAGAGACTTGAATGTTAAACATGTCCCATCTTCCACAAGCAGCGGCCAGAGACGACAGCTCTGTGATGCGGTCAACCACTCCCTGTTGTTCCAACCTCCACTCTGGCCTCCCTACCCCCAACCCCGCGGGGATTCGGTCCCGGCCTCCATCACTCTTCCTTGGGAGGGATCTGCAGGCTCAGCTGGCGAGAAGCAGCCTGCTCACCTTGGAGAGTATAAGTCATAACGTTAGTTTTGGAAATCTATTTTACCCAATATTTCTCAATGAAATAAATTGTATAAATGAAATAAAACTGACACTGTGATATTTATTCAATCGCTGCTACCTGTGCTGTACTTTACCACCGCTGCTCTCGCCCTCCTGTTCAGTTCAGAAGGCAAAAGAGCAGCGGAAGGGGTTTCAGCAAAGATGCATTTGTAAATCAATATAAATGAGGTTATAAAATGGCCAGATTTAGCCTGCTTTCCTCCTTACCTTTATGCATGCG
>NW_004524632.1:7301578-7302919 GCF_000260255.1 Octodon degus | reverse complement strand
ATATGGCTTTACTTTTTATACTTTGTTTTTATACTTTTCTGCTGGATAGTCAAGACCAAGATAAAGCAAGACTGATATTACAAGAAATGTAACTTCTGTATCTGAAAAGGTCAGTCAAAATACCTATCTTAAAACATTTTTGAAAAACCAAAGGTCCTTATTTACGGAGTCTAGGAAGTAACTTCAGACTAAGGAAGTTTACCTTCCTGACTTCCGGTTCTGGGTTTTAACCACAAGCTGTATTCCTTGTTAATATAGGCTCATGCTGAAAGCCCTGTGTCTCTTCGCCATATTCATTTGCATTCCCAGAGATGTGTCCCAACAATCCAGCTATTTTATTACCAGCCTAAGCTCTGCCCATGGAGCTAGGCGGTGAAGTCACAGTAACTATGGTGGAAATTCAGGTGTGGTTGGGGTGACCAACACTTACATCTGATGGTCACAGATGTAAGACATAGAACTCGGGCCAGGCGTGGTGGCGCATGCCTGTAATCCCAGCACTCTGGAGGCTGAGGCAGGAGGATCACTGCGAGTTCAAGGCCAGCATAGGCTACAAAGTGAGTTTAAGCCCAGCCTGAACTGCATAGTGAAACACTGTCTCAAAAACGAAAAAATTCCTTCTGCTCTGAAGGGTGTACCTGTGGACAACATGGTCACTCAAACATTTGCTGGAAGTCACCAGGGAGGAGGAGGGTAAGTGGTGAGTACACGCCCTTCCTTCCCTCTCTTCCGCCCAGCCTTTCGGCCACTGAGATGGGAGATTCAGTCCCGCTGCCCGAATTTGATGGTCTCTCACACTGCTCATTGCCAGAGATCAATTTTTACTGCCGTAGAATGTAATAATGGTGATTACACTCTGGGAAAAACCACCGCGACCTACAACCGTAACTTATTATGACTCTTTAAAAAGAATGGGAGTAGATGGAGCTCCCCACTTCTTGGGAGAAGAGGAGCTGACGGCTGGAGCTTCCGGGGCGGCACATCAGCACCCGAAGAGAAAGCTGCCCTGGGTCTGGCTCAGGTGAACCCCAAAAGGGGCCCCATACTTGGAATCTATGGAGGACAGTTGCCTCCTGGCTCTTGTCGCCTCAGATGCCATGGCCACACTGGTGGTCATCGCCCGCCCGCACAAGAGCTGGGACAGCCTCCCGCAAAGCCCGGCTGGCCTCCCACCCTCAAGCGTCAAGATCTCCCTGAGCCTGGTGTGCAGACTTCCGGGGCGGACGAGGCTCACCTGGCGTCTGCATGCTGTGAAGACACGTGTGTTCCTGGCCTGGAAGACACATTGTGGCCTGGACACTTCCAGAGAAGTGGATCCGCGAAGCCCGCAGTTTATCTTGC
>NW_004524632.1:7268022-7301135 GCF_000260255.1 Octodon degus | reverse complement strand
AACGCCTCGCTCTGCGTTCATGAGAAAGAATAAATTGCTTCTCAGCAGTAATCATGTATGTTTTTGTATGCAGACACATGTAGCTACTGTGCGGTCCAAATGGCTTAGCACATGCAGCGTGATGAGTGGGGGCTTTTCCAGATCATTCTGGAAAACTGAGTCTAGTCATGCTGTACCAAGATTGAGAAAATAAGCTAGGCGGGGCTTGGGGAATAGCTAAAAATTTAGGGATAACCCCAGAGCCTACTGCAAAAGACTGTGGCTAGGATTTTCAGTTAAATATGCTAAGATAGGGCACTATACTTTAGTACCTCAAATAAAATGCAGAATAACCAGTATTAAAAGGCACATAATGATGTCAAACCTTTAAGCTTCCAACCAGAGGATTTGCAATAAAATAAAATCATGAGGCAAAGAGTGGTCCCCCTGATGATGGGGAGAAAAATAGCTCCGAATGCTCCGATCTGTTATTGTATTAGAATAGTTCACTTTGTCCTTTCTCTAATAACCCTGGGCATTAAAGAGCCATTTCCACACACCTTATTATTATTTATGAAATTACAAGCACACACAGTGTCTGGTAAGTCATCTCAGTGTATTAAGGAGGAACATACATTGTTTTTTAAAATGTCTGCCTTTTGCAGTGTGCCTGGGAACAGCTTCCCACTGCATAACCATGAATGCATTATGTAATGTGCTTTATAAGAAGTTATTAAGGGTTATGGCTATAGAAACGTAATCCTAATATAAATACGAATAAATCATTTAGGAATGGTGTGTTCACTTAGACTGTTACCTATATAATTTGTGGCAATACAATCATCACAGGGGAAGACATCTACAGAAAAAAGCCATTTCCATGAATGTTAGTAAAAAAAAAAAAAAAAAAGACCTATTACAGAGGTGTTTTTCTAGCAATTTTGCAAAACCAAGCCTTTAAAAGCATGAGAAGAATCCACAATGCCACCTACAGTATTCTTGACAGTAATCTTGCCTTGGCAGAGGGGGAGGGAAAAAAATCAGCTTTATCCGCAGGGCGAGGGGTATGTGAATTTCCAAGCTGCAAGTAGGGGGCAGTGGAGACATTTCTGCTTGATTTTTCTCAGCTGGAAATGGGAAAGGGGGAAAAAAAACTTCCTTAACAACAAGTCACGCCTACACTAAAATAAATAATGTCCTGAAATGCAACCTGCCATCACAGATCACCAGTAAGAGCTCATAACGCATTTGTCTTTAGAGGGTGAAATCCTACCAATGCCTTGGTGGAGGTGTTTGAGATGGGGCCAGGGCGGCGGGGAAAGAAACTGAGATCGACAGGGGTGGGCAGCTGTTTCCCAGAAAAGTAAAAGTCAGATTTCGGAATGTGATGGGAACAAGAAAATGGCAGGATGAAACGCTTACCTTTAAAACAGTGACGTGTCAGCATTTTAAGAAGCCATTAAGAATTGTCCTGTCTGAGGCCAGGCGTGATGGTGTACGCCTGTAATCCTAGCACCCAGGAGGCTGAGGCAGGAGGATCGCTGCAAATTTGAGGCCAGCCTGGGCTACATACCGCCCCCTCCCCAATCTCTTGTTTGGAAGGAAACTCAAAAGGGAGGCAAATGAATCTGGTAGGATCTGGTCTTTCATGAAGACTTCGTTGTGCCCACTGAAAACCTGTACCAGCAGCCGTTAAGCCAGATAGACATGTTTAAAGTGAGCGCCACTTTATTTTTTTTTAATTTTTTTTTTAATTTATTTGAGAGAGAGAGAGAGAGAGAGAGAGAGAGAGAGAGAGAGAGAGAGAGAGAGAGAGTGTGGTGTGTGTGTGTGGCCAGCTCAGCCCACCAGGGGGCGGGCTGGCTGGCATGTGGTGCTGGGGGATCGAACCGCGGTCCCTGATGCCTTTGCTAAGCTTGTTCCAAGTAGGTGCTTTAGACCACTGAGCCATCTCTCCAGCCCCGTGAGCGCCACTTTAAACAAGCCCTGGGAACGTAAGATTCAAGCCACCGAAGTTGGCTCTGGAGGTTAAGGAGCCGGCGGTCGCTCCATCCTTGGGGTTAACGACAGACATGCTGGATGGACTTGTGGACATCACTGAAGAAACCGGACGGTGCCCAAGAACAACTACGCAGGTGCACATGTGTGTGCGTGTGCATGTGTGTGCACGTGCATGTGCACGTGTGTGTGACTACGAATGGAAAGACACAAACACATCATAAGAGGAGGAAACATCATGCTATTTTTCCACATCAGAATCATAAAAAAGGAAGGCAAGCTTCAGCTCAAAGCCGTTTCCCACCATGGTTATTTCTCTTCCCGTCGCTCGGGAGCCATGCAGGCGACAGCAAAGGTAACCAAGCAGTCAAGCTTTGCAAGAAACCAGGTGACCACAAATGCCACGTTCCTGAGGATGCTGAGCCACGTTCGGATTCGGTTCCAAATCTAGCTGCTGTGAACGGCCTCTCCAGGCCGCACGTAGAACTAACTTCTGCCAGGGTGGCTTTCATACAATGGTGAGTCTATGTTAGTGTTAGAATTACTTCTGTGCCCGGGCGAGTCTGGACTCTGTGAGTCCCTGAGGTGTCGTCCCTGAGAACTTCGGGGAAATTTTGGGGTCCCCCGCTGCAAGGCCGTAGGTCTTTGTGGCCGGGAGGAGAAGGCAGAGAAGTGAGGCTGCACATTTCCCAGCTCTGCGTGGACCCCAGGGCGGCCTGGATGCGCGGCACAGTGGCACCGGCCTCCTGGAGACAGCAGGGGGCGCACTAGAGCCGAGAATGAACTCAGGGCGAGGGGCGGAGCCTGCGGGAGCCCCGGCTGCTGGTGACCTTCGCCGAGTAAACGCTGGGGGCAGAAGTCACCGCGCGGATGGTTTGAGGAGAAAAACAAAACGGGGTGTGTGTGTGTGGGGGGGGAGAATGAAAGTAGATTTTTCAAAAGAAGGCCGAAATTCCTTCCTTCTTACTTTATTTATTTTGGGACAGGGTCTCCCTCTGCAGTTTAAGCTGGCCTTGAGCTCACTGTGCAGCCCAGGCTGGCCTCGACCTGGCGGTGATCCCCCTGCCTCAGCCTCCCTTCTGTTGGGATCACAGGCATGCGCCGCCGGGGCCAGGGAGGCAGAATTTCTCACTCTGAAATCAACAGCATGTGTGACTTAGCGTGGCCACCACAGAGCTACCTGGAGTGGTTTTTCTCTTAACCCTTCTGTTCTCCTTTCTTTTAGTGTATTACAGGTTGCTCTGGTTTTATGGTGAGGAAAAGACCTCACATGCAATGAAAGAATATTGAAAGAGTTGTATAAAAGTTCCCCAGAGAGAGCAAAATGTCTCTGGAAGTCGTTCTTGCTCTTGGAAAAGGACTGGCTCAATTTCATTCCTCTCCAGCTCCGCATAAAGCCCAGTGCCGGGCTTCGTTCGTTCGTAAGCGAAACCAGCTCTCCTGTCTTGCTGCCGAAGCCCTGTAACCTCCAAATGCCTGAAGCGCCCAACGGGCCAAGATCTGGGTCCTGTAAACATCCTACGAGGAGGGGCTACCTGCGAGGGTGGCGGGGGACTCGCGGAAGCATCACCTCTCTCACACTGGGGGAGTGGGGGGCAGCGAGCACCACCCACTTGCCAGGCGACCCCGAGCAGCAAGTTAGGAGGATGTATTGAAGAAGCAGGAGCTGCTGGGCGTGGTGACGCACACCGGTTGTCCTGGCACTCGGGAGGCCGAGGCAGGAGGCTCCCCTGAGGTCCAGGTCAGTCTGGGCTACGTGAGCGTTCAAGGCCAGCCTGGACAGTTTGGCGAGACCCTGTCTCAAAACAGCAGCAACAGAAGGAATCATGTCCAAGCCCCGCCTGACACCAGGACACTTCAAGATTTCTACAAGAGAGCCATGAGCTCACACAAGGGACCAGGCTAAATGTGCACGCTCACATTAGACCCGGATGCAGTTTTAAGAATAACATAAAACTCCAAGAGCAAACTTCAAAATAAAAATGGCATATAGAATTTTTTTTTTTTAAACTTTAATCTAGGGGCTGGGGAGATGGCTCAGTGGAATAAGCGCTTCCCTGGCAAGCGCAAGGGCCCGAGTTCAATCCCTGATTCCGAAAAAAAAAAAAAAAAAAAAAAAAAGAAACAACTAAACTTTAATCTAGAACTTTGTCATTCAGTGTATTGGGCAAGAGTGACAGTTTTAGTTCCTTTATTATAAAGTATTATAGTATACTTCTATTTGATGAGTAAAGACTTGAACAATTAAAAAGAAACAATGTATATTATCTCATTGCATGATGATTTGATTGGAACACTTAAAATTTCTTACCCTGTTAAAAAGCCCATAAAACAGATTTTGTGAACATATGTTTTATGAGTCAATGCCAAAACAGGAGTGGTTCATCCTCAATCATGGACATAATCTTTAGAAGTCAACATTTAATTATTCAGCCTGTAAACACTCCATGCTTTCCTCCTCTTTTTTCATATTTATTATTATTATTATCATCATCACTATTATTATTATTTTTTTTTTTTGAGACAAGGTTTTGCTACATGGCCAGGCAGGCCTCGAAGTTGTGGCGACCCTTCCGCGCAGCCTCCGGGGTTCTCACCTCCACAACAGGTGTGCAACACCACCCCAGCACTTTTCTTCTATATTTAGATATTTCACCAAACGTACACCCTTCTTCTAGAAAGCAGGCAAACAAAAGAAAGTAGAAGACATAAAACCCACGCTTGAAGACTTGGAACTCCCAGCATCACTTGGCAATGCTGTGGGGGAGGAACAAGGAGCTCAGAGACAGCCGCCGCGCGGCGCCTTGACACCACGGAACAACTGCTTTCATTTCCAACGACACTCCCCTATACAGTTGTTTTCCTAGTGGTTGGATAAAGTTCTGGGAACTTAAGTGTGATCAAGGTGTTCCAAGCGAACGCAGTAAGGACATCTTCATCTCCCAAGACCTACCTCCTCAAAAACCTTTGTATTTTATGTAAGACGGGCTTTTAGACAGACTCGGGTCTTGTATTAACTACCAGCAGGTGGTGGTATTCGCAAACATGGTATAGGCCATACCGAGAGGGCTGTGAATGTAACCAATATGTGGTTCAGATTTATGGATTATGGATTTTAAAACATTTTTAATGGAGTTGTCAGCACTCTGAAGCCACTTCCATTCCCATCTGTTCTGTATGAACGTGAAAACTTGGAAGGCGCCTTAAAATACGCGCTTGCTGGAAGCCTCACGCCGAGACCCTCCAGTCTTCCCCGAGCACAGGCAGTAGTTTCTGTTTCTAAATATTGAACATTTCTGCCTGGTTTCCACACACACACACCTAGACAGATTCTCCCGCTGTTTTGGGGGCGCCTGGAGTCAGGATGCGACCCACTGTCTATTGGGGTGAGCAGGGCCCCCCACCGCGTACTTAGGCCCTGCCAACCTGGCCAACGCTCCATGGCGTGCTCCGGGTCCATGTGGTTGCCAGGGACAAGCTATGTGTGTTCTTGTCACCCAAAATAAAAAAACCTCCAGATTTCAGGGGATACAGCAGCCACAAAGCGGGGGGTCTTCAGCTAGCGAGTCCTAGCTCCAGGGCCCCAGAACAGGCCCGGATTGTTTGCTTTTGACCGGCAGTTGACCCCCAGGCCGCCGGCCTGATGGACTGTCGGACCATTAGCTCGCTGCTTGCATTCTTCTCCCCAAACACAACCGTCGGGTCCGACAGGGCGAGGGGGCACGGCAGACGGGGTGGGAAAGGGACAGAGAGCCGGAACAGGGCCTGGGGTTAGGGGACCTCATCCCCAGCCCTGGAGGAGACACTGGATCATAAAATGAAAAAAGAAAAAAAAAATCCAACTTAAATATCTGAATCCAGACTACAAGTTGGCAAGATGACATTTCCCAGATGTCTAAAACAAAATCATGGGTGGGCTTCAAATTGATGTTTGGGGGGATATGTTCTAAAGCATCTGATTTCTAGTTTAAAAGTGGGCAAAACTATTTTTTTAAAAGACATTAGAATTTTTTTTTTAAGTTACCATACCTCAACTGGTGTTAGTCGAGGCTTCCTGAGAGGGTTTCTTACTTCTTTCTAATGATTTAATGACCATGATTCCCAGGCCGCGCTGCTGTGGGGAATCTGACTCAGAACGCACTGCCTCTGCCCTGTGCGTTGGTGTGTGTCTAAAAAACAACTTTTGGTCTTATTATTCTCATGAAACAAATCAAGAGCCAAGCTCGCTTTCAAGCAACCTATCCATCTAGAGCAGAGCTGAAAAACACAAGATTGTTCTCCAGAGAGGCCCATCGGCGGGCCTGAACTTTGCCAGGAAAGGCGGAGGGAAAAGAAAAAGGAAATTGCGGTGAAGGACACAATTTTCCATCGATGAATCACTCTATCTCTAAACAAAGCAAAATGGAAGCTCATATTTTGTGCGCGCACACACACACACACACACACACACCCTCCAGCTCCGATTTCTTGCTGACAGAGCCATGCTTGTCCCCAGCTTCTTCTGATTTTCCTCCCGGGAGGACGGATGAGCTACGTCGTGCGACGCGAGGAAACATCTGCTTGACTCTCTAAAGCTGGCGCGGGAAGCCACAGCCTGCGTCCCAAATGCCACTCCTGCCCACGGGCCTCCCGCAGGAGTGCTGCGAGAGGGCGGCTCTTGCTCCCAGGGGACCTGCAGCTCCTTCCCCAGTTCCTCGGAACAGCATACACTTCTAGCGAAAAGATTTTATAGGACTTGTCTGTGGGGGGAGGGATTTCACGGATCCCAATCTGTTAAAGAGAAAAAATACCTGGATCTAGCTTTAATTTGGAAAGTTACTTCCCACCGAAGCCCTGAAGACTTGAGTGTGAACTTCACTTTCACCAAGGAGGGAGTCTTTTATTACCAAGCAGGCCGTGATGCAGTGGCGTGTGCGGCTGTGTTCGGAGCCTCCCACGACTGTTTTTAAATATCATAGTTATAAAATCAGCGCGCTGCCTTCCCATTTTGTTTTATTTTGTTTTATTCCAGTGCTATTGCCTTTGGCAGTGAGAATTACTCAGGAGCCCCACACCAGCTGGGGGTACTTTGGAGCACACTCAGGCTGGGACCTTGTCAAGTTTTTCTTTTCAAACCAGAAAAACAAAAAAACAAAACAAAAAAAAAAAAACCAAACCAAAAACAAAACTCTAGTTTGGGACTTGCAGCTGCCCAAAGGAAAACTTGTAAGGCAGGCGGGATGTGGGGGTGCGCGGCCCCCCATCGCCTTTTCTATTAGGCTCTTCTCACCTGGCTGCGCATTGCTTTTGGGCTGTCCAAGTTTTCAGCTAAACTCATTTTTTAAAGCCCTCAGATCTTTCATGATTCTTTTCTCGATGGAAGGAGGAGCGCTTGCTGTTTGCCGCCTCTCTGGGGCTGCTACCTTGTCTCTCCCTGCTCCTTCCTGTCAGCCCTGGGGCTGGCCAGGGACACCGCCGTGTGACAGTTAACCTGTGGCTGAGTTGGAGCTATCAGAGTGACAACCTTTAAAAAAAGACAGCAAGAGAGAGAAAGAAAAGTAGTCTACTTGACTCAAGCATTTGCCCAGATCGACAGATTTTCTGAGCTGCCATCAAAGTGTTCCTCACGGAGAGGAGAGGCTGACGCTGTGTACGTTGCGTGCTTTGCTTGCACAAGCAGGGCCCAAGTGTCAGAGAGGGGTCCCTTTATTATTGAAAGGCAGCCTTCACTCATCACGACAGATGGATGGCTGTCGCCCGTGAGGCACCCACCCTACCATGCCCAGCAGTAAATACAGCGCTGAAGTGTTAGCGAAAGCGAGCGGCTCCGTTTCCACGTGCTGTCCCCCTCTGCACACCCTCCTTCGCGCTCTCCCTTTTGACACCCCCCAACATGTTTATGGCTTGGGACTAGCGCGCACCCTGGGCTGGACCAGGCGGGAGTGTTCAAACGCCCAGCAGACCGTTTTCCTTGCCTTGAAACTGACCGAAGCCAAACACAAGGTGTTGCCCCCTGCCCCCCGGGGACCACGTTAGCACCCAGAGGGTGCGGGGTGACAAATGATTTCTCCTCACATGCATTTTCCGCGTCCCTGTCACACTCAGGATTCCAAATGCCTTTTCGACATGGAGGGGCTTTTGGTAAATGTCCAACTTCTGAAGTAGGAACACGGCCAGTATCGTTCCTGGGCTCCGGCGAAACGAAGACGTGGGGGGACCTAATGCTGGCAGGGTTCAGGGCAAAGAAAACTGGACGCTTCTGTCCACGCTGTGACTGGACCTGAACAATACCTCAATTTTACTTCATTTTCACAATAAAAAAAATACATAATGTTAAGCAGAAGGAACGGCAGTTGTGGAACTCTTCCAAAATCAATTTTAATTAAACACACACATGCGCGCGCGCACACACACACACACACACACACGAATGTTGAACATGCCTGTTTAATCAATGATTTTGGCTCCAAGGTGACACGGTCAGCGTTTATGCTTAGAGTTACCGCTTGGGACTACTAGACACTCCATAGAGCGGTCCTTAAGGTCAACACCCAAGTTGTTGTCCCGTATTAATCATTAGTAGCTTACAAAATGATAATTTTCCAAACCCCATTTATTTTCCTAAAGGAAGGATGGTCAGAATACTGGTTTAGTTTTACTTGTTACTATTCAAAGGACTGGGGCTGAATGTCAGCTTTATACTAGACTGCTTACCAAATTTTGCTGTATTTTTATTCCTTCATCCTGGGTCTTACCTACCAAGCCCCGGGAACTTTTCAGAAGGGAAATCATGAGAACCAAAGGTGTAGACAACCCAGGAATTGGTTACCAACAGATGAATGGGGGGCAGGGAGAGACACAAAGATCCTTCTCCTTCTCCTTCTTCTTTTTTGATCCGTCGTTTCTTGAAATTACACAGAAGCTGTCCCCGAGCCCCACTCTGTTAGTACGTATCATACAGGTGAAGAAGCCCACAGCCAAGTGAAATGACTTGCCTGTGACCACACAGGTAGTTAGCATATAAATGCATTTTAGGTTTGGAATGCTTTACTTTTTTTTGTGGAACCGGGGATTGAACTCAGGCCCTTGTACTTGCCAGGCAAGCGCGTATTCTACTGAATCATCTCCCCGGCCCCCATGGAATGCTTTACAAAGAGCATCTCACAAAGATTTTTTTTTCCCTCCAGAAAGAAAGCTCGGAGGAGCTTCTGATCTCATATAGTAGGCGATTACAGAAAGAGTCAGAGACTATCGAGGCTGCGTAACCCAGCAAGTAGTAGAGCGACGCAGGAGCTCTGCTTTAACTGCAGAACTTGTGTTCCGGGGCGTGCTTGTGGGCCAAGGCCCTGAATCGCTGCACATCCACAGCTTAATTTTTACATTTAATGTTATCAAAGCTAAAGCCACAACCAATTTTTATTGTTGTTGTTGTTGATCTTTCTGATACAGGATCTCGCTATGCAGTTCAGGCTGGCCTTGAGCTCACTTTGTAGCCCAGGCTGCTCTCGAACTCGCAATGATCCTCCTGTCTCAGCCTCCCAAATGCTGGGATTACAGACATGGGCCACCATGTCCGGCCCACAATCCAAGTTTTAAGCCACTTCATAAACAATTCTATAATTTACAAGGAAAATAAAAAGAGGGAAATGGAAGTTTTGAAATTTCTAAAAACAACAGAATGACTGACACTAACAAGATTAAAACATTTCCGAATCCTAAGGAGTCCTGGATGGATGGGAAGGACCCAGGTCCCCACGACCAGGTGAAAAGCCCATTCCAGATGCATTAAATTATTACAATACATAAGGCCACACGAGCAAAGTGGATGGATGACGCGGCAAATGATTCTGAGAAAGGACTAACGTGAAAGAAAATCAACTTGGAATCTTATTGCACGCTAGTTTAAAAAAATTATTCTGCTTGAGTTAAAGATAAATGTATAGAGGTTAAATTATAAAACAAAACTGGAAGAGAATTAAATACGTAGCAATTCTTCAGCAAAAGGAAGATATTGTGAGTTCGGTGTGATAATAAATAAATAAATAAATATGACTATATTTTTGAAAACACAAAGTATTTCTCCTGTTTGTAATAAAAGTCAATCTGCTCTAGGACTAGAGGCTGGGATAGAAGCATTTCAGGAAACTGACCCCACGGGACATGTTTTCCCAGGCAGAGTAAACCTGCTACAGTGTCATATATTTTTGTTTGTTTATTTTGAGACAAGGTCTCCCTATGGCTGGCTTTCAACTCACTAACCCAGGTCTGGCCTCCAACTTGCAGGGTTCCTCCTGCCTCAGCCTCCTGAGTGCTGAGATTACCCGTGTATGCCGCTATGGCTATTTTATTCCAATTCTTGACTGAGACTCATTGCTACAATCAGTAACTTTATCAGTTTATATTTTGCCCTCCTAAATTTATGTTTTGACAGCTCTCAAAAAATGGTAGCGATGTGTGATTCTTCATACTCTCAGTTTGTTATACTACAGCACGGCCGCTACAGAGCAAAAACTTCCTGGAGAGACGAATGATACTAACTCTGTTCTTTGGGTATTTAATTACTGTAGGTGATTTAAGCATTGTAAAAACAGCAACATTTCTTCAGCTTTTTAAAAAAAATTCTCTCCCGGGCTGGGGAGAGAGCTCGGCGGTCTAAGCACCGGCCTGGCAAGCGCAAGGACCCAGGTTTGATCCCCAGCATCACATGCAGGGCCAGCCCCAGAACCCCAGGTGTGCCACGTCGGCCACCGATACCTGGCGTGGGGGCGCATGCCTGTAATCCCAGCGCTGGAGAGGCCGAGGCAGGAAGATCACTATGAGTCTGAGCTGCATAGTGAGACCATGTACCAAATAAATAAATACGATTTAAAAAAAATTCTCTCCCCTTTTTAATCTTAGGAACTAAGACTTTGGAATGATGGTCATTATCTTTATCCATTTTCTTTTTCTTCCCAGATTCTTGGGACAAGTTAATATTTGCTAATATTGTCAATTGATTGCTTGATCGATCAATTGAGATAGCCTTCACGCGGTAGTGCAGGCGGGGCTTAAACTTGCTTGTGTAGCCCAGGCTGGCCTCGAGCTTGTGGCGCTCCTCCTGCCTCAGCCTCCCCAGGGCTGGGATGGTGGGCACCGCCACACCCGGCAGTATTTCCTCCGTGATGAGGATTGGCTCGTTTTGATGCAGGTCTGTCTCCTGCGGGAAGCGGCCAAGTCTCTGGGGTACTGGGAACGACCTTCACGGCACAAGCACACGCTGAGAAGTCAGGGAGCTGGGGACCAGGTTTGAATCTAGGCCAAAGAGTGACTTTTTGGGGGAAATTTTTCTGAAATTCATATTTGTTACTCAGAAGGGCCAGTCAGATAGCTCAGCGGATTAAAGCACCTGCTTAGGCAGATGCAGGGACCAGGTTCCATCACCTGTGTGCCGTCCCAGCCCCGCCCCCAGGGTGCGCTGAGAGGGCAACTGAGACTGGGCATGGTGGTGTGTGCCTGCAATCCCAGCGCTTGGGAGGCTGCAAACAGGAGGATCACTGTGAGTCCAATCTGTGTGGAGTGAGGCCCTGTAGACCCTATACTAAATACATATTTGTTACCCAGGAACAAGAATTTGAAGAGAAAACCTCTGGCATGGCCTGCTGTCGTGGGCCTTCCAGCGGTGGGTTCCTGGGCATCCCAGGGTCAGGAGCAGCCCCAGGCCTGGGGGACCAAACGTACTTCCAACCTCAAATTCCTCTGTGGCCGCTTCCTTTACTTTCGCTTCGCCACATTTCCAGCGAGGCCATCTGCGTGGCCACCTCCACCTGACCTTACCACCCCTACTGCCTTCACAGACGTCCCGGCTCTGTCTGCAAAGCTCCTCCTAATTTGTTCTCCGATGTGTCCAGCCGCCCATGCCTGCCAGTTCCAGGGACCCCTTCCTGGCCACTGGTGCCCATCTCCCTGCGGTTCCTCCCTAAGCTCGTTCTTTCCTCCTCTGGCTCCCTGGTGTCCCCTCAGGGTCCCCTGGCGAGCACCTCTCCCTGCCTTCTCCTGTGCTGCAGTCTTGCAGGGCACCATCTCTGGGCCTCCTGTCCTCCAGCCTGGTCTGTCTCCCCAGGTGATCTAGCCTTCAGGCTTTCCCACGAGGGTGCTTAGACCTGTTTCCACCTGGGCAAAGCTCTTCCCCTGACGTTCTTCACCTGTTGCAGCAAGTCCTCAGGATTTAACTCTTTGAGCCTGGGCGATGAATTCATTTTTGGACAGTGTTAGTCAAGGCTCTAAGGTGCCAGGTAGAAAAGTAACTCAAAGGGTCAAGGGAGAACCCAAGCCCAAGCCTGCAGCCACCAGCTACTGCTGCCGCCACTGTGGACACACAAGTGTCCTCACATCCTCGTGTCATTGTGTCACTTGATCAAGGTTCAGTCTTGCTTTCCTCTTCCAGTTTTGGGAGACAGGGTCTCACTATGTAGCCCAGGCTAGCTTTGAACTGGCAGAGATCCTCCTGCCTCAGCTACCCAAATAATGAGGTTGATTGGTCCTCTACCTCTTACAAAATAAAGGCTAAAACTGAGAAACAGGTGATAGGTACGGTCAGAAAATAAGCTCCCAGACTCTTCACAACCACACCTGTCCCACCGGCCTGCCTCTCTCCTGCAGGAGTCTTAGCACGCCAAGTGTTTTCACAGACTTGCCTGTGTCCTGCGGTTTTCTCTTTCCAGCCTCTCCCTGCTTTCCTCCATTATTTGCCTAACTCTTACTCATCTTTCAGCATTTACTGAAGCGTCACCTCCTCTGTGAAGTCTTCCCTGATGCCCCGGGCACGAGGAATCATTTATTTTTGTTCTCCTCCCTAGCGCTTTGCTGAAAGCACCCATCTATCTCAATGATGGTCGCCAGCTGTCCACATCTGTCTCCCACCGGATTATTAGTTCCTTGAAGGCAGGGACGGGCTCAGATTCATCTTTATATCTTCGGGCGTCCGCATTAGTAAGCACGTTTGCAGGAAGGATTAGCAAGCTGCAGAGGTGACGCTGCTACCATAACGAGGTCTCTGAACTGACGGTTTACATTTCTCAGCTTAATTCCGTTTGCCCACGCGTAGCACCTTCCTAACCATTTCAGATGAAACAGTCTCGTGGGGTCTCGGTCAGCCTCACCTTGAGTCAGGTGACTTTCGCGTTTTCTTTAGCTGAAGGAGGGACAGCAATGAGCCTCTTGCTCTTTCCAACTCAGGCGGCGTCAGTCCTTCCTAAGTCTTACGAGGAGTTCCACTGGGCTTCACTGGTGAATGTTTCCTTCAGAAGCAGGGCTTCAGTGAGGTGCCCAGCCTTCTCTGCATCTTCTACTCTGGCTTTATGATGAAGAAAACTAAAGTGTCGTATGCAATAAAGTCTTCATGGAGCAGGCTTTAGACACTGTCATCTGTAACAGTGGAAACAGTGTCTGCGTTTTTGAATCAGTTTCCTGATAGTAAAAAAAAAAAAATCTACGAAAGCATCTGCAAATCAAATGGTTGTCTCAGTTACTCTTCTCTCGTTGCTGGGACAAAATATCCGAAACCCAAAATGAAGGAAAGAAAGGTTTATTTATTTTTATTTATTTATTTTTTAAAATTTATTTATTTATTTATGTGTGTGTGTGTGTGTGTGTGTGTGTGTGTGTGGCCAGCTCAGCCCACCAGGGGGCGGGGCTGGCTGGCATGTGGTGCTGGGGGATTGAACCGCGGTCCCTGCGGTCCCTGCGTTTTGCTAAGCTTGTTCTAAGTAGGTGCTTTAGACCACTGAGCCATCTCACCAGCCCCAAAAGAAAGGTTTATTTAGCTCACAGTTACTGGAGGTTTGAGTCCACACTTGGCTGGCTCCAAGGCAGAGTGGCATGTGGCAGAGAGCAACCTTTCATGGCAGTGGCAAAGAGCAAGAGAGCAAAAGGGAGGGGTAGCGGCAACAAGGGCTACAGACAGCAAGTCTGTCTCCCTTATGCTGCATCCAGGCTATCCGCCCCAGGCTGGGTGCAGTATTCACACCCATAATCCCAGCAGCACTCACACCCATAATCCCAGGGGATCATGAGTTAATCACAAACTCTAGAAGTCCGGCCCATGACTGCATGAGGCTTTGGGGGGACAACTGGACACAAACCACAACAACGGTCAATAAGAACCACAAGCTTAAGAGGAAATTTAAGTTTCTCTTTAAAGAATATTTTCTCTTACATCATGGAAATTCTCCCCATCCCATAATACATTAAAAAAAATTTACAGAGTGTTTTGATCTTCCAAAAGTTTGGAACAAAATATAATTTAGAAGACTAGATTTCTTTTAAAAAGATATTATTCAGTGGCCGCTTCTAGTACAAGCTGAATATTAAAGTTGCATTTCTAGAAACCAAGATCTTTTTCTTTTCTTTTTTAATTTTTTTTTATTTTAGGGAAGGCTCTACAGGATTTCAGGGTCTCACTACCAGATAGTGATCATAGTGATCCGCCTGTTTACAGCCTCCCTGGGATTACAGGCTCGCCTGGGATTACATTCCTAGGCCTGCTGTGGCAGCCGCCTGGGGGCGGGGCTGGCACAGCAGGCCTAGGACTGAACCCCCCCATCTGCCTAAACAGGTGCGTTAATCTGCTGAGCTATTTACTAAAGAGGTGCGTTATCCACAGGCCCTAGAAACCAAGATATTTCAGATATAACCTCAAAGTAACAATCCCTGTCATTTGCAGTTTAATTTTTCTGTACTGAACTTAAATGTGAAAGAAATCGGACTACAGAAACCCATTTCTGTTTCTAACAGCGTTTCCGTTTGAAAACTAGTTTGGAAGATTTCAATTCTGAAGATGTTGATTTGCTTATTTTTGGTTGATCTATTTATTTATTTTCTTTAAAAAAATCTTTTTTCTCTTCAGCATTTACTGAAGTGTCACCTCCTCTGTGAAGTGTTCCTTAAAGTTCCGGGCACGAGGAATCATTCATTTCTGTTATCATTATTTTTGTTCTCCTTCTTAGCGCTTTGGTTGATTATGACTGCATTCTGTAATCAACAGCCGCCTCAAGAAAATGGAATTAAGGGGACACTGAATTGGCCCCTAAAAATAAGTGGGAAGGTCTTTTAACCAATGGAAATCATATCCCCACTGTGTGTGCGTGTGTGTGTGTGTGTGTGTGTGTGTGTGTGTGTGTGTGTGTGTGTGTTACCAGGGATTGAACTCAGGCCCTTGCGCTTGCCAGGCAAGCCCTTATTCTACTGAGCCATCTCCCTGGCCCTCACCACTGGAAATCATAAAAATACAGATCACTGTATACAATCCTGTTAGGGTACAGCTCAGGGCTGATGCATAGAAAACAAGGAAAGCGTCACCATCTTTCGGGTGTGTTGGTGGTTTCGGACTCACTGCTGAGGACAACAGAAAAGAAAGGGATGTTGCATCAGCTCCATTTGTGCTACAGGGAACCGTCCGGCGTTCTGGGCTGTTTCATAAGTAACCTCAGTGAGGCGGCAGCCCGTCAGGCGGCCTCTCCAGCAGAATCATGCTCCGGTTTTGTAGGAGTTGTAAAGTGAACAATCTAGTGCACCGCCTGAGCCTCTCCGGTCTCTGCCTCGGGCTACACGTTCCGGTGATGCTCAGGCCCTGAGCTCACCCGGGTCAGGACCAAAGCCGACCTCACTGCTGGATTCTCAGCTCCACCGCTGCCCAGCAGGGCAAGGCACGTGAGGGGAGGGGGGAACGCATGGCAGTGACGTCAGCACGCACTGTTGCGTCCGCGCCCAGCGACTAGCTCAAGAGGTGTCCCAGAGGAGAGGGTGTCCACATGCCGAGCCTCGAGATAACAGCACACCTCTTTACAAGAGGGAGCAGAGAAGCTTTTCTTTTCTCTCTTTTTGTCTTTTTGAGACAGGGTCTCGCTGTGCAGTTCCGGCTGGCCTTGAACTCACTTTGTGGCCCAGGCTGCTCTTGAACTTGCTGCAGTCCTGCCTCAGCCTCCCGAGTACTGGGGATGCAAGCGTGCACCACCACGCCCATCCAGAGACACTTTTAGGGCAAAGAAAAAATTTAGAAGCAGCGAGTCAGCTTCAGGAGAGATATCCGAGCGGCCTCCGGGGAGAACGTTCCTGTCCCCTTCCTTGTTGCAGGACGAAGAGAGCTCACCCAACTTGCCAGTGGCCCCCAGGCCCGCGCTGGCAGCTCCCGGGCCACCCAGCATTGCGAGGTCCTTTGTGTCAGGAATGCACCGACACATAGCAGGGACGCTCTGGATCTTATTCTTCCTGAAGATAAAACGCGTCCAAAGACCAAGACGACTTTGGCAGGATGAGGCCGAGGAGCGGTGTTCAGAGTCAGGCAGCGCTGGCTTCTCGCAGCTCCGCTTTCTGCAGACTCCTCCGCCTGACAGATGGCCGCGAAGCCACAGGGCACTGGGGAAGGACACGGAGCGGGGGAAAGCAGGGGGTCCTCGGGGCCCGCCTACAAGCGCAAAGGTCTTGTTCAGGTGAGAGAAAATGTGCCCTAAACTCCCCCGGTTCAGCTGAACAGGTAATTACAGAGTTAATAAAACACGGATTCCTGACACCATAGATCCTAGCGCCGCGTGGATGTCACGGTCGCTAAGTGACTTTTCAGTTTGCTGATCATTGATCCACCAGACACTAACAGCTCCGATCGGATCAATGTGGGATGACGTATTAGGAGGGCTCTGCATGTTAAAAATCTACTGGAAATTTTACATGAAAGAGTTCATTATCTGCGGAATGTGACCCGTGTCCAAGTGATACATGTGGACCATTTGTCAGAATTTTTTTCATGATCAAAAAAAAAAAATTTTTTTTTTTTTCCCTAAAAGCTTAATTATGTGAGACATTCCACTGCCCAGAAGTTGAAGTCACTCGGGCGCCGTGAATGGGTAAACATGTTAATTCGAGGCTCTGCCTCTGTCAGCTTTGCTCTTGCCCAGATGTCCCCGCTTGCCTCTGGGCACCCTGCTCGGGGTCATCACTGCTAGAAGCGGGGGGCCCTTCTCTGTCCCGGTCCCCTGGGTCCCTGCCATCAGACAAGTTCTCAGAAGGAAGTAGACAGAGACTGTAGCAGTGGGGAAGAACTCACCCCTTTGTTCTCAAAAGACAGACCCGGAGCAAGAACAATTAGCTTGTTCCACACCAGGGGGTTCTGCAAAATGTATTTGGCTTTGAGTATTTTATGGAGATATAATTTAAAACCAAATGCAGTTCTTTTTAAATGCAAAATTTGTTAAACGTTGAAAAGAATATGCTTATGGTAGTAGTTGTACAACCGCTACTGAATCAGGAGTATAGAATTATCTCGGTCACTCCCCAGTGTCCCTCTGTGACCCTTTGCAGCCAATCTACTCACCCTGGCACTGGCTCTGGCATCTGCTGATCTGTGTTTCTGTCTCTAGCTTTGACTTTTTTTTTTTTTTATAAATGTCCCTACATGAAGATATTTATTTATTTATTTATTGTGTGTGTGTATGTGTGTGTGTGTATGTGTGTGTGTGTGGCCAGCTCAGCCCACCAGGGGGCGGGCTGGCTGGCTGGCATGTGGTGCTGGGGGATTGAACCGCGGTCCCTGTGCTTAGCTTGTTCTAAGTAGGTGTTTTAGACCACTGAGCCATCTCACCAGCCCCTCTAGCTTTGACTTTTAAAGGATGTTGTGTCAATGAAACCATCCGGTGTCCAGTCTTTTATGTCCGGCTTTCTTCAATTAGCATACAGCCTGTAAGATCCAGCCCCACTGCTGGCTGCACCTGCAGTCCTCTGGCTCGCTGGGTTATGGTTGACGCATGCGCCTACTTGAGAAGTTCAGAAGTCTCATGAGGCTGCTCAACATCCTCATCCCGTGCAAGGGGACCGGGAGGGGTGTGAGCGCTGTACCCACCCTGGGGCTGGGAGTCTGCTTATAACAGACAAGAGGAAAACAGGCTTGCTTTTCCCGCCTTACACTGTTGCTTTCGCTATCCTCTGCCGCCTTGAACTGGTGCCCCTGTGCTGTGCCACCCTGCCTTGGAACCAGCTGATAATGGACTGAAACGTCCACAAACTATGAGCCAAATAAACCTTTCCTTCCTTAATTTTGGGCATCCGGTATTTTTTCCCAGCAATGAGAGAAGAGACAACCAGCCCTAATGCTGAATGGCATTGCATGACCATGATTTATCTTCTCCCTTGCACCTTTGCATTTCCAAACCAGCGAAGGAAATTTACTTGTTCAGAAACCTTCAACTTCAGCTATGAAGTTACCTTAAAGACAGGGCTTAGGAAACAAGCCCTGATGCTGTGACTGCCGTTTCATTGTCTAATGTGGCACTGCTGACTTGTCTTGTTAATGCCACCTCTCACCCCAGTGCTTACTGGTCCCTAAAGCAGGTGGGCTTGGGGTCCCTTGCCTGTGTGCATCATTTGGAAATTCATGAATCGAGGCAAAAAAAAAAAAAAAAAACAGTGAAAAAGACTCTAGGTCTTTAGACAAAATACATCACGCATCTGAGAACCCAGAGAAACACTGGATCTGATATTTAGATGCCTTGAGACTGGTGAAAACTGGGATGGGTGCCTGAGGCAAACCTAGACCCCTACGTGATTTTTCCCCAGGCAGCCCAGACTGCCACCAGCTGTGCTTGGAACCCCATGATTAGTCTACGAGGCTGCCACACCCTGCCTAGTGCTGTAAGATCAAAAGGCCTTCGATGTCACTGTCCCTTCTTGTAGATGCCACCAAACTCATTGATTGGCCAATCCAACACTACTACTGGCAGACATTTGTAGCTGTTCAGATTTTAATGGGATCTATCTATCAATATGATTTGTTTTGTTTTTACAATGCTGGAGATTGAACAGCATTTTGAGACAAGGTCTCTCTAAGCTGCCCAGTGGACTTGCAATCCTCCTGCCTCAGCCTCCCAGCCTCGCAGAGTTCAGTAGTTACAAGTGTGTGCCACCTCACTGGCCAATAATGTTTTTTACAAAGTCAGTTATAGGATAAACTAATGAAGATAAGGAATCACTTTAGGGGACCCAGTTTCCTTTAAGGCATTCTATATCAAATAGAAACTTTGTGGTGAGAGGAATGGTAGAGTAGCTGTGAGACCACGGCATAGAGACTGTTGGCCAGCTTGGATAGATTATCTCAGAAGTGGCCTCTTTTTCATTGTCCTTGGAGGCACGAGGGCCTGTGGTGGCTTCAGCTGGCTCTGCAGGTTATGATCTGGGAAGGAGGTGTGGCTTGGTACACAGGTGACTTTCTGTTCAGTTGTGCACTGTCACTGTTTAGAGACAGCTTCTGCAAAGTACCATCAGCACACTGTGGGAAAATACACCTATATCCACTTGGCCCTTCTCCAGAGGGGCATGTGAGTGCTCTGGCAGCTAATGTCTATTTTGTTTCTTATTTACTTTTTTTTTTTTTTTTTTTGGATAAAGTCTCATTGTGTAGCCCAGGCTGGCCTTGAATTCATTTCCATCCTCCTGCCTCAGCTTCCCGAGGGTTGGGATTCCAGGCGTGTGCACCCTGCCCGGCCGTGTCTGTTTTAGCAGCTCCAGGAAATTGAAAATCGTGAAGAAAACTGGCCCCCGTGAAGTCTGAGAAGACTTGGCTTTCACAGGATGCTGGAGGGTCTCGTGCTGAGCACCACGAGAAGATGGAAGGGGCTTAGGTTCTGTTGACAAAATCCTCCTACAGAAATTCTGATTTGGTTGCCAGATCGGTAGTTTGGAGGGTCTGAGAGGCAATGGAAGTCACATGGAAAGACGCCCCAGTGGGGAGCAGCCTGCACGTGTGGGACAAGCGTTCTCTCCCTGGAGCTCCAGGACTCTTCCTGCAGGTGGGGAGGCTTCTGCTCTGCTCCCGCAAGCGCCCCACTCTCTCACAGGGTTGTGTGGAAATTGGGCTGCCCTGGGGTGAGCTCACAGCAGTCTCCACAAAGGGTTGCAATTTTTAAAAAATTTTATTTATTTATTAGATACAGGGTCTCACTACGCAGTTTGGACTTAGAGTGATCCTCCTGCCTCAGCCTCCCCAGCACTGGGCTGGCATGCCATGCGGTACCGGGGATCAAACCCTGGTCCTTGTGCTTGCCAGGCAGGTGCTTAGCCGACTGAGCTATCCCCCCAGCCCAGGTGTTGCGATTTTATTTTTTCTTCCGTTTTTTAATTTTTGACCATTAATAGTGGCTCTGCTTGGGTGAAAGCCTTAAAACAATCTAAGGAGTTTGCCTGGAAAGTTTAGTGAGGGCAGGAAGATGGCCCCTCCCACTGCCCCGCAGGGCGTGCCTTCGATTTCTGATGTTTCTGAGTGGGATCTTTGGTAGAACATATTGGCAAAGCTGCCCAAGCCCTGCAGGGGAGTGTGAGGGAGGGCGGCCTGCAGTCCCTTGTGCAAGGAGAGTGACGCATGCTCCTGTGTGTAATGACACCTCACCCACAGATGCCCAGCAGGTTACGTGATGTAATTCCTCAGACTGAACTTCAAATTTCCTTCTAAAGCAGCGCGCCATAAAAACCTTCTGTAAAAGGAAACATCACTAATCACGTATTTATTATGTAAAGAAAAAATTCCCCTATATATTCATATTTATGTTGCCATATTAGCTACTGTGAAATTGTTACTGGCCAAAAGTAATTATCTACTCAAGGCAGGTAAAATATTTATAAACGTGATTCAAATTACCTACATTCAGGGACTTAATAAAATCCTTTCAAATAAATTCCCCTCTAAAAATTCAAAACTGTGCTAGCAGGCATTAACTGGTGGGTCATTTGCCTCCAATTCTAGCTCAGAATGGATAAAGCAAACCACGGATTTCGACCCCCAAACTCTCTCCTGTCCCCCTAAAGTTTTGCAAGAAATTTCTCTGTAATGCTGCCACTGTCTTAGGGTGAACTGGTGAAGGGTCCCCAAGAGGCTGAATAGAAAAGCGAGGAGAGGGTCCATGAATTCAGCGGGAGGCAAACGAGCAAACCGGAAATCAGCGAGTAAGTCGAAGCCGTGGGCACATCCAGCAGGCGCAGAACTCGGCAGCCCCCTCGTGCGTGCATACGCGCACGGAGGCACATGACTTCCTCCTCAGAATTGAATTCTTGGGCCGGCCAGATAGCTCAGCAGATGAAAGCGCCTGCAAGCACGCGCAGGGCCAGGGGTTCCATCCCCAGGCCTGCCCTGCCGCCCCCCCCCCCAGGCTTGCTGAGACAATTGAGACTGGGTGTGGTGGTGCACGCCTGTAATCCCAGCTCTTGGGAGGCTGTAAACAGGCGGATCACTATGAGTCCAATCTACTACTGAGACCCCGAACACCCTGAGACCCTTCCCTAAAATACAGAAAAAAACCAAAACAGAGCAGTTTCTTAAAAATGAAAATATCAATATAGAAACAAAACCAAAAATACAGCACACTTTTACAGAAACGGTAAAACGGCTCATTCTTTTGTGCTTTTGCATATGAGCTGCAGAAAGAGTTAAATTGATTATTCTGTTATTGGTTAGTTAAATACTTCTCAGGTTATAGGGATCATTAGCTTATCAATCAAATATCAGCTAGTTACACACAAGATCTCAGATAGGAGACTATCTATCTATCTATCTATCTATCTATCTATCACAAATCAAGTGGTACAGAGAAGCCTGTATTTCAATGTAGATTGTGAATTGGCTACAGTACATATGTGACACAGCTAAGTAAATGTTCTTCCATATTACACCTTTGACAGCAGCATGGTAAAAACATGTAACAGGGTAATTTACAGTACATGAAACTCACACATAAACTCATATTTTAAAAATAAAAGGTAAAAAATAATGAATTGACTTAGGAACTTGGTGTATCTTTAATTACGGTGTGTTTAGTAATAGTGGTATTTAATTTGACAAATACTCAGTTCCTTTACAGACTATTTGTTAGTCTGTCAGATTCCTATAAATTTCTGGGAGAGTTTAGGCAAGTGGTAATATTTAAGGGAGACATATTCTGATTAATTATCTGAGTGATCAGTCTGATACACAGTGAATTATGAAAGCCATCGATAATTTCCTCTTATTTTTAGATAGCAATAACTCGCTACAAAAAGTTCCATTTTAATGGGTTCATCGAGCTATAACTTCTCAGAAACAATGAAGACTGTATCAGAATCATGGCTGCCTACAGGACTGAGAATAAATGGAAACACTTTCGTTCTTGAGGTAAACTGCCAGGTATCTTAGCCTCCTTGTTATTACAGCCGTCTCTACCTAAAGGCAACAGGAATGCTGGGAAATGACACAAAACAATGACTTTAAGAAAATACAGAAGTGGCATATACATATAAAATAAAAGTCTGTGAACTTGTGCGGTGGATAGCAATCGAGCTACTTGTAATAGAATGGGAATAGCATGGCTCGGGGCGACGGAGTGAAATGATGCTGAAAGCCGCTCTGCCAACCAAATGGGAAATGCGACACCTGATAATGTCAAACGCAGGCATCCCTGGGGTACCACGTAAAATTATTATAAAGCGGTGATATAACAATATAAAGTTAATTTTATTAAAATTAACAATACTTCCCATGAGCACAAGACAATCTATATTCAAAATTAAAACAGTAGGAATATTTATCCATTGGCAATTCTGATAGGCTAAGTATTGTTGATTCCTACAAGAAATAAAGTTGCCAGGCCCTTCTTTTTTCCTATATGTTCATAAATACTCAACCTTATGAATAATACTACATCCGAAGGCCTGAAATTAAAACTGTTTCTCGGTACAAGTCAATACCTCTTTGGCCTGTCGCCAGGGTGAAATTTCTGCCTATTACTTTTCAAAAATAAGCTTTATATCCTGGAAATAGATGGGATGCATCAGTCAAATTTGCACTGCACTTTTAAGTACAATTAAAAGAAATTCATAAAATTAGTAATATCATAGCACTCCTTGACTCTGGATGCTGATTTCTGATTTCTCCTTTTTTTTCCTACTATTTGCACAACTCTTTGCAGTTTTAAGTAAAAAAAAATACGAAGTTTTAGGCTTTATTACCTCCTAAAAAGAATATTGAAGGTTTAACCTGTAGCAACTGTTGGCGCTTGGGAACATATCGTTTTGATATTTTTATCTATGGGGTCACAAGCATACTTTCTTGTTTAATATTTAATTAAAAGTAAATCTAAATGAAGACCATCCATCCTACGGAGTGAATTTTACTTTTTCATCTAAACTAAATATGTATGTCATAGCATTTCACTTAAAGATGAGCTGCAGTTAAAGTCAGACCCCATCGATGGAAGAACTAAACACTAGTTAAAAATCTGAGAGTTCGTCAGCAGCACCCAGGAGCAGGGCGGCAGGTATGTCCTCAGGACTAGGGTGAGTTTTGCTCTTGGGGGAACAGAAGAGTTTGGTTTATGAAGTCACAACATTTTGAGGAACTTTATTTTAAACACTAGAGAAAACCTATTTTATTCCTTTGGAAATGTAAATCCACAAAATCTATTATGATAAAGATCCCTCTGTAGGAAATTTTCTTTTCTTTGATGATTAGTAATTATAGATTATAAAGTAGAACAAGGAGCAGTTTCAAAATTCTTTGTAATTAAAGGTGGCAGCATTTTTACTGCTGTGATCAGACAAAAGAATTCAAGTCATAAAAAGTAGGCCACATTATTAAATTTAATTCAAGGGAAGAGAACTTAAGCTAACCCCAAACTCTGCTCCAGGTATGAGCAGAGCATAGAAACTCTGGAGATGGGTGAAGTTGGAAGACACCCAAGAACTGCCCCGACCTCTTTTATTCTTCCTAATTTCCCTCATGTTGTTAAGGCGGGAAAGGGACATCGGCACTCTTTCCACCATAACTTACCACGCCATTTCTCCTGTGGGTTTCATTTCTCCCGTATTTTCTATTTCAACACAATGCGTACTGTATCATTTATTCCCCACCCCAGGAATGCATACACCACCAAGCCCGGGTTCTTTCTTCTCCCGATGTACCTACAGCGCCTAGAACAGTGCCTAGCGTATGGGATGTAGCTAATGAATAGTCTTTGAATAAACAAATAAGCCTTTGTCAACTGGATAATTAGGGCTAGCAGAAGCCAATTTTAAATATTCCAAATAAAGATATTTTACAAGAAATTCAAGGTACTCCATGGAGCTCTAACTTTGGAAGCACACGTTGTTATACCTTTCAGCTTCTCTTGTGGGGTTACTTCTGGGTTAGGTGTTTCTTTTTTCCTTTTGAATTGGTGAAAACACCTTTGGCAAATCTTTTTGGTCACTGGAGCTAGAAAAAAAATAACGAGTCTCTTTGCTCTCTTTCTCAGCGGTCCAGGTAGCCGCTCTCTGGCTTCCCGCACAGGGCAACCTGGAGTCTCTCTTCCTGCTGAACAATAGGACCGTTCTGAGAAATGAGCGGCGGCTGGGCAGTCAGGCTGTCTTGCAGACAGCACTGGAGATTCCCCTGATGAGATGAGTTGGCGGAGCAGCACACCTTCCGAATCACCTGGCGCTCAGTGTCTGAGGCACTCGCTCTGCTTACACCGAGTGCCATCTGGTTCCGTAGATATAATAACAATTATTCCACTGAGGTGTGGAGCTCCCTAAATCATATTAATACACCGCGGCTCCACTAGCCTTCTAGGGGTGGATGCCTTTGTGTGCTCCCATTTAACCTGGGTAATGCGCTCAAACAAGGCCGCCTCATCATTAAGAATTGATTTTTTATTTATGTGAATGTCGCTGGCAATCCCACGATGTCCCTTTGTAATTCAGCTGCTCAGGACTGCGCGCTAGCGTTAATCTATTTTTATAGCATATCTTTAAAAATTTGTAGCATCTTGCTACATTTGGATATTTATGTAGAGATTTGTGTCTCCGCAGAAAACTGTTGTTAGCTTTGGAGATCCATTTTATACGGCAAGAGGGCAAGTAGCTAATACACTTCATTAGCTATCTTATATCAGATAAGGGTTTATTTCTTTAAATTATTTAACCTTGGTAGAACCTACTGAAAAAAATCACATAAATTACCAATACACTAATGAAAATCATTAGTTAGCTTATTCAAAAAAGAAAGAAAGAAAAACTCTAACGAGAATAAAATTAAAACATTTTAAAACCAACCCTCTGGAAGTAGTTTATGAGAATAACTTGGCGGATGTACAATCATTCCTCCCTTCTTGATGCTGTCATTGGCCATTCAGTCACTGACATCAGCAGCTGCCCTGAAGGGCAAACACTTACCAAAGAAAAAAAAGTCATATTCCTTTTTTTCTGCCTGATTAAAAAATTGATTGTGAGTCATAATTATAATTATACATCCACCTTAATGGCTTTTCCTATTTTTTTAAAAAAAAAGAATTGAAATTAAAAACAATAAGCAATAATAAAGACAAAGGAATAAAAATTTTAAAAACCTCAAGAACAAAGTCTGCATGACAAAAATTATTCTTTAAATCCAGTTTTCTAGGGAGTCCTTACGGTCACGTTAAATAACGACCTCGCGGGGAAGCCATGTCAGAGCCCCTCCTCTTCATAAAGCATCAGCTGGTGCCTTCCAGAAGTGGCAGACTTCTGGGCTCTGGGAGGCCACCTGTGTCCCATCCCTTGTCCTCCCCACCTCAGGCTTGTGCTGTGAGGCAGCCCCGTCTTGGATGTGGTCTTACAGCAACTCCTAAAGAAGTTCAGGGAAGTTTTGGGGCATTCTTCCCCAACAAGTCTCGGTCTACAGGACGTGGCAGACCTGCAGACTAATTTTAGAAAAGACCCTTGCGTCCGCATGAGCGAGCCAGACAACCGAAAAACAACCACGCAAGTGTGACATTCGAACTTGAACAGGTCTGTCCTAAAAGCTTAATTAGACGCCCAAACTGAGCAGAGTCCACACTGGAGTCAGAAACGTGAAATCAACGCAGTTTTCAGTGTGATGCCCTAAGACCTGCTGCTTCAGCTGCAGTCTGTACAAGTTCTTTCCTAAAAGTGGTGAACGTGACCTTCTTTACTATGGCTGGTGGTATAAATAACACAGGGAACTGTGTGCTTTTGCATTCGATGAAGGGATACATTAAATGCTCAGATACTTGCACTGAAGAGGGGTCTGCATGGAAGCCAGCCACGTTTCTCTGTGTTCCTTCAGAATTATGTGTGGTTAAGCAGTGATCAGGAATAATACACGTGTCAGCTTTCTGAATACAGTATTGGCCCTAAATATTATTATTCTTAAAAAAAAAAAACAAAACACCACTTCACTAAGAGGATAAAAGGCGGATTAACCACCTAAATGCCTGCAAGCGGAGATCTGAGGTCAGGGACAGTCTCTGGTCTGTCCCTGGCGCACGGGCAGGCTCTGAGTTAATACCGAGATTTGGATTCCACGGCTTACAGCTAGATTTTAAAACACAGTGACGATGGCCTCAGAACTCCTCGTCTCGCGAGTGCGGGGCTTTCTTTGCGTTAGAACCATCCTTATTTTCGGAACCAGCCAGGCGGCCAGGGAACGTGCAGGCCCCCTGCAATCCACTTCCGGCTCACCTCCGCCGGGCTCACCGTGACCACTTTGGCAGTGACATCCGCAACGGCTTCGCCTCTGGGTGTTGCTACAATTTGCTGTCTATGATTGTCTCTTTAAACAAAAAGCTCTGCACTCAGCATGCAAAGAAGTTAGAAGTGGGGGAAGGCGGGGGGCCGCGCACACACACAAGAGGAGAGAAGGGAAAGAAACCCTGTAGATCAATCATTTATAATTAACAAAAATCCGATTGGTGTTTTAAATAGAGATCAATGTGTTGCAGGCTGCCTGGATTGCGGGGATGTATTCACCTTCTTGGAACTCTCCGAGCGAGCTGTCACACCTACAGAATCACCATTTGTTTTCTTAACAAAGCTTCAGGGGGCGCCAGGCTCTCACTGAAATTTCATTAATCTAATGGAGTAAAGTCCTATAGAAAAAAATCAAATTCTCGTTGGACGAGAGGCTACCTGGGAAAGATAACCTCTGTTTGAACTCCCGGGCTCAGATCGCTCTGCTATTAGTCTGAGGAAACAGACAGCAACAACGCTGATTACAGCCACCGGCC
This sequence comes from Octodon degus, assembly GCF_000260255.1. Lineage (NCBI taxonomy): Eukaryota > Metazoa > Chordata > Mammalia > Rodentia > Octodontidae > Octodon > Octodon degus. The sequence continues at coordinate 7,274,151 of NW_004524632.1, read as the reverse complement.
TCAACAATTTTTTTTTCTAACTAGCAATTTCGAGCGCGAGGGCCACGGTGTCAGCTCAAGAAACACAACTGTGGGTTTTCTGCAGAGCGAAATGGTTCTGAAATGTCACCGGAGAGCTCACAAAGGACGCCAGCCTGCAGCGGCACGTCGGAGGCAGGGCCCACGCGTGCGCCGGGGCGAGGGGTGGCGTCCGCACGCGTGGGCCCCGCGAACCCCCGCGCCGCTGCACGAGGGGATTCCCCGGAAGGCGAGGCCACAGATCTGCTCAGGAAGCCACGGCCTGATCCCAGCCGAGGTCCCAGAATTCGGGGTGTGGGAGAGGGCGATGTGCTGGCCAGCCGCCCTACGTGGCACATGTCCCGGAGTTCAGTGGTCAAGTTTCAGAAATCTGTGAGCACGTTAACTGGGAAGCGGGTTTCAGTGCTGCCCCTGTGTCGCCCGTCTAATCCCAAAGTTTCCAGAGGTGGCCCCAGTGGATGCCTGTCAACATGCAGCGGCTGCTGGAGCTCGGAAGGACCGCATGGAAGGTTGCTGCCCCGAACTCATCCCAGAGATGTCCCCACGACTCACTGGACAGCCACACTGCAAACATGCTGCCACCAGATGCTCCGCAAAGAGCCAGTGCACCAGCTGCGGCCTCCATGCCGCAGGAAAAGAGCTTTCTTTACGGCTTACTTCCCCCCCCCCCCAGCCTAAATGTCTATTTTTAAAATTTAAAATGACTCATCCTAGACCGGCCCATGATTTTAGGTCGCCTGCGCAGGAGTCCGCAGAGAGAGGCGGCGGCGGAGAGCCCTCCAGAGCCCCCGGACGCTGCTCTCTACTTTACCAGAAGCAGTCCTGGTGAAGAGAGCTTACTTCGCTCAGGGACGACCGCGGTCAAGTTCAGCACTTTGTTCCGATCCTAGAAAGCTGAAGTTTGGAGTGAATGTGAAACCTTGCCTGTGTTAAATAAGAAAACTAATCTCGCTTTAAATGGAAGAAAAAAACAAAACAAAAAACCCTAGTGATTTAAACAAAGGCCAGGCTTCTATTTTCCTTATTTTTCCTAAAGCAAAGATCTTAGTAAATGATAAGGATACTTAAAAAAAAAAAAAAGGCAGATAATGATATCTTAGGCTAGCAATCGAAATAACTGAAGAAATGGCGAGTCAGTCTCGGAACACCATAGTCTTCCTTTGGATACCCTGGTGCATAAGGTTTGCTGACAGACAGGAAATACCTTTAGTTTCTAAAGAATCCCACAGCAGAGGATCACTTCCACTTTTTTTTTTCCCCATTTGCTTATGGAGAAATATTTCTCTATTTTTCCTTTTGACCCAAATTTATCCAGAGTCATAGCTGAGTTTTCGACCAGATCGCTTTCATTTCCTGGCTAAGACCCACCTGTAGAGTCCCACTTCCGGCTGTCCATCCTGCCTGTGTAAAGATGCCACTGTCCCAGGCAACAGGAAAACGGGTAAATAACATATTTAGGCATCTGTGCGCCAGACTGTTTATGGAAAGCTGGGTAATATGAGAGACTGTATACGCACAAAAAAGTTTGTTCACTCAAGTTAGGATTATTAAAATTGATTCTTGGGAACAAGCTAACACACCTTTTCTAGGCATTCAACCCTGCTACAGAGATGGAGAGAGAGGAAGACGGTGAGGGAGAGGCACACACGCAATGGGCCTTCAGGGAATTGTATGAACTTTTGAACCAGAGACGAAGAGCCAGAGCCCAGCCTGTTCCCACTTTAATAAACATTTTTTTCTTCAATTAATTAAGGTTTGGAAAGAAAAAAACCACAGAAGAGAAGTAATTTAGCATGCAGCGCATACTTTACAGATGGATGCTACCTTCGGATGCTTATTAAATCTATGCATGATTGCGCTGGAGAAAATTAATTGCATTGTTTCTCACCATTGCAAAACGGGTTGCAAACTGCTCAAAAATAAAAAGGAAAATGAAGCAAGGTTGTTGTTGTTTTTAAAAACAGCTACAGTTTAGAAGGAATCCTTTGAAAGTCCCAAGACAAGCAGAACTGGTCGAGGAGACCCAGAGTCTGTCAACATTTTTTTTTTTTTTTTTAAATTTCAGAATGCTCATAGGAGGCTAGAACACATCTAGGTACCTTAGGTCTACAAGCCAGTCTCGGAAGAAAATTTCCTGCTCGCTGGCATTTGAGCGGTTCCATTAAGTGCTGGGTCTTTGTTCAAATCTTGCTTCGACGAGAGATTCATGCCCACAGCTGGCATGGGTGGGTACAGTCCCTAGGCCATGGTCGGCTGCTCAGCCTTCCACTCCACACTGGGGAAAAGCCATCACTTCCTAGCTTATTTTGGAGAAAAATAGCAAATATTATTATAAAATATTCAAAATATGGGAGGCCATTTGCACTTTATCAGCTTTAATTTTAACGGCAGCCAAGAAAAAGCATGAAAGCTTCAGAAACGCATTTTTCCTCCCTCCAGGCTTGCCTGTATCCTCTCCCATCACCTTCACCCAGCCTGAAAGAGCCACCCTGTCTAAGGAGTCAGAAGAGCCGCTCATTCTCCCAACTCACATGTTTCCAGATTTTAAAAATAATCCCCATGTCATCTTATTATCAATGTGTCTTTTGGGCTGAAATATCCTGTTGTGAACTAAAAACTTCACTTAAGAACTTCTAAACTGGGCTGGGGAGATAGCTCAGTGGTCTAACCACCTGCCTGGCGAGTGCAAGGACCCAGGTTCGATCCCTGGTACCACATGTCGAGCTAGCCACCGAAACTGGACATGGTGGCACACGCCTATAATCCCAGTGTTGGGGAGGCAGAGACAGGAGGATCACTATGAGTCTGAGCTGCGTAGCGAGACCCTGTACCCAATAAGTAAATAAATAAAAGATAAAAAAGAACTAAACTTAATTCATAACCCCAAACAGACCCAGATGTTGTTACCTTTTCTCCTACTTCCAGTCTATAAGTCAGGCTCTTCAATCCTTGCTTAACATGTGAACATTTTAAAGTATCTTGACACAAATTTTGCTAAGACAACAAACTAAGTACATACAAGTAAATAAATCTGTTCTGGGTGTTACAGATTTTGTAAGATGTAAATAAAAATATAGAGACACGAAGAATACTAAACTTTGTTTATGTAGGGCCTTTCAGCAGCAGATCTCAAAGAAGAATCATACAAATGACCTCATAAATACGGACTGAAGGTCCCGAGCTAGGGCTGGGGTGGGCCCCACGGCGCTCCTGGGGTGGCACAGGTGGCTCAGACCCTCCCGCAGGAGGATTTGCCTTTTATTCCTTCTTAAAGTCACGCCCACTGCCCCATTAGGACACTAACCAATGAAAAGGAGGGTCTTGTCAATGATGAAAAACATACACGATTCACTTATGGATGGGGGAGAGAGGGAGATAGAGAGAGAAAATAATGTTCCCTAGAGACTCCAAGTCAAAATGAAGCCCACGCCTTGAGCTGCCAGTTTCTGTTTTTTGTATTTTGGTTTGTTTGGTTTTTTGTTTTTTTTTTTTTGTATTTTAGGGAAGGGCCTACAGGGTGTTCAGGGTCTCACCACTAGATCACACTCTTAGTGATCTGCCTGCTTACAGCCTCCCAAGAGCTGCGATCACAGGCATGTGCTACCACCCCCAGTCTCAATTGCCTTCTCAGCGTGCCCCAGGGGCAGGGCCGGCATGGCAGGCCCGGGGATCGAACCCTGGTCCCTGCACCTGCTTGCAAAGGTGCTTTAATCTGCTGAGTTATTTGGCCGGCCCGAGCTACTAGTTTCTGTAAATGTGACATTAAAAATATACAGTCTTGTGCTGGGAAGATAGCTCAGAAGTCTAAGTGCCTGCCTGGCAAGCACAAGGACCCGGGTTCGATCTCTGGTACTGCATGCCATGCCGAGCTGGTGACTGAAATCGGATGTGGTGGCACATGTCTATAATCCCAGCACTGGGGAGGTTGAGACAGGAGGATCAGTAGAGTCTGAGCCATGTAGTGAGACCCTATATCAAATACATAAATTTTACACACACACACACACACACACACACAATACAGTCTCTACGTTAGTGGTTATTAAAGAGAAGAAACAGGACTATTTGGGATGGTATTAATAAAGCTTCACTATTACAAAGGAGAGTTTCATTAAGGTATTCAATGGGCTCAGCTTTCGAGATTTCGAACCCTCCCTCTAGACAACCACATGATAGGTGTGAACGCTGCAAAGAGACCCAAGGAAGGAGGCTGTTCACTCAAGGCCCTAGAGCTTCTTCCCCTACCCCCGGAAGAGCTCTCCTGCTTGCTGTATCCTAGTCTCAGGCAGCGACCTGCGCCAGGGCTGATTACAGCCACCTCTGGGGCCTTCTCTTTTTCTACTTTAGCTTGCACGCGTGCATGCGTGTAGGTGTGTGCGTGTGCGTGCGTGCGTGTTACTGCGGCCCTAATCCAGGGCCTGTGCAGCCGCGCAAGTGCTCCACATGGAGCTCCGCCCATACTGATTTACAGCTCCAGAACTTTCTAGATGTTCCCACATTACCTTTTAAATCTCTCCTGGACTTGACAAACTCTTCCCCACCTTCAGTCTGTATTGGGAAAGGCAGTCACGCCTGGCATTCCTAGCTCTTGGTCATCTGGAGTTCTAGAACCTCTTCTGTAAAGAACCGGAAGCATTAGGCGACTTAGTCTTCTCTCGGGCTAAGTCACCGTGAGCACAACAAGCAGGTCATCCGCAGCGGCTGGCAAGGAGGTTTGGGTAGTGAGGATGACTCAGACTCCGCGGGGACAAATTCCAAGTCAAAATGTGGAAAGGACAGCAAGATGCAGGGAGCGAAAGTGCGACACAGCTCTAGGAAGGTAAAGAATCACACTCTCATTCTTTCTTTAATGTATTTTAGTACAGGGTCTACAGGGTCTCACTACGCAGATTGTACTCATAGTGATTCTCCTGTTTTCCGGCTCCTAAGCGCTGGGATTACAGGCACGCACCATCACGCCCAGGCTCAATCCCTGCCTCTAGCAGCACACTGGGGATCGAACCTCAGCCCCTGCGCTCTGCCTAAGCAGGCACTTTAGTCCCCGGAGCTATCAGGCCAGGCCACATTCACTTGCAGGAACCCAAGAGAATAACCTTCAGACGTTGAGATAACCCACGGTAAGCCAAGGCTAGGCGAAAATAAACATTTAGGGCTCTCGGTTTTCCTCTTTCTTGTGCATCCTGCAATTCTCTCTGTGCAAAGAGCCGGGGATTAACTGGGAAAGTAGTTTCAGGACACTGCTTTGTGATTGAGCCAATCCCTATATTCATTTATCAGATGAGATTTGTTTTCACGAAAGAGTTAAACTCCTGTATAAAGTAAAGAGCTTAATCACTCTGGGATGAGATATTTTTTCTATTTTCCAGTGCAATTACTCTTTGTCTTAAATCTAATTGAATTCACTTTCCACGTTCGTGGGGGGATGGAATAGGTAGGAGGGATGCAGTGCATGGTAGAAGACAAATGGTGTAAACTGTGGACCTTTCCATAGAGCGGGGTTTCGTAAAGACAAAAAAACGCAGGTGAGAAGAGTATTTAATAGTCAACAGTGCGGCCAGGGAGGGTTGATTCTGGCCACCCGAGACCGGATTTTGTTTATGGAGAACATCCGGGACATTGTGTAAGAACTTACTCCTGTTTCTAGTTTTGAAAGCACCTTGGCATTCCGTGGACGAATAGCTTCATATAAATCTGAGCATTTTCACTTCATGGGATCACAGATTGTTGACATTTCCGAGGCGACCACATTTCAGTAGTCTGAGTGATGCAAACTCGTGTGTGGGCTTGGCTTTTCGCACCGCTACTCTTCCCGAGCTGAGACGCGCACGGCGCGGCCGCCCGGCTGGCCCTGCCCTGCCTTCAAGCTCCTGTCTCCTTCATCCGTCTTGGTGGCGCCAGCGCACTGCCCAGCGCTCGCCTTTGTACTCAGGAGCTGCACCACGGACGGGCGTAGACATTCATCTTGGGTCTAGCTGGTGCCCTTCCCGCCCGCAGGATTTCTGGTGCTGAGGGAGGGAACGCCCCAAATACCAAGGCCAGGGAACCCGGGGAGGCTGTGGCTCTGTGGCACTTTAAGAAACACTGTGGAAAAAGATACTGCAATAATCTTGC
>NW_004524632.1:7264722-7267922 GCF_000260255.1 Octodon degus | reverse complement strand
TCCATGTAGCCACATTTGGGGGTCAACTTGACAAACATGGAATGTCTGCTTTGTGCTGAAGCTGGAGAGGGACAGTAAAATAATTACAGCATAACTTTTTTTTTTTGCTTTGGAGGTACTGGGGGTTGAATCTGGGAACTACTGACCTGTACGCCAGCTCATTTTATCTTATTACTTTGAGACAAGGTCTTGCTGAATCTCCAGGCTGGCCTCAGACGTGCCTCAGCCTTCTGAAAAGTTGGAATTTCGAGGCAAACACGAAGTCATGTGGAGCTTGAATAGGGCCTCGAAGGACGCGTGGCAGAGGCGGGGGACGGGTAGGAATTCCAGGTGAAGGCGCTGGGCTGGGCCTCGGATGGGTGAATCAATCTATGAAGCTGAGTTTATGGGAGTTTTGAATGCAGGAGCTCACCAGACATCCCTAACATGACTGGCGGGTTCAGAAGCACAACTTGTATTTCTGGCAGTCATTTCTGATCTTGTTCAAAAAATCTGGGCACCAGAAGCTGCAGGAGAGGGCAAGGAGAGGTCCTAACCCGGAGGTTCCCAGGCTATTACCACCTGTGTCACCAGTCTCAGGTCCCCTGGGGATCCAGCTCATTTCCCCAGGCCACAAACAACTTTTCCATCCTCGGAGGAGAGCTGGGGGCAGTCGTGAGGCAGGGTGCGTGGGGTGAGAGGATGGGAGTTCGAAGGGGTGAAACACCTCTGAGCACGTGCTCCTGTGAGTGCACGGGCCAGCCAGGGCTGGGGGAAGGGAGGCACATTCGGGCTGGCCCGGCCTGGGACCACCAAGACCTCCCAAGGACCAGAGCTCAGACGTCACACTGCCCCAGACAGCGGTGGAGGCAGAGCCATCATACGGTGGGAAGCGGTGTCCCTCTGTGACTTCTGCACTTCGCACTTAACATTTGCTGGACAGACTGGGTTGATTCCCAAGGGTGCTAGGCGTGCTTCCTCTTTTCTTAACCCCTGCGTTCCTCTGTGGCTCCCGTGTCCTCTCTGAGCTGAGGGCCCCACCCTCTCCACACTCTGGACTCTGAGCAAAGGACTTTGCCCTCCCCGCTTCTAGAAAAAGTAGCTACATCCTGCTCCTTCCTGCCTGTAACCCTGTTCCCTCAGGAGGGACCCCTCCCCTCTACTGGGGAGGCCGCTGGGCCGGCACCAGTCGAGACTCTTCTATATTCTCCGGGCTGGCCCATTCTCAGCTGCTGGAAAATCAGCTCAACTCTACCCTTTCCGAACCCAGGAGCCCCCTCCTCCCTCCCACCACGCAGCCTTTTCTTTTCACTAACCAGCTTCGCTGTTGGGCAGCGCACCGCAGCCTCTGCTTCCTTGTTATTCTCTCCTGGATCCTTAAAACCAGGCTTCACATGGGACAAAGCCAGGGAAACTGCTTTTAGAAATAGTAGGCAAGATGTTCTTGCTTTGCGTCCCCGCTTTTCCCACTACCCCTCCCTGCCAACCCTACGTCCAATATCTTATAAATATGGTGGATGGATTACCCATGGCTTGCTTATTTATTTATTTATATGTACTTAGTACAGCGCCTACAGGATCTCACTACACAGACTGGACTCATAGCGATCCTCCTGTTTTCAGCCTCCCAAGCGCTGGGATTACAGGCACGTGTCACCACACCCAGTTTCATTTGCCATCTCAGTGTGGCCTGGGGGCGTGGCTGGCACTGTACGAGGGGGATCCAACTCCAGTCCCTGTGCCTGCCTAAGCAGGCACTTTAGTCCACTGAGCTATCTGGCCAGCCCATGGCTTATTTTATTAAAAATTTTTACTTTGTGGTACTGGAATGATTTGGGTATTGAGCTCAGGGCCTTCACACTTTCTCCAGCTGTGTGTGTGTGTGTATGTGTGTGTGTGTGTGTGCATGGGTGTAGGAACTTCTGAATGCCTTAGTTTTAAGACAGGGTCCCACCAAGGGGCCTGGGTGGGTTTGCACTTGTGATCCTCCTGCCTCAGCCCCTCTGCCAAGCTAACAACTTTTGGTATTCCCTTAGTGCCTCGCAGTGTGCTCCCATACAGTGGAGACCTTGCAGATTTGAACTGAATCTGGATTTCTTCACCCTTCCTTACGGCCCTGTGATGACTTCTGCTCTTCCTGTATGTCAGGAAGCCGGCAGTGGTCGCGGATACTCCAAGCAGCATCAGAGGATACAGCTTTCTCCAGTGTATTTACACACTCAGGACACCGCTCACCCTTGGTTGTAAACAACACTTTTTTTTTTTTTTTTTGCGGAACCGGGGATTGAACTCAGATGCTTGTGTTTGCCAGTCAAGCGCTTATCCTACTGAACCATCTCCCCGGCCCCAACAACAAAATTATTTTAAAAATCCCCATTTACCAGAAAATACGGTAGAGAGTGGTTTCAAGTCCATGCTAGAATGATAGGAAACGGTAAGATGAATAAGACGGATGCCAATAATGACCAACAGCTCAAAAAAGAAGAATCTGAAGCACACTGCCCGGCCAAACTTATCAAGTAGGTCTCGAGCTGCCTCCAACGCAAGCCACATTGCAATACATTACTCCAGAAGGGTCCCAGATGGCCACAATAAGATATATACTGAGCTCTGTCCAGGAATCGAGCCGGCCACCATGCGCACATTGCTGTGACAACTTTCATAATGTGCTTCTCTTTAAGGGACAGAAGAACACACACTCTTGCTTCAAGTCCAGACGCTTCCAGGTAATCAAGGGGACACAGGGACACTTGTTCTTGCCTACTCTGTGCTCTTGGGTATCTTCCCCTGCTGTGGAATTCTCCTAACCGGAAGAACATAAACATTTCTGCATTCTAACGCTCAGCTAAAAGCCATGCTATTTGTCACCCTGAAGTTCAACAGCTCAGGTCTACAGACCCTGGACCATTTCCTGGGGGTGGGCGCCGTGCTAGACCTCCAGGGAGCCCAAGGCAATCCTCAGACCCAGAGACCCAGCATAAAGTTGGCAGTGCTTCGAAGAAGTCCACTTCACCTATTGCTTTCTTGGGGTGGGGGGCGGGGAAGAGTGAACCGTGTTAAGTTTTAAAAGATCACTTAGAGCACAAGGGCCTGAGTTCAGTCCCCCGGGTCTGCCAAAAAAAAAAAAAAAAAAAAAAAAAATCATCAAGAGAGTAAAACATACCGGAATATAGCAAGATACAAAGAAAAAAAGGAAAAAGATTGAATCACCTGGTCACTGT
>NW_004524632.1:7244845-7264622 GCF_000260255.1 Octodon degus | reverse complement strand
AGCACAAGGGCCTGAGTTCAGTCCCCCGGGTCTGAAAAAAAAAAAAAAAAAAAAAAAAAAAATCATCTAGAGGCTAAAACAAACCGGAATAAGTTCAGAGTAAAAGAAAAAAAGGAAAAAGATTGAATCACCTGGTCACTGTACAGTGTACTCTCAGCAGACAGCAAACTTTTTAATACAGTGACCGCAGAAGCCAAGAGATAGTAGAGCCTCATCTCATCTCACTATCGACCTCAAGTTCGCCTTTTGATTAAGCTAAGTGGCTAGTGGGTGAAGCCATCAGGTGACCCTGTGCTGTGACACTGCTGCAAGGGCATCTTCTTGAGATGGTGGTGTTTTTTATAGCTCAATATTTTTGATCAGATCACATCTTACCTCAACCCTTCCCCATAAGCTCTAATTCAGCCTTTTACGTTCGCACCTGCATCATGTGTCAAACAGTATTCCAGAGCCTTGGAAATAGAAACAGGAGAATTTCACTCTCACGGCGCCCTCTGTTTACCTGCTTTCACAACAGCCACCCGGGTGATGTCGCTGAGTGGGAGAGAGGAAGCGGACTGAGGTGACCCACGTCTTCACGCTCTGCCAGTTTCGTGGATATAAAAACATCTTGTGATAAAACTCTATCTGTGCTAATATTATTTTTTTTCTGGAAAAATGTCTCTAAGAGACACAGGCTCCAGGAGGGGAAAGAACCTTAAGAAATCCACTAGCTGTCTCTAGGGGTGAAACACTGCCGCTGAATTCATCATACCTGGACGTGACACCGAGTGGTTAGGGTTTTTTCTCACTACCTAGGAACCAGACTGTTCACGCCTGGGACCCCCTAAGGTACAAAGAGTGGCAGCCTCTCCAGGAGCCTCAATGTTAAGGTTGTAGCTGGGGATAATACGTCGGAACATCATGAAGTGTCAGAGTTTGTATTTTGCTTTTATGGAGTAACCTTAAAAGACATCACAGAAATGGAAGCAAACTATGGAATGGCTGTGAGTTTTATTTTTTTTTATTTATTTTATTTTATTTTATTTATTTATGTGTGTGTGTGTGTGTGTGTGTGTGTGTGTGGCCAGCTCAGCCCACCAGGGGGCGGGGCTGGCTGGCTGGCATGTGGTGCTGGGGGATTGAACCGCGGTCCCTGTGCTTTGCTAAGCTTGTTCTAAGTAGGTGCTTTAGACCACTGAGCCATCTCACCAGCCCAAGCTGTGAGTTTTAAAGCAGAAAGAAGACACGAGTTTTAAATTCATAATCAGCCATGTTACTGCGTTTGATGAAAGTTTTAGTTTTTATTAGCACAAGTTTGCAGTACATAACGATTATAGTCATGGAATCACTGCGTGTTAAAAGAAGGGACGATTTGCTGGCTCTCCCATGACGTTAAATTTCAGACAATTATAGCAATTATAAGCTAAGCATATGGACTCTCCCTTATCAAAAAACAAACTGGTTTTAGCTACTAATTTATAAAAATTCTGTGTTGATTTCCTTTTTTGTACCAGGGATCGAATTCAGGACCTTGCACTTGCCAGGCCGGTGCTTACGTGCTGAACTATCTCCCCAGCTGCATGTACACTTTTGAAAAATTAAGCTTTCAATCCACACAAGGCAGAGGCCTCTGCCCTGTCCACTTCGGGGCTCCGCTGCAGGAGAGCAGTGAACTGTTGGGGAAAGGAAGCCTTTGCTTCTTTCCGCGAGAGCCGGAGGCAGAGGAAACAGTCGGGGTGCAGCAAGGGCTGGGAAGATCTTACCTGCTGCCGCAGAAGCTGCTGGGGTTAGGGGACAACGGGGACAAGGGGCAGCCTTGGTCTACGTCCAGAACATGGAGGGCAGTGGCTTCTGCAGGCTGCGGAGGGCCTCAGCCTCCACATCAGCTGCGGGTGGTGCAAAATGGCTTTTTAAAGGAGAGATTGACATCTCTCTCTCAATCAAACAGTGGAAATTCTTTTCTTTCAGAGATAGTTTAAATAAGATCTTTTCCAAAAACAAGAGACTACAGGCATTCTTGTTTTCAAGTCTTCACGAGTCCCAAATGGTTATTTTTTTGGAGCTGGAAAAATCCCTGAATGACCAATTTTTTTTTTTTTTAAGGTTTATTTATTTGTTTATTTGGTACATGGTCTCATTTCACAGCTCAGACTTGTGATCCTCCTGCCTCAGCCTCCCCAGTGCTGGGATTACAGGCGTGCACCATCATAGGGTTTTGGCTCAGCTCAGGGCCAGTAGCAGGGATTGAACCTGGGTCCTTGTGCTTGCCAGGCAGGCACTTAAACAGCCGAGCTATCTCCCCAGCCCATGGACCAACTCTTTAACAGGGGCTGGTGGAGAGATCCCCAAGGTGTGCCTTTTGCTGTCTGTGTGGAAAAGCAGCACAGTGAAGGCCAGGGCCACCACGTTTTGGCCTGTAGCCCTAACGCAGCCCCAATTCCTGTTTTTGTAGCTATGACAAGCTGAAAATGTTTTCTACATTTTTAAATGGCTGGAAAAATATAAAAAATAATATAGCAGATGAAAATCATACAGAATTCAAATTTTAGTGTCTATTAAAAAGTTTAGGGCTGGCCAAATAGCTTAGCGGATTAAAGGGCATGCAAGCAGGCACAGGGGCCAGGGGCTCGATCCCGGGCCTGCCGTGCTGGCCCTGTCCCCGGGGCATGCTGAGATGGCAATTGAGACTGGGCGTGGTGGCACATGCCTGTAATCCCAGTTCTTGGGAGGCTATAAACAGGTGGATCACTATGAGTCTGATCTAGTAGTGAGACCCTGAACACACTGTTGACCCTTCCCTAAAATACAAAAAAAAAAAAAAAAAGTTTTACTGGATCGTGGTTAAACCATTCATGTACACACTGCTTTTATTTTGGTTGTTTTGTGTTTTGAGACAGTGTCTTGCTATGAAGTTCAGGCTGGCCTTGATCTCACCATGTAAGCGAAGCTGGCCTGGAAAGCACGGCAATCTTCCTGCCTCAGCCTCCTCAGCACTGGGTCACGGGCATGCGTCACCACGCCCGGCTAACACTGTGTATTATCTAAGGCTGATTTTCCTCCTACAGTGCCCTAATTGTACGGGAGTCCCTCTAGGTAGTGGGGTGGCCCACTAAACCTAAAAGACTCTCTGGCCCCTTGAAAAGCTTGCTGAACCCTGAATGGAGCGAATGAAGTCCAAATCAGAGCCGCTGCATGTGACCTCGGAAGAGGGCACGCCTCAGTTTCCTGATTCGAAACTCAGGGCAATAACGTGCTTACCTGATAGGGTTGCTGAGAGGACTCGATGGGGTGCCGAGCACACCAGCCCTGACACAGAGCATGGGGCCCGCACGCGGTAGGCATTTTTATTACTGCACAGGAATGAACTCGGGGCTGAAGAGATAAAGTGACTGCAAGGTCACAGGCTTGCTAGGGGCAGACCCGGAGACTTCCTGATTCTCTCTGCCTTCTTCACTTTTTTCTTTCTTTCTTTCTTTCTTTCTTTATTTCTTTCTTTCTTTCTTTTTCTTTTTTTTTTTAAATATTTAGTACATGGCCTATCGGGTCTCACTACACAAATTGGACTCATAGTGACCCTCCTGCTTTCAGCCTCCCAAGCGCTGGGATGAGGCGCGCGTCACCACGTCCAGGCTCAATCGCCATCTCAGTGCGCCCCGCGGGCGGGTGGGGCCGACTTCACTTTCAGTACTGCCCAACACAGAAAAGCACTTTTCAGGATTTTCTGTTGTTTTAAGTCACCTCTGGACCGCTCTCGATGAGCACACCTTTCTCAGATCCCTTTCTGCTCAACACTCCACCTATGGTTGCCAACACACAATGGTGAAATATTAGAGGTCTTCAGGTGTCTACATGAAACTTCTAGAAATTAAGTTTTTGTCCATTCTTTCTGAAGTAGGAGAAATCCCTGCCATTCAACCCCTATGTCTTTTTGAAAAATTGCAAAAACTTTATTTTATTATTATTATTATTATTATTATTATTGCATTTAGCGCAGGGTCTACAGGGTCTCACTACACAGATCGGACTTGTAGCGATCCTCCTGTTTTTAGCCCCCCAAGCTCTGGGATTACAGGTGCGGGCCAGCGCCACCACGCCCAGGCACAATTGCTGTCTCAGTGCACTCTGGGGGTGGGGCGGCATGGCACACCAGGGATTGATCCCTGGCCGCTGCACTCTGCCTAAGCAGGTGTTTTAGGCCACCGAGCTATTTGGCGGCCCTGAACCCTGCCTTCTCACTGGGCTAAATCTCCTGCCCTTTCTTAATTTTTTTGAGACAGGCTGTTACTAGATTGTTCAGTTGCTCAGACTGGACTCAAACGTGCAGTCCCCCTGCCTCAGCTTTCATGGACAGTCAGGTCCCCTCGAGTAGTCTACTCTTCTGCCCAGAGCCTTCCCAATCCTATGTGACCTCAAGGCGACCTTGTCTCGGGCTTTCAAGGCTGGCTGGGTTTTCTTCTCTCCCCACAGCTGGTATCTTCGATGCCTACGTTCCTCCAGAAGGCGATGCTCGTGAGTCACCTCTTTCCAAGGAAGGACTAAAGCAGAAAACCGAGCAATTGAGGAAGAACGTGGCATCACAGTTGTCATACGTGTCTGAGACAACTAGGGGTTGACACAAAAATAGAGATTTCCTGTTGTCAGGATTGAACCTGGCCACTGTGCTCTGCCTAAGCAGGCACTTTAAACCGCTGAGCTATCTGGCCAGCCCAAAAACTTTAGAAACAAGTAACTGAGACATACATAGAGAGCCCCAGGTTCTAAAGAGATAGGAAATTCTAGGATATCAAGGGTAGTTGTTCCCAGTCTAAAATGGCCTGTATGTCACTTTTTTCTTTTTACTCTCTAACCCTCCCACATCTCAGGTTTTGCTCACATTAGCAAACTCTTAACCTAAAGTCTCCTTTCTGGCTCTGAGCAACTGCCTCTGCCAATACTTTGTTCATAAAAGGTCTTTCTTCATTAAATCAATGCCATATGTGGGGCGTGGTGGTGCAAGCAAATAATCCCAGCACTTGGGAGGCTGAGGCAGGAGGATCACCAAGAGTCCAAGACCAGCCTGGGCCACATAGTGAGTTCAAAGCCAGCCTAAACTACTTTGTAAGACCCTGTCTTTAAGACAAAAGCCGAACAACAACAATAAAACAGTGATCAACCCACTCATGAAGCCTTGTTTGTCAGTTGACGTACAATTTTAAACAACTACATACCTGTCACTGCTGTACGCTCGTTCTCCAGCTTTTCCCCTCCCAAGCAATCATCCTGCCTTGCCACGAAACGAATTCTTTAAGACTAGTCACACGCCCTTTCTGCTGTTGTTACCCCCGTTGATGTCTACCCCATAGGTCCTCAACGAGTGCTTCTTACAGGAATAAATTAATAGCCCCACATGCATACAGCCTACAGTGTCTTAACTTTAAAAGCAGGCAGACACCACCTTCGGGCTCCCACCAAGACTGAAAGCAGTAACTTGCTCACACACGGACCGAAAGACAGAGCCGTCACCGAAAGTAAAACAAAACGTAAGAAAGAAGAGTACCTTCGTAAAAATGGAGATTACAGCTTATAATAGATTAATTTTTGGGTTCTTCGAGTTTCCTCTTTAGATGTGTTAGCTCCACGACACGGGGACACGTCAGCTCTTCCAGCGGTATCCTGGGGGGGGGGCCCTTATCTGAGTATTTAAAAAAAAAAATCCACCACTAAAGGCTTATACTAAAATGCCATACAAGGATAATTTTCGCCCCCGCGTATAACACACCTATCGCACCAGTACTTAATTTGTGGCTACGGGAAGCATATTTTATTATTATGGTAGAAGAGCAAACCGAATGTGTCCCAGGAAGGGGTCTCCCTATTAACTTTTTATAAAGGCTTTCATTCCCAACTTTCATTAAGGTCTGACAAGCAAGCTGAAGAAGCTTCGTTGCTTCCAGCCTGGGTCGGGGCGCGGTGCCTTTTGGCAAAACTATCCCAAGATCGCGCCGAGGGACTGTGTGAGACCATACTAATTTGTTTTGCTTTGTTTTGTTTTGTTTTGTTGAGTGTGGAGAAAAGAGAGAGAAAGGGAGAGAGCAGTCGTGGGCCGACTTGGTGGTTACCATGGACGCAAGGCCGGCGCCGCACACTTGGCCCTACCAGCAGAGTTCAGACGGGTCAACGTGTGACCGGCCCGGCCCTGGGGTTAAAAGTTCAAGCAGCGACGGAAAAACCAATATGTCCACGCAGAGTATGCTGTACAATTTATTTCAATTTACATCAAGCCATGCATATAAAATTTAGATAAATTCCATTCAAATCTGATGTTGCCCGACACACAATGTATGCAAACAGATGTCTGAGGGGCTTTTTCTATGCTTTGGAAAACAACATTAAATTTAAAAATATGTCTATGGGATTTCTTTATTGAATTACAAAATGAACATAATTTTAACTTAACTGTTTTCATTCTTTCTTCCCATTTTTTTTCCGTGGGGGTCTTAATAATTTCTCAGTTCTCAATCTACTCGATGTCATATTAAAGAGGATAATGTATATTTACAACTGCAGCTTCAGTGTTATTGTAGTTATAGATTCTATTTATATCCCCTACCACTCTCTCCGAATATTTAGTGATTGATGTTTCTGATTTATCTCTGACCACTCGCTGGATTTGCCCTGCTTTCTTCTTTGCTGAGATCCAAGCTGCTGGGTCCCCTTCCGGCCACAAGGGGGCTCCCCACACCCCTTCTCCAAATAGCAGGTCCCACGCCTGGTGGAGCGCTCCAGGCTGGCTTGCCTGCAGAGGGTAATTACGACCCACGGGTGCTTTTTATTTTCATTGTGGATCGAATGCCTCACGATCCAGTCCTTGCCGTACTAAGTCAAGATGCAAAAATTATTAGTAAAAGGGAGGAGAAAGAGGAAGGACCTTTAGGTTGGTCTCGCTCCTTTCAAAGATGCCACTGGTTTAACGTTAGGGCGAAAACAAGGCAAATAAGAAATGCTCCAGGGAAACTCACCCGGTGACCAAAGATCAGAGTCATAGACCGGACAAGGTCAAATTTAAGAACAAGGTACAACTTCTGGGCCCTGCGCTGCGGGAGGAGCGTGTCGCCGGGACTCGGGCACAGCTGGGACGTGCGGTCCCTGCCAAGCGGGCGCAGGAAGGCGCTTTCAGGCAGCAGAAATATTACTCGCTCCTCCTCGGAGCTTATCAAACAGGTCACAGCTCTCATAAATGCTATTTTTACAGAATACCTTAGGATTTTGTCCAGATGAAGCCAGACAAACCGTTTGTCCCGAGGTACAATGGAAGGTCCTTCCAACGGTCCCTAATTTCTCACCCACCCCATTTTCTGTGGCGGGAAGGAGCTATGGAGGAAAGTTTCATTCTCATCTGTGAGCCGGAGATAAAGGCGGGATGCGTTCCCCTGTGGGACCTTTGTCAGGACTGAACGAGTTAATCTATGTAAAACACTTACAGGAGTCCTTGGTACGCAATAAGAGCCGTACAAATGCTGGCTGTTATGGTCATTATTTATTGACGCGCTAGGCTTTCCTGTTCACAAGCACTGTGACACAATCGTTTGAGGAAAATGAACTTTCATGGATTTTGTCACGACACGGAGAGTGTCATTTTCTAGGTATCTGAGACTCCTCATCAAGAGTAATGGATGGTGATGGGGCTTTTTCTTCTTCAAGCACTTAAAAAACATAAGCATTCCCCCCCATGCATAGTAGTGCTTTTAATATGACATTTTAAAAACAAAACTGCTGGCTCCCAAGTCTCCAGCTTCTTTTCGATATTATTTCAGAAAGCCATCATTTTTATAAAGCAAACAGCCAGAAAGAGTAGCTCGAATAACTTGGTCACAATATTCGTATTGCAAATATTTTCACTTTCCTTTTTTGCTCTATCACTCACGCCAGAAAGTAACTTTGTTAAGCCTCCTGTTCAACTTCGGACATATGGGTTCCCTGCCTCTAATGTAAATAAACATTTTGAATTCTCTGGTAAGCACCACTCTGACAATTCTCAAGTAAATTTTCTAAGGGTATAAATGATATCCTTAACATAAGGTGGCCTCTCATAACTCAGCCCCCAGCTGAGGTTTATGTGAACACAAAATCCTGCACTCACATAAATCTTTATTTGTATAAGGAAGGCTCTATATACACAGCTATGAATACATGCGTATGTGTCGGGGTGTGTGTATCCAATGGATGCCCACATATATAGTCCCTGAAAATCTCCCATGTATTTGGAGATACATATTCACAAACCAGGCAAGATGAGCCAATCCATTTTCAGTAGCTAAGGAGAGTAGTATGACATTTTTTAATACCTGCTACACTGTCTTGGAACTCTTTATTCTTTATTATCTCTGTCAGCTGCTATGAGGTACCCAGCAGAAAAATGCTAGTCCGGGTCTCAATCATTTATTTCGATTTGGAAGGATTTCAAACCCAAACCCCTAGAACTGCTCGGCAGTGCTGTCCTACGCCCGCCTTGCATCCCGAAGAGAAGACTGGGCTGATGAATCCTGACTTGGTTTCCCCCTCCTTGCCCAACTACAACCTCAGAAGACCACCCCACCCCATCTGCGCATGGACGCGCCGCGTCGCCAGCAGCCGCTCTGGCTGTGTGCATCAACTTCCCCCCTATTCCTGACATTCTTTCTGCTGCGCCAGCCCGACGCCAGATCCCAGAACCCTTTCCAGAACAGATGTACGGGAGAAACACATCCATTCGTTATCTGT
Source organism: Octodon degus (assembly GCF_000260255.1). Lineage (NCBI taxonomy): Eukaryota > Metazoa > Chordata > Mammalia > Rodentia > Octodontidae > Octodon > Octodon degus. The sequence goes on along the minus strand of NW_004524632.1, from coordinate 7,255,901 downwards.
TGCAGTTTGGGGGTGTCTGTCCTATGGGTTTTCTAGCCAAAGGCTTGTATGTTTCCCAAGAGAAATTTACTTTCATGAGGGAAGAAAATTGAGGCAAATCACTGCTGCTAGACCCTGAAGTCAGGGACGCTGGCTTCTTGTCCTTCTGCACATGTGAAGAAAAAGCCCGCAGTGATAGAAACAATCGGGCTCCCCAGCCATCTCTCATTCTTCCCCAACGTGAAAAATTACAGACGAAACCGAATTTTTCTCTGTCAATAAAATGTGCATGATTACAGCTGTTCATAGTTTCACTCTAATGAAAGGCTGCGCGTTTAATTGTAAGATTTATTAGAGGATGAACACGGCCGGGTACGTGCAAGCCACTTCATCGGCATCGGAAACGCGGGTTGTTGACGCTGACGCGAATGATCATATTTCTTCATTTGAAACAAAACAGCATTTGGGGAGAACGCTCTTTTATTTATTTATTTATTTATTTAGCTTCCTCCAAATACGAAATTAATAAATCCAATGTAAGAAATAAAAAGGACTGGTGGGAAAAAACAATTGATTCATGGACATAAGGCTGGGGTGGGGGTGGGGCGCAAAGACGCTTGCTTTATTTATTTATTTTTATAGTCCATGAGCAAACCTCCCCCCATTCTGCTAGAAACAAGGGAGCTGATTGCCAGCTTTGTCTGATTTCGCAGAGATCTCGCACGAGGCTGGGTTCATAAACAGGTGAAATGATGGAGTTTATTGCAACGCACATCAACACCGAAACTAAATAACTGTGTTGCCATCTCCGGCCGCGGCAAGACGGATGGTAAACTTGACCTGCCGCTGGTACTATCCGATTGCCATTTTTTATCCCCCTCCGCCACCCCCCTCCCCCCCAGGCTGAGCCGGGTTCACTAAATGCGTGCACACGGTCAGGTCAGACCCCGGGATCGGGTGAAACTCGGTTCACATTTGCATACAGGCGGGGCCTCACAATGAAAGCCCATCTGTCCCCGTCTCAGAGTACAAATCGAGTGTCACCCAACTCACTGCAAACGACAGCCGCGCTGCCATTAGATGGAGGGACACTCGGCTCAGGTTACGGATATGGAAGTGCTGATTTCGGTTTAAATACCTGATAACTGAAGACTTTTCATGAGATGGGAACAAAGGGTGAACTTTGAACTGCTCAGGAAATACACCGACCCCCTCCCCACTCTGGGCACTGCCGATGCTCACAGGCTGTATTTTCCACTGTCTTTATTTTTTTGTATAAAAATTACCCAGGCCGACTGTCACAACGTCCTAAATAATTGCTTGTTCTTCTTTTTTTTTTGAAGGGGGAAGGGAAGGGTAAGAGGTGGTACAGCAAGGGATATTGTAAATAGAAAATGAACTCTGAACTCTCCTTGCCCCCAGAGGTCATTAATATGTCGTCCCTTGAACTTCTACATTTTACCAGAGTGGAAATTTTAGTTGCTGGAGTTTAACCAAAGCATGAACCTCGCCAGCGCTCCCTCCCTCCCAACCCGTTCAGCTAAGGGAAGCACCTGCCCCTAGACTCTTCTCTGCTGCTTATTCCAAAACAGTTTTATCAGTCACCGTCTGTGTCAGGCAGGGTTTTTTGTCTTGTTGGTGTTGTTAAAATTCAGCAAGTACCTGAGAGTTTACAGACAGAAATCACATAGATTCTGATGCAAAAAGACAGAGTTATTCAAGACCAAACCCCGAGATGATAAGCCCGGCCAAGCCCCAGACATGAGAAATATAAGGAAATTCATGAGCAAAACTATGCGCAGGCTTCACTAAATGCCTTTAGTCCTGTTTTATGGTGAGAGCATCTACCTATATAAAAAAAAAAAAAAAAAAATCTAAGAATGACACAGCAACGCCGGTTTGGCAACTTGTGCTTGTTTGAATTTGAAATGTCTCTGCACTGTGTTTCACGAGCCCTGCGGCACATCACGAGTGTTGTCAGGCGAGTCTGGCTGAGGCCCTGTGCGTAGGGGGCCCACGAAGACACTCCGGGTGCAGAGTAGAGATGGAGGCCACCTGATGTATTTTATTCCTTATGTCTCTTGGTCTCTGGCCAATAATGTCCCCGAAAGAATTATGTGTACAATCCTGATTGGTAAAAAAAAAAAAAAAAAAAAAAAATTCTTGAAACTCTTAAGAATTTTCTTAACTTGCATTCAGGAAATGATGTGATCCCCCCCACACATACACACACACACACACACACACACACACACACACACTTCTCTCTCCTAAAGCACTTACTAGAACAATTTTATAGCATCCTGGCATGACACATGGTGTCCAGAATGCTGGAAGGCCACGGGGACTTAAAAGCTGCTGGCTCCTCAGCTGGGGCTTCTTTACCACTCTGTGAAACTGTGTTCTTATTGTTCGTCCTTTAAAAAGTGTACCAGGCTAAAGAAAAGATTGGAGGGCTTTTCCTTTTTCACCCCCTGCAAGAGCTGGCGGTCAACCTTAATGGAAGTTCTACAAGCATTCAAGGGGAGAATAGGCCCTTTGTCCAAGAAGAGTCACCGAGACAAGGGTGGGTTTTGGTTCCACTTTGTCAAGTTTAAAGGGAAGCTGAATTCAGGAGAGAGAGAGAGAGAGAGCAAGAGAGTGAGAGTGAGAACGAGAGCAAGAGAGCGAGAGCGAGAGAGAGAGCGCGCGCGCGCGAGAGAGAAACTTTTTAAAAGTTGTCTCCCCATTGGTTCCCATCTTTAACTCGGAATATTTCATTGTTGTCCTGTAAACAAGCCAGGCAGCTGACTTCCAGTGGAGGGCAGGGGACACTGGGCCTTGGGGCTCTTGGAGCTGAGCTGTTCTATCGTGTTTCACGCAGCCAGGTGTCCTGTGGGCAGGCACAGAGCTGAGGCCTCCAAGAAGGAAACAGAACAGGAGCACTTTGCTGTCCACATAGAGACAAAGTCAGGAAGGGGATTCTAAAGGGACAGGAACGAGCCCAAGCTTTCTTGTTCTGGCAAAAGAAAATAAGCTGTGGGGAGAAACAGGGCTTGCGGGGCTCCCCTCGCTGCGCTGTCCTCGGTGACACGCAGGGCGCGCACGGGAACCGAACCTTGAACTCTCTTTCCCCTTTGAACCCACGACCCGCGACAGGATTCCCCATGCGTTCTCCTTCAGACAAATTTCGCCACAATTACAGTCCCTTCCACTTGAGTTAAAGATATATAATCATTGATTTGACCTGATTACCTGATACAGCCCTTTCTTTGCAAGGTGAAAGCGAAATGGGAACAGAGGCTGACCCCTGAGGTTCTGGTGGCCATTTTTTCTTCTGATTATCATAAAACACTTGCGTTCTCACTCTGTTTTTCTTAAGTTTTCTTTTGGCCCCTTCCACGGTTCCTTCAACCTCAGCAGTGTCTCTAAGTTCTAAGCTGCTTGGCAACAGGCCTCCAAGTGCCCCCTGTTCAAAATGTCATTTTAATAAACAACCACAACAACCACACAAGGCAAATTCAGCATGAGAAAGTCATTACTAATCTCTCTTTCAAAAAAAAAAAAAAAAAAAGAATCTGCTGAGGAGATGGAGAGTGGAAACTAGAAAGTTCCCACCGGGTTTGGAGATTATTGGACGCTTTGGGGTCTATCTGTCAGGGCTGGTCCCCTTTTCCTAGTCATTGGCCAACTGCAGGTGAGAACACCGGCACGAGCGACATCAGTGGAGCTCGTGTGATCCGCCTGCACGATACGGGATTGCTTTTCTCACACGGTGTGTGTGGAGGGACAGGGCTCTGCTAAGTCTCGTGCCACAAATCCCAAGCGAAGATCTTAATAAGAGAGCTTACGTCATAGAATACATTAAAAAAAAAAAAAAAGTAACTGTGTGATCTAAAAGGCCAAAGGAGGGTTGACTGAAAAAAAACTATATACATTTATGACTTTAAAAGGAACCTGTGGCCGGGCATAAGCACCTGCCTAGCACGCTCAAGGTCCCGAGTTTGATCTCTGGTATCCGAAAAAAAAAAAAAAAAAAAGCAAACTATTTGAGACTATTTTTGGCTAATTCTCTTCATTTCTAGTTAATTTTTTAAAGGGACCAACTGAAAACACAGAGTTGTCATTAGCTTGTCTTAGCCAACTGAGGAACAAAGGGATGTTTACTGTAAAGAGCGCAACCTGGAAGAAGGGGTCTCCACTTCTTTACGTCGGGGTTTGCGCTTGTCCCAGGCCAGCATGTTCTCCCAGGCACGAAATGACTCCACTCTCCTTTCCACCACATTGGCATCCCATCATTAGCAAGCACTACAGTAAAGGAGCCTGAGAGGCCTCAGAAAACAGACCCGGAAGGTCAAATGGTCCCCAAATGCAGGAGCTATTTCTGTCTTTTCTTATGAAAATTCAACAACACCAGACCAAAAAAAAAAAAGAAAAGCAGGAGTGATTCTTCACCCAACCATTCCTGTGGACGGCACCTTGGATTGGGTGCTCAGCAATTAGTTTTGGTTCTGCTCGGAAATCGCAGTCCTAAGCCCACAGGAAAGAAAGCAAATGCAGGCAGCAGTGTGCGACGGCATGTTCGAGTGCCACTGTCACTGTCACTGGCCCAGTCAGACACCACGAAACGGGCCTCGAGCATCCTGCCACGTGGGGTGATTCACTGAAGGTGCTACTGATGGCAAGGCAGCCCCACTCCGTGCTGTCGGGCAATGAGTCTGCACACTGTGCAAAACTCGGAGGCATAGCCAAGAAGGCCCGACTTCCACTCGGGTTGGCGCCCAGGGTCTGTGCCCACCAAGGAACTAAACCAGAGCCTCTGATAATCGAATTGCACGTAGACAGACAGCAAAATGTATCTGACACGAACCTCTCTTGTGTGCAACTCAGAAGTCAAGGTGGGAGGGAATCAATGAAAAATGTACGCTCCTAGGGTAGTTGCAGGAGCGATCCAAGTAAAGCCTGCAATGTTGGACAGAGGATTCAGGAAAGGACGATAAACAGCCCATCCCAGGGGTGTAGGTGCTGGGGGACGGTCCTCCACGGCTGAGATTCTTCATGCGGTGTGGGTGACACCTGAAATTATATGCAAATACGTTTGCACACCTCCCCGAGGAAGGCTCATTTTTATGGCAAGAGTCACTGCTACACAGCGATAAGGGAAGGAATAAAAGCCCCCAAAATAATGACGGTGATTTCCACAGAAAAGGGGCTAGAAGCCAGCTAGAGTCGCCATCATCCAAATGATGATTTTTCAAACTTTTTAGAACAGACGGCTGTGATTGTCAGTGCGTGCACATGTATTCCATGATTAGTGGTGAAGCCTAATTTTCTCTCCTGGGCGTCTCGGTCTGTTCTTCCCAGTGCTGCGGACCATCTAGCCCCCTTCACTCACTCCACACTTCCCTTCTTCTCTAGCCCTCCTTAAAATCATTTCCACAAAGAATCCTCAGGAACATCTTTTAGGAACTTCAGTGACGTCATCCTGGCCTTCCACTGAATGAAAAGCCATTAGCTGCGCCCCATGACGTTCACAATCGAACCCGGAAGCTCACTCTGGCTCCAAAGCCCCCCTGCATCTAGGCCTTTCTGTTCTCCGGCCTCACTGCTTGACGCCCGCCTCATGCCTTTAGCCCTGGCCCCTCTGGCTTCCTAATCCTCCTCCACCGCCCCAGCGAGCGCTCTACCCCAGGGCCCGGCACCTGCGCCCGGAGAGCTCCTCCCTCAGATGAAGCCTGGCTTCTCCTCCTCACGTAGGGCTCTGTGGAGGCCCCTGCAGACCCCCCAAGTCACTCTTCACCTCTCTGCCCTTTCCTCTTCCAGCTTGGTTCTGTTTTCTGTCCGAGTATTGACTTAACATTCCACTCCCTAGCGTCTTGGCTCCACTGCCAGGTCCTTTGCCAGTTCTCAGGTCTGTGTTTCCTGCAGTGAGGCTCGGGTCTGGCACATAGTAGGTCCTCAGGTAATAAATAAAAGGCAAACCATCAAAACAATGGTTGGATGTCCCAGCTCATACTGACTTGAAAACGAACCTCAAAAAACGCATTTCTAAGGGCCAGCCAAATAGCTCAGCAGATTAAAGTGTCTGCTTAGATGTAGGGGCCAGGAGTTCAAGCCAGGGCCTGCCATGCCAGCCCTGCCCCCGGGGTGCGCTGAGACGGTGACTGAGACTGGGCATGGGGGCACACGCCTATAATCCCAGAACTGGGGAGGCTATAAACAGGAGGATCACTAGAGTCCAATCTACGCAGTGAGACCCTGTATACCCTATACACCCTTATACACTCTGTCCTAAAAACAAAGCACATTTCTCTCGTGTACAGTGGACCTCAATTCACAAGCTTAGCCTAACTGGTCACAAACTAAATCCAATTTCCACATGAGGCCAACACAGAACCTAACCACTGAATTTGATGCAGTTCCTGACCAACTCAGTTTGCAACCAGAATGGTGGGAGAAGTTAAGTCCACAAGCGGGGTGCGATGGAGCACACATGTAATCCCAGCTCACAGGAGGCTGAGGCAGGAAGACTGCCATGAGTTCACGGTCACCCTGGGGGCTACATGGTGAGTTCAAGGCCAGCCCGAATTACATAGCTAGACCCTGTCTCAGAAAAAGCCAAAACAAAACAACAAAAGAATGGCACGCATGACCCATAGCACCACTGAGTTTGGTGCCGCACCACAAAGATGAGCTAGCAATCTCACAGTTACGAATCAGCCCCTTTTCTCTCAGAACCCCTGAAGCCACACCTTCTGGGCAGCACCTGGCACTGTCTCTCTGCACTGTGCTTCAGTTTAGTTTTGTTTTTTCAGACTGGAACCTGCTACGTGGTTCAGGCTGGTATTGAACTCTCAGCGACCCTCCTGCCTCAGCCTTCTGAGTGCTGGGATCACAGGTGTCTGCCACCAACTTGGCTTGTATCACGATTATTTTCACACACATCTTATCTCCCTTATGGTCCCTGTGGGAGAACTCCCACGGGGACATTTTATCTTCTCCCTGTCGTGTCCGCATGCAGCAGGTGCCCTGTGCCTGGGTTTTCAGTGGGGATGACAGTCACATTCTGGCTGTGACATACCAAGCCCAGCCCACAGTGGCAGGAGGGAGGGGGCAGCTCCCTGCAGCCCCACACTCAGTGGACACTCGTAGCCTTCCCTGTGGACAGAACCCAGGGAGGAAAAGAGGCTCCCATGGGAGGTGAACCTATGAAACGACCCCAGCTCCTTGCTTGATACCAGAGGGAGAAACTACGGCATTCAGCACTGATGTGATGGAGAACAGGAACATAAAGCAAGCCTGAACGCAGCACGTGAGCCTCGTTATTTTCCTTACGGGTTAATTCTGCCCCAAAGTAGACCGGCACAACATGGTGTAATGATGTAATCGAGTAATGATGGCTGTGCTCTGTATCCAGCTGAATTACATTAAGCAATCGAGCCTGACAACAGGAGCCACATTAGGGTGACGGCAGGAGAGGGTGAGAGGGCTGCACCTCTGACCAGCAGGGACAGGACATGCCCAAGCGTCCTTGCGCACGGATGACCTGCAGCTCCCAGAGGCTGAGTGAAACTCGAAAACTGAGCTATATCCCTAGACCCTTGGCATGTATTTTACGCCCATTAACAACTGAGGTCAGAACAAATATTTTGTTTGGTGTGGTTTATGTCTAGACAGGGTCTCACTATAGATTCCAGGCTGGCCTTGGACTCAGTGACCCTCCTGCTTCAGCCTCCGGAGTGCTGGGATGACAGGCACTGCTGTGTGCCATCCTACCTGGGCAGAACAAATAGTAAACCTTCAGGAGACACTGCTTTAGAAAGCATCCTAGAAATCAGCAAAAAACAGAGAAGCAATCAATGAGTAAAAATAGATACTGATGTTGCTCAAGAATGAAATAAAATGGAATTCAATCAATAAAAAAAAGTGGCAATCAACATTAGGTCTGGGAGGACAATAACTTAAGTATAAGTAAAATTTAAAAATAAAGGGTTGAAAGCATAATATTGTAAAGACATTACAGCAACAGAGAAGAGGGGAGCTCACAATATAGCATACCAACCAACACAAGGACTCAGGCTGGGGAGATAGCTCGGTGGTGTAAGCACCTGCCTGGCAAGTGCAAGGTCCCGAGTTTGAGCCCTGGCACCGCAAAAAAACCAAAAAACCCAAAGGACGCCTGGATTTCCCATAAAGCCCCCATGATTACCCATGCAGCACCACGATTTCCCATGCAGCACCACGATTTCCCATGCAGCACCACAATTTCCCATGAAGCACCACAATTTCCCATGCAGCACCACGATTTCCCATTGAACACCACGATTTCACAGACCCTGGGAGGGGAACCTCACTCTCTACTTCCTGCTGGAAGGGCGATAAAGTGAAGGTGGGCCCTTCCCTACCACCACGCTGCCTTGATGGCAAGCAGACGTTCCAGAGGACGGCTCTCCTCACCCACCCCAATCTGACCGCACATAGTGGAGCAGGGCTGTCTGGGACAGCGCCATTTCTTCCTAACCTCAGGTCCCAACGACCTCCCCGCCCACGCGGGTGCTTCTCCAGGTGACTTAGCAGGTTCCACTGACAATATCAGCTGCTGTGGACTTTGTGTGGCTTTCCTGACACACCAGGCTACTTCCACAAGTTGCTGTCACCTGTCACCTTAGGCTTTATGGGTTTGGACGGGGGGAGGTCCCATACAGAGGGCTGCATCTGCCGGGGAGACAGCTCAGCGGCCTAAGTGCCTGCCTTGCAAGCGCAAGGTCCCGAGTTTGATCCCAGGTGGTGCCAAAAGGCAAAGAAACAAAGGGCGGTGTCCACGCTAGCAAGCGTCCTCATAAAAGGCTCTGCTTCCTTCAAAAGTTTCCTATTAGATTACATGTGTTCAAAGTCTTGAGAATTTGCGATTTAGTATATATATCAAATCAACTTTTTTCATCAGGTTGATGTTTAAATTATTATAGTTATTAACACTAAGTAATTGTACAAGTTAATGACTTCCCCTGCCTTAACGCATTCGTGCATGTATGAGGCTTCGGCCACCGACTCCCCTCAGCTGCGCTCTCTTTCCCCCCAGACTTTCCTAGACTTCAGTGGTCTCCTTTCTACTGCCCGGAGAATTGTACTCGTTCATTCATTTTCTTTTCTTTCTTAATTCATCTGCGGTGGGCCCTGCAGCTGATTCCGCACGCTGGCTCTGGAGAACTTCTGCAGACCGCGATCCTGAAAGACCGCTCGCCGGAACCCGCCCGCCTCCGGGCAGCCCGCGCGGCTTGAGCGAGGCGGCTGCTCCGACGGACGCCGAGGCCGGCCGGGGACCCCACGACCTCGCGCCCCGACGGCAGGTTATGCCTGGACCCCTGCGTGAGGCTTAGGATCCCAATCCCAGCAGACCTGTGAGTAGTCCACAGATTAAAGAGAAAAAAACAAGGGCTGGGGAGATGGCTCAGTGGAATAAGCGCTTTCCTGGCAAGCACAAGGGCCTGAGGTCAATCCCCAGTTTCACAAAAAAGAAAAAAAGAAAAAAAAAACAAAAACAAAAACAAAAAACTACCAGGGTTACTTCATGAGCTAAGGAATCCAAGACATTAAAAATAAAGCCGAAAGGAAAAAAGCAGGCATTTTCTACCCATGATGGCTGGCGTCCTGAAGAAGCAATCTTTCACGAACTGCAAATAACAACGTCACCACTCAAGACCATGTTAGCACAAATAATTCTGCCTTAAGTAAGAATAAATGACCTTACCGACTCCGAGCGCCTTCGGAGGCCTCTACGTCAATTCTGGAAGCTGGAATAAATCAATAATATCTGAAGACTAAACTGATATTTTGAGACAGGGGTGTTTTTCAAAAGTGAATTTTTTTTCTTTACCATCCTGGAAATAAGGTTGCTGTAAAAACATAATGCAGCAGACGCCTCTGCGCGCGACGTGCTTAACATGCTAAGCAGAAATAAATGATCTGAGCCGAAGTGGCTAACTCCCAAAAATTGTGATTGTGACAAAGTGTAGGAAAGAAAGCAAGCTTTTCTTCAAAACCTCTCTGAGGCGAAGGAAACACACAGGGGGAAGAACGCTCACAAACTTTTATCAAGAGAAAAAGCACTTCTTGTTATCAGCAGTAACAGCAGTTATGAGTAATAATAAGTAAAGTCGATAGAGACTTCAAAGCTCGCGATAACTGCGGCCACGTGGGCCTCTTCCTTATCTCCCTAGATATACATACATAACTTGTTTATGATAGATTGTGTGCTGGTCTATTTTAAAGGATCTTAGACACCAGGCATGGTGGTGTGTGGCTGTGATCCCAGCACTCAGGAGGCTGAGGCAGGAGGAGCACCACAGGTTTGAGGGCAGCCTGGACTCCATAGTGAGACCCTATCTCAAAAAAACAAAAAAATTTTTAAACAGTGTTTTAAAGAACAGTATTTCCTGGGGATCTCTGGTGCCAGCTCATCTGGTTTCATCATTTTTAAAGGTCAAGTGCTTCTCCAGCACATTCTGCTGTTCCCTTTGCTAAGCACCCTGGGAGGTCCCTACCACTGCTCCCCAATCCTACAGCCAGGGCCCCCCAACCTCATCTCTCACCCCTCTACCCTCCCAAAATATCGACCCAACATCACTCCACTGCTAAAACAATAAAGTCACAGCTCCCTATTTGTAGCTCTCTACAAATAACGGTAAAACAGCCCTCCCAGCCTGTACCTGGCCTTCCCCACCTGTACCTCCTGCTCCCACCTCGGCTGCACGTGCTCCGGCCATCCCCAGCCACTTCACAGTATCCAAGGAAAACCCTGTGAACATCCCCTTCCGTATCTCCCATCCTGTTTCATTATCTGTCCAGCATTCTCTTTCCTCCTTTTTGGCTATTGACTACATTTCCAGGCCTACTACCTTCCTGAGGTTTCTTCAGAATTCCCCACTCAAGATAGATTACACACTTTTTTTTAAACCACATTATAGTGTGATAGCGGTCTACCTTCCTCACTTTGGCATAGTTTTTTCTAAGCCCCTGGAGGCAAGGAGGGGTCTGCTCCCCCACCCTGCTCACTGTGGGGCCTGTTTTGGGGAGCAAATGAAGAACCTCCTCAGTGAAG
>NW_004524632.1:7218306-7244460 GCF_000260255.1 Octodon degus | reverse complement strand
AGGGAGGGAGGGTCGGTCCCTTACCACTCAGGTCGGATAGGGAAAAGGAGTGAGCCTTCAGTTTCAAATCACAGTCAAGGACCCTGGAGACAGCTCAGCGGCATAAGGCCTGCCTGGCAGGCATAAGGTCCCAAGTTCAATCCCTGGTCCTAAAACCAACCAAACAAACAAAACCACCACCAACAAATCACAATCAAATATGGCCAGGGGCCAGGGAGATGGCTCAGTGGAATAAGCGCTTCCCTGGCAAGCGCAAGGGCCTGAGTTCATTTCCCGGTTCCGCAAAAAAAAAAACAATCAAATATGGCCAGAGGAAGAGAAGCGAGTCAGCGCTGCTCCCAACCGCTGGGCGCAAGGCGGACCCGCGGGCTGTGCGTTCGTGGTCAGCTCTACCTGCGTCTGTTTCCTGCAGGCGCACTCCCACTCTGCCTAAGTGCACGCCTGTGGGAAGGAGAGGTGGGGGGCAGACGCTGGAGGCCGCAAGACGGACAGAGCGGAGCCGGATGGCACCTTCACCTTCCAGATTGGAGCTGGGAGGCGAGGCAGGAGGACAGAGAGTTCAGTCTCAGGATTCGTCTCCTGTGTTGCTTAACGCCTCCCCCCACCATCCAGCACACTCGTTTACAACCAAGAAACCACCCACAGTCTTTTATTTGGAAACAGTTTAGCAAACAAACAAACCAGCGCAATGTGCTCTACACTTACCTAGAGAAAAGCACAAACCAAACCCAGCCCGCTACTCTGTAACACTGTGGTCTATTTCCTGCCTGTGTATTTTGCATATACACAGTGGAGTATTACACTGCTCCAAAGAAGAAAAACCTTGAGTCATTTATAAGAAAATGGATGTACCTTGAGACCACACAAGTTCAAATATCCCATGGATTCTCTCTGTGTCAGTTACTCTTCTCTTCCTGCTGGGACAAAATGCGTTACACCCAAAATTAAGGAAGGAAAGGTTTATTTAGCTCACAGTTTGTGGAGGTTTCAGCCCGTACTATTATCTGGCTCCAAGGCACAGCGGCACATGGCAGAGAGCAGCCATTCATGGTGGCGGCAAAGAGTCAAAGGGCAGGAGCAGCAGCAACAATGGCAACAGGGAGCAGGCCTGTCTCCCGTATGTGGCCTTCGGGCTCTCTGCCCCAGCTAGGTGTAGCACTCACACCCACAGTCCCAGCACTGGGTCATGAATTAACCACAAACTCTAGAAGCCGCCCCATAACTGCATGAGGCTTTGGGGGGACAACTAGACACAAACCATAAGACTCTCATATGCGAAACCCAAAATGTAAATCAAGAGCAAAATGAAAAGTAGCTAATAAGGAGACAGATCTTCTGAAAATAACAAAGGGATGATGAAATGGGGAGGCAGGAGGGGAGTAAAAAAGAATTAAGATATGCTACGTACACATAGCAACATATAATTAAAACAAAGCGCCGGCCTGGCAAGCGCAAGGTCCTGAGTTCAATCCCCAGTACCGCAAAAGAAACACACACACACACACACACACACACACACACACACACATACATATATTTTTAAAAAGCATTCTTTGTACTCGGTGTGCTATCTGGTACCATCAGTGTAGTGACTAGACTTTTCAGTTTGTGGGAGGTTCACTGGGATGAGCGGCCCCCTCCCGCTGTGATCAGAAGGGAAGGCTCATTAGTAATCTCTACAGCGGGCCAGGGAGATGGCTCAGTGGTCTAAAGCACCTGCTCAGGCAAGTGCAGGCAAAGCGCAGGGACTGTAGTTCGATCGCCAACACCACATGCCGCACCAGCCTGCCCTCAGAGTGGGCTAAGCTGGCAAAAAACACCACAAAAAACTGAGTAATCTCTACAGAAAATAAAGCAAGCTGTATTTTTCCAATCCTTGCAGTCCTTCTATTTCAGAATCCTTGCTGGGAAACAGAAGGCTTTCCTACATGTTTATAAGCAAAATGTTGGTGTTGTAAGTAGCTTTTCATTTTTTTAAGGGAAGTTGTTCCTTAGTTCACACACACACACTTGTACACAAACAGTATAAAGCCTAAGTTGCAACCAAGTAGAACATGGGAGGGGCCGGGGAGATGGCTCAGTAGAATAAGTGCTTCCCTGGCAAGCACAAGGGCCTGAGTTCAATCCCTGGTTCTGCAAAAACAACAACAACAAAAAAGAACATGGGGAAGCTGGAAAGTAGTTACGCTATATTAACATTGTGACTGTCGTAATCCTCACCCTAGGGGCACAAGGCACCCCTAAACTGAACTTTACTACAAATAGACCCATGGTGAGCACTGGGATTGTCCCCAGAATGGAGGGAAGGCATTCATTTGTTTCAGTACGGGGCAAACTAGTTAGATACCCATCAAAACCTCCCTGTTCCACCACCATGCCTGGCAAATCTTAAATATTTTCAAATGACTTTTTTTTTTTTTGGTCTTTGAGACAGGGTCTCGCTTTGCAGCTCAGACGGCCTCACTTTGTAGCCCAGGCCGGTCTCGAACTCCCAGTGATCCTCCTGCCTCAGCCTTCTGAGTGCTGGATTATAGACGCGCACGTGCCACCAGCCCGGGCTGTCTTTCCATTCTTAAAATGACTGTGAGTCAGCCTGAAGACGTGGAAGTCCCTGTCACTTCTGCCCATATCTTTCCAGATTATTCTCTATTCCAACGGTGGCAGAGCTGAAACTTGAGGGTCACCAAGCGTTACAGAATGCTGGACAGGTACCATGGAGAGCTCAGGAACAAAAGAGAACGTGGCCACATGGGTCAGTGCCCTGGACAGCAGCTGTCGCTGTAAGAACGCCTAGGCCGTATTTTCCGAAGCAATCTGTAAACACTAAGTTGCTGAGACACAATTTCAGTACAGGGAATCGTGGAGAGACCAAGGGAAAGAGCACAAAACAAATAAGAAATTTCAGCTTGGGGTTCTAATATACACCTTGATCTCCTCTCTCCCTCCTTCCCCCTGTATGAGATTGTGTTGTTTTTAAAATCTCTTTTAACCTACATGTCACCCTTCACTCCTTTGGCTTGTAACACGCCTGTTGAAGACTGCTCTGAGTGTCTGATCCTCAGCCTTCCCCCCCTCGCCTGCCGGCACACTTCACTATTCTGCTGTTTTTCCTATAAATAGGCAGCTGGGCCGGGAGGTCTGATGACTCAGCTCTGACCCTTTGTGCCTCAGTTGGTTCATCAGAGCAATGGGTATCCACACACAACAGCACCAAGTGCACTTCGAAGGCTGCGCTCATCGGCTTCGAGGTGCTGAGGCCCCTGGCTCCCTTCTGCCCGGCTCTCGCTGGGATGCAGCCCTGTCATCCATGCGACAGGATGCTAGGACCCTCTGAGCTTGGTGTCCTCACCTACAGAGCAAAGATGGCACCCCTGGAGAGCTCACGGTGGGAGTCAAGCGGCGCGATGCTTCCAAAGGAGACTTTAAACAGCGCAGTGCTGTAAAGTGTGCAGATTAGCGACAGCGCCACTCATTAGCAGGGGCTTAACTGCGCCTATAATGAAAGACATTTTAATGTGCTGGGGAATCTTCCTCTGGAGAAAGATTGGACGAGGCTCGGCCTTGCAGCGAGGAGCCGATTGGTGTGGCTCCACAGGTCCCCGTGACAGGAGACAGGCCCACCCATCCACCTCCAGCCCTGCATCCGGGTTCTGTGGGGACCGAGCGGACAGGGAGCCCCACAACGCCCGCCTGAACAGACACCACAGGGCCTTCTGGACACCTCCTCCTGAGCCGCTCGTGAGGATGTCGGTCACGATTTGCAGCCCGTGAATGCCCAAACCCTGAGGTGTGCGTACCTTTCGATGCTGGCAAGTCCGCTGGCAGGGACCCCAGCGCTCTCCACCCCCCGCACTCCAGGTCCTGCTCCTCGGGGCATCTCCTTTCCTCTCCCCCTCGCCCTCCAGAGCCCCATCCGTGCGCGGTCCCGCGAGCCATCTCTGAGACCCTCTTCCCCTCTATCCTAGGCCGGCCAGACCGGAAGTGGCCACTGTTTTCTAGACCTTTCGGGTTAGGCAGCCACCAGCCGCCTGTGGTTACTGACCTATGTAACTAATTAAAAATTAAGCTAAGACTTTACTTCCTCGGTCTCAACAGGCAGCTCTCAAGCGCTCAGCGTCTACCACTGGTGGCAGCTGCTCTCCAGCAGGGGCAAGGAGCACGCAGGACACTTCTGTCACGAAATTGCCTCAGGGCCTCAGTTAGTGGCAGCCTGAGGAACACGTGCCTCGTTCCCCAACAACTCTGGTCTCTGCTCTGCCCTCAGCAGGGTGCTCAGGGGTCTGCTCAGTGTCGCTTCCTGTCCCTGAGGCGCTGGCACTCCCGAGACGCAGTCACCCCTGCCTCTCCCACCTTAGCTCCGAGGACCCTGGGCAGGATATGTCAGGGACTCAGTGTCTCCACCTGGAAGATGGGAATAAAAGTAGCGGTGCCACCTCATAGTGACAGCAATTAGAGGAGAGCTTGAGGTGGGCATGTGACTCCTTGATTACAGGCAGCAGGGCCTACGAAGCCCCCCTGCCGACCGCGTGGTGTGTCCGCAGCACAGGCCTGCGCTAGGGGTCGCTACTGCTGGCAATGCAGGCCAGGCTGGTGTGTCCTTTGTGGAACGGTGTTTTTAAACCCTTCTCCCTACACAGGGCTTTCTTCAACATTCCTAAGAGGCAGCTAACTTCTAGTTTTTCTCTATGGTATTATCTGTTCCGTTTATAATAGTTCCCTTAAATTTATATGATCTGGGGAAAAAATCAAGTGCTCGCAATTCATCCTCCAGGCTTTAATTTACCATTACTCAGTACTTTTTTTTTACTACTATGAAGGCATTTATGAACTGGTTTGCTCGATCAGAACTGCAAAGATTGGCATAAAGAACTGTCCCCGTCACTGTCATCCACCAAGGGGGGGGGTGCGGGCTTAAAATTTTGCCTGGACAGCAAGTCTGAAAT
The DNA here is from genome assembly GCF_000260255.1 of Octodon degus. NCBI lineage: Eukaryota > Metazoa > Chordata > Mammalia > Rodentia > Octodontidae > Octodon > Octodon degus. The sequence continues at coordinate 7,239,517 of NW_004524632.1, read as the reverse complement.
TTCTACATTCGGAGCATAATTCAAAAGTCATAACTCAGGGGGAAAAAAAAACTCACGAGAGACTAAACGTATGCATTAGGTGCTGCAGGGGTGCGGGGGAGGATGCCTCGCGCAGGCGCAGAAGCTGCCGCGTACCCGTGCAGCCAGACGCACGCGCAAAGGAGGGAATGAGTCTGCGTCCCTGCCGGTGGCGGTCACCTGCCGCCCACCGCGGCCGCCAGGACCCCGCCGGGCTCTCCAGAGATCTTTGCGCCAAGCCAAGGACGGGAAGTTGGTGAATCACCGGCTCAGGAGCCAGTCATGCCCCAAGCAAAAGCCCAGACAAACACACCAACCCGAGAGAGACGGAGTTGCCCACCGCGGACAGCCAGGCCCGGGTTCTGCAGAGTTCTGCTCTCGTGGAGCGAGGTTCCTTTATCTCCCGGCGACCAACATCCCCAGGCAGAGGAATGGAACCTTCAAACCCCATAACTCAACTGCACATTCAAGTTTGGGGGGCCATCTGTCAGTGCCGTGGCTGATACAATCAGTCCGAGGGGCCCCGGGACAAAGAGAAGCGGGCGACGAGCCCGTCACCTCCCCGCCATCCGTTTCCTTGATGAACAAGGCACTATTAGTTGCACAGTGGCATTATCTACGTGAAGAATGTGCCCGGCTTTCAGCCCCTGCTCCCGGAACTGCAGAGAAATCGTACAGAATCACGGCCCCAGGGAGCGAGGGGCAGGTTGCGCTGCTGGGGGATTGTGGGCTGTTTAAAAAAAAAATGAAGTTCAGTTTGGCCCAGTCCAGAGACACAGAACTGTCCTTCCATCGCAGCTGGAAATCCATTTGACACGGGGGTCTCTTTTAACCTCTGTTCTTACCTCGTAAAATAAAAAATGTTTAAAAGGAATCCTCTGCAACTGGAGGAAAAAAATCTAGTTGATTAAAGGCCAGCCTTTATGCAAAGTTCAAGAGGAATGGCCCTATCTGGCCTTTTTGCAAATAAACTCCTTAATAAAATTTGAAGGAGGACATAACAGATTCACTGAGCACGTGACTTTTGGGGAAAGGTGTAGGCATTATCTTCTAATTTTTGTCATAGATTATAAACCCCAGGGAGCTGTTGAGGACCGATCCTGCGTACTTAAGCACACGCTCACCCACTATGCTACGCCCAGGTCCCACTTGATAAACTTGGTGAACTTTTGTATAAAGTATTATTTCTGCTGGGGTATGCTTCTATTCCAGAATGCAAGAGGGTGAGGCAGGAGGATCTCTGTAAGGTTGAGGCCAGCCTGAACTACACACCCACGTCCTGTCTCTAAAATAAAACCCAGGCCGGGGAGATGGCTCAGTAGAATAAGTGCTTGCCTGGCAAGTGCAAGGGCCTGAGTTCAATCCCTGCTTCTGTCAAAAATAAATAAATAAATAAATAAATAAGTAAATAAATGAAATAAAATATTATTTTTAAGCTCCTTTTTCCCAGTAAAATTTTACCACTGAATCTAGTCTGGGCACGTTGTATTCTGAGTTAATCATTGCTCTTACTAACTCTAAACAGAAATGTAGCCTATAATTTAAAAAAAAACAAAAACTACACTAAGTCTTTATTTTTTAAAAGCTACATTTAAAAAATTTCTTATTTAAATTTTTTCCTTTATTTTTCAACATAGTTCACCATATTTTTGCTGCTTTAAATCACTGATAATATTTATAAAAGAACAGCAATATTAACTCTTCTCTGGGGGCAGGCTTTCTGGTTTCTGAGGTAAGATTGTATTTTTATTTTTGCTGAAGTAGCATCTTTTTATCATTACTTTTTCACATGCCGTCCAGCCGTACTGGACTATGAACCAATCATTTAAGCTGGCATTTGAGAAATCCAGAAACTTTCATCTAACAAACTTATTAAAATGTATTTCAGAAAGTGAGATTCAGACAATAACATAAAATATCTGCTTTTATCATTCAAGAAAAAATGGCAGGCATATTTCATTTTGAAAGGATAGCAAAAGTTTCTTAATCACAAACTTCTCAGGGACTTTTTACCATCTGGATTTACAGCGAGCCTGAGTCTGCCAGGCCCGTAAAAGTGCCGGGCTTCTCAGTCAATACTCCGGGGGAAGATGCCACGTTTTCAAAATCCTCCTGGCCAGGATGATGAGCTGGGATAGATTCTTGTCTAACTCTACAGATAGGGCATCAGGAGGCATTAACGAGAGCTGCAGGGATTGACGGCAGAATAATCCCTGACTGCTTTTTAGGTTTTCGTTCTAAAAAAAAAAAATTATTTATTGGAATTGCAATAATTCATTTTGCAGAGTGTGCAAAAAATTTCATGGAAATCTTTTCTTAATTTTACACTCTTGTAGTCTATTGAAAATCATACCCAGAATGCTGTCACGTAGATCACTTAAATACTAGGATGGAATTATTATGAGTAATAACTTGGGAGAAGAGTTTGAAGAATATTCTAAGTAAGTCAGACAGAAGTCGATTTTTGCCTATCTTATACAAGAAAAGGGAACTTCAAGCCGTGAAACTTTTCACCTAGATTGTAACTTCTGCAGCGTTGTCGGTCATTATCTCTGTCATGTTCTGTAAGGTGACTGACACGGTGGCAGCCATTTAACACCCAGCCTACCTCACAGGCAAAGGGGGGCTACGGTCACCTCCCGACAGCCACGACCCACTAAGTGACCACTTGGACAATTCCAGCGATTTCCCTTCACCATTTAAAAACAAACAAAAGTAGTAACACAGTATGAGAGTTTAAGAAAGAATTATAGAACTGAGAGAAGAAACAAAAGTGCTAAAGGCATTTTTAGCGCATCTCCCAAGCTGGTCTTATTTCTTTTGCTAGGACCAGGTTAGCAGCACAGCCTCATCTTCCTAGCTCTACTGCAATTAATATCAACTTTCTTAGCATTTGTCCTAATTTTTTTTCTTCTGACAGGTAAATTCATTGTTCTTGAGCATAACTTTCTCAATTACACAAAGTTGGGGCATCTTAACTAGCTCAAAAGTGTTTCTATGAGGCTTTTCTATGTTATCTTTTACCACCGCACAGAGCAGCTCTAAGCAAACTAATATATTTAAACTTAGAAATTATATTACAATTTGAAATTTTATCCACAGAAGAAGTGCAAAAGCAGTAAAAAGTTTTCCCTGTTTGACTCCCTTGGACACGCCTCACCCCACATAGGGAATTCTAATGCATCAAAATTAGGGAGAAAGCCTGAAAAATGTAACATTATCAAGTCAAAATAAATTTGTTGTTTTGGAGGAAGCAAACCTGCAAAAGATTCCGCTTGAAGATTTCCTTGAGTCCCTTAGAAAAGTTCTGAAAGCCCTTGTCTGTACTGATGGAAGCATTTGTACACACAAAGCAAAGGCCACGAAAGAAGAGGCGTGGTTCTTTACTCTCAGGTTCACCAAAAAAGATAAGGAGAACAATGATTTTTCATAATATACTAACAGGAACTCAGATGTGGCCCTCGAGGAGGGTCTCTCCTGTCCGTACCCTTGGATAAGTGCCACACAACGGCACACTGTCACGCTACCACACAGCTGCACAAGCCAAACTTTTGCAAATAATTTCCACTTTAAGCTGTTACTAATCATGACGTCTCCAAACCAGTCATTATAATTTCCCTAATTAAAAAAACCCATAAAAATCTTAATCTGATTAGTAAATTTTGTTTCAAAAAGAAGTGTTCTAGAGTGATTCTGTCTGCACTCCTCAAGTCCAAAACAAAGCTCGTCCTTAGAGAGTTTTATTAAAATTCGGACACGTAATTTTAAATCAGTCATGGAACACAACCCAGCAGCAGCCTCAGGTTTTGATAACTTCATGAACTGAAATGTGCACAGCCCAGGTATAAGGAAAGGCCATCCTGTGCCTGTCTGCACAGGGAAGAATGTTCTGGAGTTTTTAGGAAAATCCATACATTAGTGTGTCTCATGAAAAGTGCTGCCTCGACATGCAAAAACCTCTAAGACCAGGAGCTGTCTGGGAAACCTGATTCAGATTAAGAAGCTGGGCGGAAGGTGGCGACCTAGCTTGATTATAGATTGACCTCAAAAAATGTCACATCAACTTATTGTCTTTTAAAAAGTATAAAAATTAATTATTACTTGAGGACTCATAAGTGTTTTACTGTGAGACTTCACCCGGGCGGGCTGTGCTCCAGCTTTGCGCATTCACAGGGCAGACAAAAATACACACAGAGCTGAGGCTAAACTTGGACCCACACAACTCCAGAGGGAGTCGCAGCATCCAGTAAGAGGGAACTGATTTCTGCGTTTTACAAAATAATTAACTCTTCATGGGGGGATTAGTCAACACGACGAGCTTCCTACTCAATATCGAATCCCTGGCGGGTCTCACTTCACCCGCGAGCAGCCCGTTTCTCTGTCCTGCGGGGTCCGCACTGCTCCTCCCTTGGAAGACCTCGACAGTAGGTCTTTTTCTCTTTTGCAAAAACCAAGGTCATATTTAATACTTTGAAACACAGTTTCAGATTTATTTACAGAGTTGCTGAAAACAGGGCCCGCCGTTGCAGTTAGAACCCGATCCGAGCACCCCGGCGACCCGAGCGGCCCCCCGGCCGGCCGCACACAGGCCAGCGCCCGCCGCCCCGGATGCCACCGAGGCGCACCAACCGCCACCTTCCACTGGCTCTCGTCTGCAGAATAATTATTCCACAGCACAGGATCGCTTTTAGCAGTCTCCTAAAAAGCACATATAATTTTATGCTACCTGTAGAAATTTATTCGGCAGGAAACGCGCACTAACTCATTTGCAATCTGCACACCAGTTGCGCTCCCTCCCGTCCCTTTCGCTTCCTGTGTCTTTGCGAATATCTGAAATACGCTCACCGCAGGAGGATGCTGCCACAGAAAATGATAAATCTGGCAAAATTAATATGTTGTAGGATATACGGTAGATCTGATTTAATCTGTTAGAAATGCTAACCACATCCTTTTATAATTGACAGAGAAAAAGCATTTGTGAGTTTGGTTATAAGCGTATCCAAGTTCTCCTGTTTATCTACTCAGGAATATAAAACCTTGATATTACAGGTTTTATTTTATTTGTCCTCCCTTTAACTCATGTAATAAAAATATAAGGAATTCATGGCTGCAAGGAAGTCATATGTTTGAGGCATTATTCACAGATTTTTTTTTTTTCACCGAGAATCAAACTCGGGACCTTGCGCTTGCCAGACAGGCGCTTATGCCTCTGAGCTATCTCCCCGGCCCCGTTTTAAGGCATTATTAAAATTTTAAAAAAAGGAAATTCTCAGATCTGAGGGTGCATAAACGTACGTAGGTATACAATTTTTATCCTTGAATAAATTCAGTAAAGTCCAAAAGTAGTATTGTCTTTTACCACAAGAGGGGGCTAGAGAATTCTGATCGCTTCCAAGGTCTATAAAACCCTTTTAACTGCTACTTTATAGACATTCAATTACAACAGGCCATAATACATTAAGGCATTAAAATACACATCTATTCCCAGCATATGCCAAAGCAAGCCTTGCGCTCGTGTGTTCAGCGGATGCTCCCAATGCCGGCGTCAAATAAACACTTAGGCGGTTTCTAGTGGTTTCCATTTTCCTCCCTGGCGCCCTAAAAGGCAGCCCTCCTCCTTAGATAACCCCCTTGGACCGGCGAATACCAAGGAACGTGATCAAACATCCCCGAGGTCTGCAGAGTGTGACAGGGCGGGGTGAGGCGGGGGTGGGGTGGGGAGGCGCTAGAACAATTTATGTAGTTTGGAAAAGTGGAAACTCTGGGGATAGATGCTCACGGTCTTTAATACCGACTAAAGGTAACAGTTGAAATGAATTAGGGGAATTATCCAGTCTCAGAAGATGGTAGAGAAAAGAGCAACGGCCCGAAACTAAGGAAGGAGAAGTTTAGGTTAGACATGAAGAATAAATTAATGGTGATTGTTGGGCGGGCAAGATGTCCTTACAAAGGAGAGACCTAAGGCACTGTCACTATATTTGATAATTAATTAAATGAGATATTAGTAAGAGTGATGTGAATTCATTAGACGGCTGGGTTAGATATGCAGGGCATTTTTTTCCCTAAGCTCTGACAATCTCTGGGTTGGTCTGGCCAAGTTTCTGGGCATTTACAGATGTCTTTTAGAGACAATAATGATCAGGGCATGCAATCCTGGTTCACCCCCATGTTTTATTAATAAAGTAAAAGTTAAGGTACCATTGTGAAATAATCATAAAATTATGCCTACTCGTTGCAGTTTCCCATGAAAATATTCTCTACCATATAAGCTATGTCCTACCAGCTTAGAAAATGACTGCAAATTGGATAAAGGTTTTTATAAGTGAAAACTTCCCAGGAAAGAAAAATTCCCTCATAAATCTCAATCTTTTACAAGCTAGAGGACCCATTCCGCATAATCTTTCTTTCCTCCTAGACGAGTGTATCTGGGTTTAATCTACTTAGAATTCAACATAAAGAAAAGGCTGTCATCGGAGTTGGAAGCGCAGTCTAGAGGCGAGGTATAAAATAGTGTCTGAATTCAGCACCTTCTCTCTGCAGACCATGAGAGCCTGGAGATGAACAGCTGCTTTTGGGTTATTTGAAAAGGCACTATGAAAATTTCTTTTTTATTTGAAAGTCAGAATTATATGTTAGGCCAAAAGAATTTATAGCTTGTGAGAAAGACAGCTGAAGCATGATATGGAGATAGAGAAATAGAGACACAGAAGGACAGACGGACGTATAGAGACATAATATGAAACAAAATACTTTCAAATTAGAGCAAAATTAGACATTAGGACAAAACACTTGATGGCTCTGGAACTTGAAGGAGGCTGATCAGAGTGGTGAAAACTGCACTGAGGGTGGAGAGCTCTAGAACCTTCAAGGAGGACTGCCCGAGGCTGGATAGCCAACCTCAGGCTGATTCCGTGTTCTGAGCAAATGCTATCTTTAATTCTGCATTTGTAGGACGTAAGAGCGAGGGACACAAACGCTTCCAATCAGCAGCATGTAAACACTTACAGCCTCCCCCCGCTTCTGACTGCCTTTGCTCTGCATCAAACATGTGTATCTAAATTGCATTAAAAACCAAAACATGTGGTCTCGTTGGGTCACCGCTGGAATCAGGCCACACCGACATCTGTGACAATCATCTCCTAGAACACACTGCCATTAAGCTTGTTGGCTAGTTTAGAGTGTGCAGAAGACCAGCACTCGAGGCGTTCTACAAAAGTTTATTCTCCTCTGCCAAACCACTCTTTTAAAAATCGACCATTTGCACTTAAAATCTGCCACTGTTATTTCACCACTAATTACAGCGCTGGAAGCTCCATAGTACTGTTTGACCTTTCAAAGGGTGGACCTTTAGTCATATTCCCAGTCTGGAAACGACTTCCAAAAACACTTTGGCCAGGAGCCAGATCAAATATTATTTTAACGTTCTTCCAAACTACTGCAAGCCCTACCAAGTCTTTTCTACAGACCGTTCCCAGTCACCAGCGCTCGATTCTGTGCTCTCTCCGTTCTGGGGGGTGCCTGCACCTCCCCGCTCCAGCTCGAGTATTTAGAAGAGTCACATCCCTCTCCTGTTTTGTATCCTCCACAGCCACTAAGCTTGTCACAGAGCAGAGGCACCCAATAGAGGCATTCGATAGCTGACTCTTCATTAGCAGTATATTAAAAGCTATAACAGAGACAGGCCAAAAAGATAACTAAGTAGTTCCATGCCTAATCAACCCAGGGACTTCTTAGCACAGATGGACCCTTTGGAAGTGTCCTATGGGAGAGGCTACTGTCCCATGGAGCTGGTCTTGGGTTTTCTCACTTGTTGGCTGTAGAATCCAGACACTTAACGCTTTCAAAATTAACACCTCTTTGATAAAACAGAGACTAGCTGAGCTCTTTGCCATGTTCCTTCCAGCCTGGAAGCCTACGGTTTTTAGGTTGAAACTTTCCCAGTTGTTTGCCTTAGGGAAAGAGGTGCTGTTGACGATGTCCGGCCCAGCACGGGTGAAGGGCGGGGCTTGCACGCACACCCTGGGCTGGATGTGTCCTGCAGGGGGTGAAAAATGGGTCGCTCAAAGATGGATAATTGTTATTGTTTTTTAATTCTTCACAAAACACATATAATCCCTGGTAATCATTTGTTTAAGTTATATAAATTACTGTCAACTTTGAAACCCGGTTTGTCATCTTCGACTGTGATTTATACCAGACTATATAAACGACATGGTGTCTTAGACCCTAATAAGACATTTATCTTCATGAAGGAGGCCACCGCGATGCTCAGTGGCAGCTTACTTACCCTTGTCACAGTTAACTCAACACGGAATCTTTAGTTTCGCCCAGGGACCTGAAATCGGAGGGAGTCAAGCGAAGCCAACAAAAACTTGTTCAGAAATCCACGTGCTCACGAAAGTGGCTGTTGCGCTGCAAATTTTGTTCTTGGGCCGCCCGAACAGACATGGGAACAAGTTTTATGTTGCTCCGTAGTGCGAGCCTCCAACATACACGGGACCTCCGCTGGTGTTGGCAGCGGTCGGGTGCCTTTCCTAGAGAGAGTGTATCCGCTAGCTAGCAACCAAGGCGGACCCAACGTCTTAAAATAAAAAGAGAATGAGATAAACACTTGTTTGAATGCACACATGTATATTTATTTACAGGCTGACAGAGACTATTTGGAGTCTTTTTTGTTGTCTTCATAGTATACAGCAACAAGGAACTGAAAATCTAAGTACGTTCATATAGTTTACATAATTATTATTATTATTATTATTATTTTTTTTTGGCAGAACCAGGGCTTGAACTCAGGCCTTTGTGCTTGCCAGGCAAGAGCTTATTCTACAGAGCCATCTCCCTGGCCCTAGTTTACATAATTAAAAAATACCCGAGGCCAGAGCTGGTGCTACAGACCTGCCATCCCAGGACTCGGGAGGCTGAGGCAGGAGGATTGCTCCCAGCACCAACCACGTAACAAGACCTTGTCTAAAAATCCAAACCAAGCCAGGTGAACACAGAAATGGTCCTCACCCATTCGTAAGTGAAAGGCCGATGGCTCAATGTTTTTAGGCTACTAATCCTTCCAATCCGATAGGGCGCTACCATCCCTGGCATCACAGGCTGTAGGGATCGCTGGTACGCAGGTGCCGGTGGTGGCTGTGATAGATTTCTAACATTCCACATAAGGTGATTCTAAACATTGCTCCAAAGTTGTCACTGGGATTTCACCTAAGATTTATCCTGATCAATGAGGTCGTTTACCTCTAATCCCTGCACGATTAATTCCCATGCCTCAGTTAGCACTGTAAAATGTGGCTTATTTCTCTGGGACACAATACAACTTGCGCACCACCATGAGGCCCTACACTTCCCAGTGAGGAGAGAATCAGCCTGGCTTGTGAAGAAATGCTTTTTACACTAGGCCGGAACTTCCTCAAAGGGGTTCCGGTAGGTTTAGATAGTAACACCAGCTTAATCAGTGGCAATCATAGGGTGAGAGTTTAGTTCACTGAAAGAACACCTTTTAAAAACAATTAGAAAATAAATAAATAAATAAAAATAAAAACAATTAGAGCTCTTTACAAGTACCTGATTATAGGCCCGCGAACACATAAAGGCAACACATTAAAAAATGAATAAATCCACAACTCTAATTGGAGATTCCAATACACCCTTCTCAACAGATAATGGAGGGGCTAGTGAGATGGCTCAGTGGTCTAAAGCACCTACGTAGAACAAGCTTAGCAAAGCACAGAGACCGCGGTTCAATCCCCAGCACCACATGCCAGCCAGCCCGCCCCCTGGTGGACTGAGCTGGCCACACACACACACACACACACACACATAAATAAATAAAAATTAAAAAAAAAAAACAGATAATGGAAGTTCTAGAGAACAGAAGATCTGAAGAGTCCTATTTATAAACACAGCAAGAGTAGTCAATAAATATTTCAGGAGAACACCTAGTACTTAGGTATAAAATAATCATTATGAGGCCACAAAGGAAGTCTTAACAAGAGCCAAAGATTTAGAAACATGCAGGGTGTGCTTTTATATTATAATGGAATAAAATTAGAAGTTAATAGTAGACGAGTAAGTTTAAAAGTTCTTAGAAACTACGAGGAAACTCACAAAAATAGAAACCAGAACAAAAAGCACCAAAAATGCTTCTAAATAACAGGTGCAAAAAAAAGAATTCCATAAAGATTGTGAAACACTTCAAGTTATGATCTGGATGTATGGCTATATGCATGTATTTATTTATTTATACTGAGGATCAAATGATTTTGATCATTTTGAGACAGGAACTTACTCTATAGTCTGAACTCATTGTAGCCCAGACTGGCCTTGAGCTCATGAAGATCCTTCTGCCTCAGCCTCCCAAGTGCTAGGATTATATGGGTGTGACATCATATTTGATAGAACTACAAATAATAAAAGCAACACATATCAAATTTTGCGGGGGTGCTGATAAAGCAGTAGTTGGAGGAGAATTTTTAGTTCTGGACACATGTATTTAAAAATCAATAGTACATTCAGAATTATGGCTAGGGAGAAAGACAGAAGCCCGCGAGAATGGCAGCTACTGGGCACCAACAGGAGGTAAGGACCCCTGCAAAGGAAGCGGCTTAGGAACCCACTAGGATGCCAACCTCGCATGTGGATTAGATGTGCCATCCCTGGAAAAATCGCTTTAGTTCTCTAAGCCTCATTTTTTCTCCCTATACAATGGGGATAACAGGACCTCCTCTGTGAACCTTTTCTTGAATTCACTAAGAAGACCCACAAAAAGCACGTCCATGGACCGGCCAGCCCTGGGCCACACGATGCTAACTTTGGCCTGATAGAATTCATTACCATCTTGAACGCCAGCCACAAAAAGGCCATCAATAAACTAAACCTTAATTTTTATTTCACAATACTAAAATAGTTTGCTTAAATTACATTCTGGCCTAGAATCTTCTTTCCATTCTTAAAAAGCAGAAAACCCACAGTGTGACTCCAGGCGGCGGAGCAGGGCTTCCGTCAGCGCCACCTCCTGCCTGGCTGGTGACGGAGCCCAGAGCCGGGCCCTGGTATGGAGCGCGGGACCTCTGCGCTACCACAATGTTCTTCAACCTAAAACTGACGTATTTTACAACTAAAAGCAAAGCAGAGAAACCTGAAAAAGACAATGTACTAAATATAATACCGAAAAAAAAAAATCAAAGCCAAGCCACAGTCCTCTTCCATTTCAGAGTATTTGGCCTCGGTCTGCGGAGTGCTATGACTAAGTGCACAAGAAGCGCACGTGTCCGCAGTGGTTTGTGCAGCTTCGCCCGTTCGCTCATCCCCACAGATGAGTGCGGCCCTTACTTTTCCACTCTGCTTCTCATTTTGCAAGAAATGAAACCTTCTCTACCCTTCGACAGCCTGATATAAAAATAAGCTCTCCCTGCGTTTCCTTCCCTTCCTGGATACACCTGACGGCGGCCACTCTCCTCGGATCACCTACAGCGAATACCTCGGTGTTACAGATTGAAGCTTTCTTCAAAAACAACTTCCCCTTTTCTCTTTCTGCCTGAAGGAGTCACTGTACTCTTTCTAGAACAATTACTCTCCTCGACCCAACTTTCAAAAAAGCGTAGGCAGACAGGGGCTCTTCATTATAGTAAAGAAATAAGGTTTTGGACGCACCAAACTCCATTGTATACGCAGACGCCGAAAACAATCAGCCCGTCTGGCTTCTTAATTGTCCGGCTTTTATACAGTTATTGTATTCGATGTTTTCTACTAAAAAAATTTTCTCCTTCAGTGCGGTGGAAACTATATGCTTCCTGTTTGGAAATCTGATTGGCACCACTTGCTCACGGGGGTCTTTCCGGATGCTGGGCTCTGTCCCCCGTGAGATTTTCCACCTGGGACATAAGGGGGAGGCGCGGGCGGGAGCGCCCTGCTCTCCTTTTATGCATGGCTTACCCTGTAAGCGGGGTTTGCATTGCTCGCTGTGCACCTGGCCGGGACTCCCTGTTCTTCTAAGGCTTTTTGTAGTTTTCACAGAAGCATGAACCCAAATACGACCCAGTTATTGCTTCTCCGTGCCCAAGTCGGGGCAGACAGAGCAGGCTGCATGTCTGGCCGGGGGTGGAAGGCAATAAAGCTAAAATCTTTTTAACATTTTCTAGTACAGAGAATGCTGTAAAGCAAATGAAAGGAGACTGTATTTCCTAGCTGAAGAACTGCCTTAGCTATCTCCGCAGGAATGAGCAAAGTGATTCGCTCACCTATCTATCTAGTGATACCGCTGTCCCAGGGAAACAGTAGACCTCAGGAGGACGGGAACCGGGTATAGCAGCCAGCCCCTTGCTAGTAGTTTGGAATCTCTTGGAATTGTTGAGGGTCGGGGAGATAGCTTGGCAGCCTCAGCACCAGCCTGGCAAGAGCAAGGTTCTGAGCGTGATCCTTGGTACCGAATGCCATGCCAGCCCCATAACCCTGGCTGCATTGTACCAGCCCCAAAACTGGTGTGGGGGTGCATGCCTGTAATCCCAGCACTGGGGGGCTGAGACAGAAGGATCACTATGAGTCTGAACTGCATAGTGAGATGCTATATCAAAAAAAAAAAAAAAAGAAAAAAGAAAAAGAAAAGAAAAGAAAAGAAAGAGAAAAAGAAAGGAGAGAGAGAGTGAGAAGAGAGAGACAGTGAGAGAAAGGGTAGTTCCAATAAAAAAGCCAGGTGTGGGGGTCTATGCCTGTAATCCAGGAGGCTGAGGCAGGAGGATTGCTAAGAGTTTGATGCCAACCTGGGCTACTTAGTGAGTTCAAGGCCAGTGAGACCCTGTCTCAAAAAATCCACATGATACTGTTCTCTACCAAGGCAAATCTAATTAAACAGGATATAAAGTTTATGATAAGCTTTAACACCTTTATGACCTTATCTTTAATTTCACAGGAAATGTATATCCTCTTAATTTTTAGGAAAGAAAACAAGCATTTATCACGCCTGCTGTAGATCTGACGCTGTGCTACCCCGAAGCTCTGTGGAGGCTCCAGCATCACCCGTGACCGACAGCCAAGATTTTAGCACGTCATGGGGCAGATCTACGCCTGCTTCTACTGCCGACTTGAGCACTTTGGCAACTCTTCAACTTTCACACAGAGAACTAAAATAAGTAAAATAAAAATAAATCCATTAAGGATTTAATATTACTAATATCATTAGCTTCTTTCTTATAGGAAACTTTGGTGGTGTAAAGTTTTCAATTTTGAAATTTTCCAGATACTAAAGTCACCTTTTTCTACGGTGTGTGTGTGAGCGTGTGAGTGTGTGTGTGTGTGTGTGTGAGCGCGTGAGTGAGTGTGTGTGTGTGTGTGTGTGTGTGTGTGTGTGTGTGGTGCTAGGGATCAATCCCAGGGTGTCCTGCATATTAGGCAAATGCATTACCCTTGAGCTGCATCCTCAGTGCTATCAACAAATGTTTTAAGTTCAAACTATCTTTTTTTTTTTTTTCCCCGCAGAACTGGGGATTGAACCCAGGCCCTTGCATTTGCTAGGGAAGCAATTATCCCACTGAGCCATCTCCTCAGCCCCCCAACTATCTTTATTTGTTTGCTTTTTTTTTTTGAGACAGGGCCTCACCACATAGCCCAGGCTGGCCCCAAATTCATGGTGCATCTCCTGCCTCAGCCTCCCTAGTGCTTGGGTTGCAGGCGTGCACCAGCCTAACTGTGTAATACATGCTAGCTTTAAATTTAATTTATAGCCTGGTATAGTGGCCCATGCCTATAGTCCTAGCACTCTGAGAATAGGAGGATCACAAGTTGGAACCCACCTGGGCAATTCTGTCACTTAGGTCCTGGCTCAGGATAAAACAAATAAAAAAGAATTAAGTAAACAAATGACTAGAAAGAGCTGAGGCTGTAGCTCAGTGTGAAGTTATCAGCTCAAGCCTTATTACTAAAGAAAGTTGTAATTTATGCAGGTACTGAGCTCTCAGGGGAGACTTCAGTCGATTCTGGTCTGTAATACAGAATAGACACAGACAGCTATTTTTATAACTCATATGGTAACTGGTAAGATAGCTCAGCAGTCTAAGCGCCTGCGTAGGCAAGTGCAGGGACTGGAGTTCGATCCCCAGCACCACGTGCTGCACCGGCCCCGCCCCTGGGCGCACTGAGCCACGTCCCAGATCAGGCGAGGTGGCGCACCCCGGTAATCCCAGGGCTCGGGAGCCTGAACACAGGATCACTATGAGCTCGAACTGCATAATGAGACCCTGTACCAAATACATAAATTATTTTTTAAAAGCTCATATAAATTTTCTTTGTGCACTTGTTTTGTATATGAGTTTTTATTTTCCTGATTCTTACTTCAATGTCGTGTGGTAACCGATACCTCTGCATCTCACTGGAAGCTTTCTTCCACAGTGACCTGAAGAACCCAAACACTGCTGAAGCTTGCAATTTAGAAAGGGTTTCCCCGAGAATCAGGGAGGCCCATGTTCGATTCCCAGGCAGTAACAACGGGCTCTGCTTAGAGGCCTCTCTGTCTCCTTGTGTTCTCAGCTGTGTTTGAGAAAGTTGGAAATAAGTGACTTGTGGATCCATGAGGCTCTGCTGTTCCAGGGCTGCCAAGCATTAGATTAATCAAAGCCAAATGGTAGGTTAGTTTCTTTATGTTTTGCACTGTTAATTTTCTACAATTATTAATCAGCTACTGAAGTAATCATTAACCATTCCATTCAAACCGTGTTTTTAGTTTAATACCTGAGCCAACAGCGATCTTGCATGACAAGGCTCAATTTATAACATGTAAGGATTGCTAATCCTGCTAACATGCAAAGCTTGAGGAAAAGGAGGTGTTTCTGTGGGATTTGATCCACAGTTCTGGTGTGCAGGTTGCTGATCGGTGAAGGGGGATCCGAGTCATCAGAAGGGCTGAGCGAAACAGCAAGAAGCACACAGAGTGAGAGAGAGATGAAAGCGAGGAGTTATATACTCTTGAAATTTGAAAGAAAAACAAGAACCAGAAAGACTAATAAAGATAAGAAATCATTTACCAACTTTATTCTTAACCTTTAAGAGAACGATGCATTTCCCATGTCATGTTTAGCTCAGCAGCAGTTTTGTCACCCCTTCCCCTCTGCTGGGAAGGTCCAGGGAGTGGGACACCCTGCGCACAGTGACCACCCAGCCGTTGCTCCCTGGCTGCCTGCCAGGAGAGACCCCCCACCTTTGGGAGAGCTGAGCCTGAGCCGGAAATTGGCCGCCACCTGGCCCAAATCGTTGTGTCTATGTGCCTCATCTTAAACACTTGGGTCTATTTTGCCTCCTTCTGTGACTGATCATTGTATTTTCAGTATAAAATAATGTCCATAGCAGTTGAATTCTTTAAGTCCTCCCACTTCCCAAAAATCAAGCAAAACTGACGCATGGGGGGAGGGATGTGTACCACAGCTCCTGCGGCTTTCCCATCCCTTGGAAGGACATCCGTACTGTCACAGCCAGGGAAGAAGCTCCGGCGAATGGCATCGCACAGGGGCTCCAATCTCCAGCGAACCACGATACACGAATAACCCGGGTATGGAGAAACGAAAACTCGCATTTTCAGGCACCTGGGAGAGGCCAGGAACTCCCCAAGAGCGCTAAGCCGGGTCCTGCATTCTCAAAATGCCCTCATAGCCTTGGAGCTCGCACTGTTATTAAAAAAAAAAAAAAAAAAAAAGCTTAATAACGATGCCTTCCTGCTCCAATGTGGATTTTGTGCTTCCCTAAATACATTAACATCACGAGTATTGAATTACGCGGGGGATCCGCACCACACCGAAACATGCAGCTGTCCCTCGCAATGAGGGCGCCAGGCACAGCGGGTCAGAAGGCAAGGACGGCAGCACCGAGGGGAAGAGAACAGGCTCCCCAAGGCAGGATGGTGGCACTCACCCTCATCTTGGTAGTCTGCCAGCGGGGGGGCATCTGCTGTGAGGCCCGGGCCGAGAGTGCCGCCGTGGTTGTCATCGGAACTGTCTTGTCCACGATCTCCTCCTAAGGGACCAGAAAGAAAACAAGCTCAGCTCTGGACATCTTGACAGAGCTGTCGGTAGGCTCTTCCACTGCGCACACACACACACACACACGCACGCACACACACACACGCACACACACACTTTGCACCTTTTACTTAAACCAGGCCTCTGTTCATTAACCCATGAAAAAACGAACGCTCAAGAGTCACCTTACCTGGACGGGAATTTTCCACTCAAGTAACTCCCAGCAGAGCTAAAGAACTGTCTGGCCACCAGAGAGAAAGGTCTCCGTCCCACTTAGGATGCAGGCAGCTATGTGAATTTGTCCTCATGCATACCTGCCCCCATTCATTCCGAGCTTTACCCCAAGCACCTCGCCCTCCATATTTCCAAAGAAAATAGAAGGCATAACATAGACTCAATCTCCACATGATACAACGTACCAAGATCAATATTCTTTCTTTCTTTGAAAACTAAGAGACATAAGAAAGCACAGAGAACTCAGCCCTTGCTGAATTCTATTTCTATTTAAATCACTACTTGTTTCACAAGCTTAATAAAGTTCTCTTCGTAATTCTAGTTTACAGCTGAGGCAAGCAACCTCCGAGGAATTCTAAAAGCACTAAGAAGGTAATATTTGCTCTGCAAAATGACTTTGATAAAAGGTAATGTATATACAATACCGAATTATGCAATTAAAATAATGCTAATCTCTTTTGGATGTTTTCAGCCTACACTGGATGGCATTCGGGAGAAGTGGCCGGTGATATTATGATACTTTAAAAGGTTCAGACGGAAGATGTTAGCTAATTCAGAAACCGGAAGCAAAGCAAAGTGCCGCAGATGGCTCTCCCTCGAGTCCCCTGAGCAGAGGTACAGGCCGCTGGTAAAAGGGGCACAACAGCTGCTCCACGAAGCCCACGACCGCGGAGAAGGGATTTCCAGCTGCACTGAATGTTCTCCGAGGTCACCACTTCCCAAGGAGATCACCGGCACTCAGCTCAGTAAACAGCGCAGAGTTTTGGCTCTGGCTCGCGACCAGGGAGCTGTGAAAGTGAACGGCCTCCATAGAATCTCTATTGCCTCACTTCAGAGGTTTATTTCCTACAATTAAACCAGAAGGATAGGGAGGGTATAAAATGATAAAACCGAATGGCTGTGGCCTTCCCTGTCTATAAATTACACAGTTCTATCTCGACTCATCTTTGAATGCCTGAAAGTAGACAGACTCCAGAATGGAGTCAAACACCTGCAGGTTAGGGACTTGAGAAATAAACTATAGAGCTTTTTTTTTTTTTTTTTTTCTTTTTTTAAAGAAAAGATGCTTTAAACCTCACACAGAAGCCATAGGCTAACATCAGGAAGAATGCTATCGTCGACTAGTTGACTGATAAGCGTACAAAGCTTATAGTGAGGCTTAAGGCATTGGTGCATAATTTCCATAAGAACCAGACAAATTCTCGGCTTCTAGGCTAAAGTCTAAAATGCTCAAATTTTACATCTGTGTGAATACGCTGAAATTAAATCATCAGCACAATGCAAGGGGATTTCCTGGCTGAAAACCTGAACACGCGTTGCAAGATGGAAATTTTTATTTTGAGCCAAATAGAAACTTAAATTAAAAAAAAAAAAAAAGGTAGTAACGTATTGCCAAGCAAAACCTGACGTGTGTAGCTCATAGACACTGAATGTTACTTATCAACTACCATTACAAGACAAATCTACAACACAAACTCACAACACAACCCAGTCATATTTTCTAGCATTTTAAAAAAGCTTTTGAAGACATCTAGGTTAGGAAGGCTTTTGTTTATTATGTTATATTTTTTAAAATGAACTTTTTTGGAGGGGGGATCTTTTTAGGTCTATACAAGTTTTGCCAAGATAGTACAGAGAGTTCCTATAAACTTTCACCCAATTTTTCCCAGAGTTGTCTTC
The DNA here is from genome assembly GCF_000260255.1 of Octodon degus. Classification (NCBI taxonomy): domain Eukaryota; kingdom Metazoa; phylum Chordata; class Mammalia; order Rodentia; family Octodontidae; genus Octodon; species Octodon degus. The sequence continues at coordinate 7,221,578 of NW_004524632.1, read as the reverse complement.
TTCTATAACTACAGCACATCTTCCAAAACCAAGAAATTACCACTGCTACACCGCTATCCACTGAACAACACGCTTTCCTCGCTTCCCCCGGGGTTTCCCGCAATGCTCATTTTCCACTCCGGGACCGAGCGCAGGGCACCGCGCTGCACCAGCAGCCTCCTTTTGAAAAGTCTGACTCAAAGCATCTACCTGGATTTGGCACCCTATTTACTAATTGCAGGTAGAAAATTAGGTAGAAAAGTCCCTTCCGCGAGATCCTATGGTTATGGGAAACTGTGACCCAAGCGGGGCATCCAACAGCTACCCGGCCCCCCATGCCAGACCATCCCTGTAGAGCAGCGGTGGAGAACCCGTGCCGCAGCCCGCTGTTGGTTATCAGTGACCACTCTGAAAGGTTCGCCATCCCCGCCCTAGCATGCGCGACCAGGAGGGGCTACCACGCAAGGGAGCGCATGAGAGCCCTAGGTCCGTGCTGCAGACTCCTGAGGTGCGGGAAGCCTTGGAAATCCACCACCACTCCAGCGCAATTAGTGGCCCATGATAAAGCTGTTGCTCTAAGTGTTCCTAATGTCCTATCAAGTGGCCTGACTCCCCTGGGCTCCCACTGAACCTGGCCTGTGGCACTGTATAAAGAGACACTCCCGTGTAATTAAAATGATTACAACTACTCAAGATGCATGGGTGAAAAGTTTTATAGAAGAATTAGCAATTACCGTGGCCATTGTGGATTGGCTTAAGTTGAGAACATCATTTTTCCTTAAAAACATAACCAAGCACGTGTACTCCGGACCCAGCTATGACTCTGACAACCGCAGGGCCCAGTGGCTGTGCCTGTGGTCTGGTGGGACCAAGCATAAATGATCCCGAGCTAGAGTGCCAGGCATTTCCACTCGGCAGCTCTACGGTTAGGCCTCCAAACCCCCTCCTTGGAGCGGCTGTGCTCGAAGGAGGTGCGCCCCGCACAGCTCGAAAGGAATCAGTACGTTTCTGTACAGCTAGAACGCCAGCATGCCATGGATCACAACCACTCCCTCCAGCCCGTGCTCGCCGCAGTTCTAACTAGGATCTGGGGGAGCTCTGCCGAGGGGTCCCCTGCTATCCGCTACAGTGTGCTCTTCCGTTGCAGGTGTCACAAGCAGCGGGCGCTCCTCGGTGTACTCAGTGGCAGGCTTTCCACCGGGCAGTGCTGAGGGCCCCATCGGGAAGATTTCTCGACTGTTCCTTTCAGAGAGTCAAACTCCATTTCATTCATGCTCCATAGAGTGATAAGTTGGAAATTTCTGAGGGTTGGAGCAAAAAGATAAAGCAGCTTTGTGTCAGGTGTAAGGTAATTATTTGCCAGGCTTTCTGTGCTATTTGTTTTTATTCCCTGTGTTTTCATTAACAGTTAATGAGCTCGCGCCTTAATTCTGAGACAATGGGTTGGCCACTAGACGTGGCTCTTTTTTTTTTTTTTCCTGCCACAGATTCAACCAGCTGTTAGTACTCCATAAACTTTATGGGGAAGTGAATTAAACTGCTAAAAACTTTCATTTACTAATCCAGTTCCAAATCAAACAGGGGGAAAAGGGGCCCTCATGTTTCCCCTTGTAACTATTTGGATCACAATAAACTCATCGAGTCTTGAACCGCAGGTACCAGTTAGGGATTAAGAGGATGGACAATGACAGTTTTACCCACCCACCCACCCCCAATAAGGGAGAAATGAACGAAGGTAGAAAGCTGTTTAAGAATTTTTTTTAAAACCCTACAAAATATAGGGTGGCAGATAATAGATGAAACATAGATAGGTTTGCTCATCAGACTTTTAAGGGCTCCATGGTTTTGTTTTGTTTTGTTTTGTTTTGTTTTTTTTGGTTAGTTTTAGTTACCTTTCACTTTCCTTTTTATTAACTGTGAGTTATATTCTAAAGACTGCTCAAATTTACAGCGAACCGTTTAGATGATGTGGTTAGAAACTTTCTAAGGTTTGCTGTTACTTCACCATGTATTCTGGATAATATAAGGAAAATGAAATCGAGAGCAACTCACCTACAATTTCTTTTCTTGTGTTTTTGTTGTTGTTGTTGTTGCCCTTACACCGGGACCCACGATTTCCTGCCCTGTTTCATATTTAAAGGTGCGCGAGCCACACACCTCCTGCTTTAAACTAATAAATCCTTACTAAGATGCTACAAATAAAGCTCCATGATCCCAATCCAGCTAGTGTTCATGCTTGACGGCACGAATACTGCCAGAATTTCACGGGCGAATTTAATAGTAATAGTCTGTAGAGCCAAATCATGGAGAGATTAGTGAGACAGCAGCGTATTATTCCTTCTTATAACCATTCACCTGAAGGATCGAATCCCACCCCCAGCCAGAGAACTACATGGGCTACAGACGTGGCCGTGTATGTCAAACGGTACCCACATGTAACTACGCTACAGAGCCCAGGTAAAGGCAGCACCCAAGTTCAAGTTCTGTCCCTACTTCTGTTATAAATTACACGCCATCGCCCCCATGCTCGGGCATGAGAAAATGTATGGTGCTTCCCATGGAACATCTCAGAGCCTTCGCTGAGTCCTAAATATCCATTTGGACTTGGGTGGTTAGTTCCTGTGATTTATCCACGTAGAGTGAAGGTCTCAAATCCTTCTCTGTTCCTTACGGCCTGACTTCCTGTCCATCTTCCCCCCCCCATCCATAATTCAATACATAAATATTCTCTTTTCCCTCAAGGCCTTAGCACTGAGTAGCAATAGTAGCGAATGCCATTAAGGCGACAGAACAAATGACGAGCCAGGTAAAGAAAGTTGCCATTTATCACTCTTTTAAAAAGTTGCTCCAGCCAGATCTTGAATATACAAGAAGCAGACTGAGCCGAAGACCCAGCTTTGCGGCTTGATGGTGCCAGAGTCGTGCCAAGAACGCCAGAGTCCTCAAGAGCCTTCAGAAAGAACGTTTGCCGAGAGCAGCAGTCCCAGTGATCAGAAACACAACCAAACGGATTAGGTGCTCAGAGAACAATTGCTGCAACGCCACCTGTGAATTCAGCTACCCAAAGGCGGCGCGGCTTAATAATATTCTCAAATGAACTACATCTGTCACTGGTAGATTGGACAGAATAATACCCAAGGGAGCCCGCTGAAAATGTCTTTTTCCTCCCTCCCTCCTCCAAGAAATCTGTCCTTTGTTGTGCAGTTCTTCGTTTTGACCAGTAGGGAGAGCTGCAGCGTGTGGCATCACCTTAAGCGCCTCAAAAAAGAGAAAAAACAGAGCTGGGGGAAGGG
>NW_004524632.1:7215240-7218206 GCF_000260255.1 Octodon degus | reverse complement strand
CTCCTTCTCTATCCCTTTTTCTCTGGCAAATGCAGGGAATTTTAACCCTTCTTAGGTTAAAATTTTGTCCTCATAGGACAAAAATGTATAATAGATATTGAGAACCAGGAAGAAAATGCTCAAATGAGCGGAGGAACAAGGGAGGGGGAGGGGAAGAAAGGAAGGGACAAAAAAAGAGAAAATAGAAGGAAAAGTAGAAGCCAAGCTTTTGTCAATGAGGAGAGGAAGAGGGGTTGCAGAGCGGGGCGGAGGTGGGGAAAAAGCAGCAGGACAGGTCGCGTGCGGGTACAAATGCCCCGTGCTCATTCTGTAAATCTAAAATGGATCAATAAAATACAATTTAAAAATTGTTTTAAAAGGGCACACGCCTGGCTCCACGGAAGGACGGGCAGCCACAAATACAAACTGCGTGGTGGCGGATGTGACAGCCACCCTTCCTGAAGCGAATCCCAGCCTGTGGGGACCATCCACCTCCACACCAACGCGCGCCGTCTACCATGCTCCTCTTCAACTGCCGCTAACACAGAACCTGCTGATTTGCAGGCTTTTCAAAGGTAATGAGATTTTGACAGAATTCAGAAGAGGTAAATCCAGGCATCTGGTAGTCTCTGGATAAATATATTGTAAGATGAAGGCAATTCATCATAAAGCAACCCGGAGACTCCATCCTGGAAGTGTTGGCTCACGGATCTGTTTTCTTCGGACTACGCTGTTCTCAGCCTTAGATTCTTCCTATGAAACTATTCAACAGAGTTCTCAGCATTTATTGACTTGCAGGAGAAAGTTGGTTATAATAATTTTAAACAAAATTGTAGGAGGAGGAAGAGATAGCTCAGCAGTCTAAGCACCTGCCTGGCAAGCGCAAGGACTGAGGTTCGATCCCCAGTACCACATGCTGTTCTGGGCAGACTGAGCCAGTCACTGAAACTGGGCATGGTGGTGCACGCCTGTAATCCCAGTGAGACAGGAGGATCGCTGCGAGTCTGAGCTGCACAGCGAGACCCTGTACCAAATAAATAAGAGATGTTTTTTAAAAAAAGAAAGTCTAAGTTTCCTTATGTAGTCCAGGCTAGTATTGACCTCATTGTGTAGCCCAGGTTGGCCACAAACTCTCAGCCATCCCCCTGCCTCAGCCTCCTGAATGATGGGATTACAGGCATGCACCTTCATGCTTGGCCAATAATAAAAACATGAGCATCTTGTTGCACTCCTCCTGGGTGTCAGCTCTGGGTTAGCGCTTTTCATGTAGGATCCCACCAAAACCTCAAGACACCCCCAGCAGGGGTTCAAAGATGCTGGTGAAGATATTGAAACCCAGGAATAAAAACATTTTCCCAAAGTCACGGAAGCACCTCCGAAGTGGCAGACCAGGCTTGGCCCCACCCCGGCTGATCCCTCAGCTCTTGTCCTAACCCACTGAGCTGTGCAGGCTCCAGATCCGAGGGCTCTGTGAATCACTGTCATTACTCACAGGCAAAGCACACTGAGTGACAGCCCATGACTTGAATTTATGGTGTTAATTAGTAATTTTTTTTTTTACTGCAGTAAGGTAAGATCAAAATCAAAATATAAATTATTTCAGTGGTAGGAATGGTCACAGTCACACCAGGTATGGAGGTGGACCTGCCCGGCGGAGCCGAACGTGGTCAGAGAGGAAGTGGTCTGATGCCCGGTTCGAATTTATCACCCCAGGACCTAGTGATTTCTAAAATACCATTTGGTGACATGAATTTCATGCTTACAGACTTTAATACAACTTACTTTCTGTGTAGGTCAATCTACTGAATTTTCCCCCAGCACTTCCTGTCTGATTCCTTTGTTGGATCTGGGGTATTTTGACCCCATTTCATTCCAAAGATGGACCAATGTGTTTCATATCTAAATATAGCTCAGAGCTTGGGCAAAGAAATTTCTTTTTGGGCAGCATTAAGATTTAAGGCACTGAGGGCCAGCAAGATAGCTCAGGGTCTAAAGCACCTACTTAGGCAAGCACAGGGACCACAGTTCGATCCCCAACACCACATGCCACACCAGCCCCCACCCCCAGGTGGACTGAGCTGGCCACAAAAAAAAAAAAAAAGATTTAAGGCACTGAGCGGGCAAATCCTTTGAAAATATATAAAATTATAATGTACCTTAGCACCTGTATTTTTTTCTCACAATGTAGCCCAGGCTGACCTCAAACTTGTGGTGATCCCCCTGCCTCAGCTTCCTCAGCCTCCTGAATGCTAGGACTACAGGGCTGTGCTACCACGCCTAGGCTGCATCTCCTTATTTATTTTTTCTTTATGTGGAGGCATAATTGACACAAGTGTAGTATGTGAGTCTTCAGAGCAAGAGGTGTTCCCTTGCCAGGCACAGTGGTGCACGCCTGTAATCCCAGCACTCGGGAGGCTGAGGCAGGAGGATCACAAGTTTGAGGCCAGCCTGAACAGCACAGTGAGATGCTATCTCTCTTTAAAAAAAAAAAAAAAAAAAAAAGTATGTATCACTCTTGAGTTTAAGAAAATACCTTTTAGAGTTGAATTGTGGTTAGTAAGTTTTTTTTTCAAATGAAAAGTACCTGCTTTCTAGCAGGATACTGTTACCTAACCTTCAGATTCATGCAAGCTCCCAGGGCCAGAGCTTTAACTTTCAGTTTAAAACAAAGGAACCAAAAAAGCTTGTATTCAAATTAATTACATTTTTCTTTTAATATTTTGGTTCAGAACCTAAAATTTGGTTAGAGGAAGAATTCCCGATGAACATTAAGTTTTCCTTGTTCGTTTCGTGAGGTAGGGTCTACCTGTGTAGCCCAGCCTCGACTTGAACTCACACGCTTCTCCTGCCTCAGCCTCCCGAGCACCAGGATGGCAGGGCTGGTGCACGCTCAGCTTTGCATGTGAATTTTTATGTCACAATTCTATGCTTGAAATGTTACTCTTCACCTACCATGGTTTGGGGTTTTTGCAAGGTGAACAATATAG
>NW_004524632.1:7212521-7214925 GCF_000260255.1 Octodon degus | reverse complement strand
GGGATGAAGGCTCTGAGCCAGCAGGCTGAGGGGTCTGAACTGGAGCAGGAAGCAACGCTCGAGGTAAGCACCAGAGCTCCCCGGCGGTGCCACAGCCGTCCTCAGCAGCAGTGATGTCCCGCGCTCCTCCAGCGATGAGGAAAGCCGCGTTCCCATCAGGAAAGCCAAGGCGACAAGCTTCCCCACGGGGCTGAGCAGCGCACCGTCTTCCCCTCCGGAGCCAGGAAGCAACGCTCAAGGTGAGGACCCAAGCCTCTCCAGAGTTCACGGGGAAGGCCAGCGTGACAAGGTCCTCCCGCAGAGCGGCCCAAGAGAACTGGCAGCCTCCAGCAGCTTCTGCAGACGGCATCCCTCAGAGCGTTCCAGCAGCTTCTCCTGTGCCGCCTCTGTGCTGCTGGCAACAGCCCTCAGGTGGGCCTCTGACACCCAGCACCACGCTGGGTCAGTTCGGCTGGGTGGAAGAAGTTGCCCACCAGTTAGCCATCCGCCACATCACCTGATTTCCTGTGTGAGCCCAGGGAAAATGCTACTTAGGATAAACAGTAAGTCCCCCTATTCCAGCAGTCCCCAGGTAGATCAGATAAATAAGACACAGTCATTAACTTAATTAATCCTCTGATTTCCCATGCCATTTACATGAATGTAAGAATCAGAAGTCTTAGCTAGGTGTATTGCACACAGCTGTAACCCCAGCACTTGGGAGGCTGAGGCAGGAAGATCGCCTCGAGTTTGAGGACAGCCTGGGCTACAGAGTGAGTCTGAAGCCAGCTTGCATTATATAGGGAGACCCTGTCTCCAAACGAACAAACAAACCACAAACATTTAAGAATCAAAAGTTCCATGAACTTTTACAAATGGAAACAGAAAGACTGAGATCAGGAAAGAATGCGCCCATTAAAAATTACCCTGCTGCATGGTCAGGGAGATGACTTAGTAGAATAAGCGCTTCCCTGGCAAGCGCAAGAGCCTGAATTCAATCCCTTGTTCTGCCTCCCCCCACCAAAAAAAGACCTTGTCTCAAAAAAGAAAAGAAAGAGACTATGGGTATCATCCAATGACAGCAGTATTTTATAATTTATTTTACAATTCCCTTTCAACTGATCGGTCAACGCCACATACCTGGGTTGACTGCCAGCCTTAAACAGGACATCTTCCACGCTGCTATTCCATCTTCCTTTCAGGGCCTTGCCCACAAATCCATCCTTAGAAACAAATTAACAAACAGGGTAGACACTTGAAAGGAAAGAGACTACTGAATCCTGATTTGACTGAAAAAGAGCTCACTACTGTACGTGTTTGTTTACTTGTCTTTTTGAGACAGGGTCTCCCTATGCAGTTCGGGCCTGGAATTCACACTGTAGTCCAGGCTGGTCTCGAACTTGCAAAGATGCTCCTGCCTCAGCCTCCCGAGTGCTGGGATTACAGGTGCACACCAGCACACCTGGCCCCACTACTATGTTTTTAAAAGTTCATATTAAATAAAAACTAACTGTGTCTGAACAGAAAGTTCAGACCTACCAGGAGGCCAGAATGAGAGTGTGGCTGCCTCCCTGCTTGGTCCTCTCCAAGGGCAACTTCCAGGGGTTCCTGGGCGTCTTAGGCACTTTCTGTCGAAAGCCTACAAGCAGCTGTGTGTGCTGATGTGTAGACCTTCCGCTCTTCTCTTCCCCTTCATTTCTCTTCTTCTGGAACTAGGGCTCAAACCCAGGGACAGCCTGCTCCTGACCTGTGTCCCCAGTCCCTTCTAGTCCTTAGGGTGAGACAAGGTCTCACTGCATTCCCCAGGCAGGACTTGAACTTGGGTCCTCCTGGATCACAGCCACACGCCGCATTTGGGCATCTGCTGTTTCTCCTGTAGGACACACGGCAGCGCGTGTCTGTTCTGCGCTTGCGCTCGCTTTTCCTCCTAACCTGTACCCTGAGGGCCATTCCACATCGGCACATGCACACGCACGGGTATCTGAACTAGTCTTTTAAAAACGGAGAAGCAGATGGTGATGATTCACATAGTACCAAAGACTACAAACAGTGAAGTCTCTCTACATGCCACCTGCACCCCTAGAGAGCCGTCTCAGCTAAGAAGTTTCATGGGCATCCATCTAAAACTAGTCCGACACAGAAGCATGTGTGAATGCACACATGACACAGGCACATACACACGTGTGCACACATGAAGAAACGTGTGTGCTGTTTATGCAAATTGCCCTTTTTTCCTAATAAAAGTCACTGAACATTATCTGGTACACTTTTTGTTGTTGTTGTCTTTTTTTTAAAATGTCTTCTTTATTTATTTGGTACAGGACCTCACTAGGCGGCTCAGCCTCACAGTGATCCTCCTGTCTCATCCTCCCCTGTACTGGGATTACAGGCATGTGCCCAGTTTCAGGAGCCAGCTCAGTGCAGG
>NW_004524632.1:7210168-7211566 GCF_000260255.1 Octodon degus | reverse complement strand
CTGGGATTACAGGCGTGTGCCACCACGCCCAGTCTCAATTGCGTGTCTCAGCATGCCCCGGGGGCAGGGTGGCAAGGCAGGCCCAGGGATCAAATCTCCAGCCCCTGTGCCTGTTTCCAGGCAGCAATAATTTCTTTTACCTGTGATCAGGGTTCCCCCCCACCATACACTTTAATATTATCTACTCTAGAATCAAACATTTACAAAGGACTTAAAAATCTTAGAAAATTATTTTTTTGAAAAGGAAAAAAGTGAGTTCTTCTATTTTAAAAACAACCATTACTTTCTTTGATACTTGTTGCAAAAATAATTAGCGCATTTATTTAACAATGCTGGGGAGATAGCTCAGTAGCTTAAGAGCCTGCCTGGCAAGCACAGGGCCTGAAGTTCAATCCCGAGTACCACAGAAAAAAATAAAAATAAAAATGTATTTCATACTGAAAAAACCTGACCAGTAGAGTCAGTTCTAGAAGCACAGAAGTAAACCATTTGAAAAAGTGTCAAGGTGAGTAACTAACTTGGAAACACTTTAGGAGGTCACGGTCCTCCTACTCAGGAGTACAAGAAGGAGTAAAGTAGGCTGGGGGAGGGGGCGAGCTGAGCTGACAGGTTGGGCCCAAGTGTCCTGTGAACATTTCTCCCCATCAATTCTCCGAAAGAAAACATGCGGGAGGATTTCTTTTTAAAAAGTAGCATCAGTTAGTTAGGACAGTCTAAGTTCCCATCCAATGCTTGTGTTTATACAATATTAGCATTCCCGAGATAGTGATAGAAAGATGCTGAGCAAATTACGAAGATTGTACATGCAGGCTTTTTTCTTACATTTGCAAACACATCATAAATTTGGGCTGTGTTTCTGCGCGAATCCTTTTAGGGCTGCGCACAAGCTCCTGGCATGACTGCAAAGGGCTTCTCCAAAGTAAAACTTAGCAACATCAACGAACACTCCATTAACTCAAAAACACTTGGCTTCCACTTCAAAGGAGGCCCCTCCATCTTTCTCTCGTTCTCTTTTTTAGTGTAAAGCTGGTGTTTCTTTGCTGCTTTAATGTTTCGCTCTGCGTAGTTGTCACAACTACATGCTCGGCATAGGTGACCTTAAGTTCAGTGACATCCGAGCTCCCACGCGACTCTGCGCCGGCGTTACAGAGCCGCAGGCTCGACACCTGGCCCCGGTGCGCCTACCAATAAGGAGTCCGCACACGCACCCGACAAGCACAGTCCTTACACACGTATGCCTGTGAATCACACGGTCCTTCCTCTGCCGGGGCTCAGGCGCAACGGGTGAGTTTTATGAAACACGCATGACCAAGTCCTGCACAGGCTCCTCTCGCCTCCTCCAGCGGCTCTCGCCACACGACAAGCGCGCCTCCTGCGCTAGCAGCCGTGGGAACGCCA
>NW_004524632.1:7207582-7208618 GCF_000260255.1 Octodon degus | reverse complement strand
TTGGAAGGTTAGGGCCAAAATGTTGGCTTTCCTTGCGGCCCTCCTTTTTCTCTAATTTTGGTCTGCAAACTTAGGTTGTTAACCCTCCAGAAGAAAAGCTTATTGTTATTACCATACAACCTAGGCTGTTAAGCTTAACCTCACTATCTGTCTGAATATCAGACATCTTATGCATAACATTGAACAGGTATTTTTCATCAAGTATTGATATGCTAAACTTTAAGTCCCTATAGAATATGATGAAAAAACATTTAAAAATTAAAAAATATTTTTAAATGGGCATAAAGAATTATATAATTCTTATATTTACACATAAGTCCAGAAATCTAACCATATACAACCCTGTAGCAGGACAGTCCCACAATATTCCTTTTCCGGTCTCCTGCCTTGAATGGACAATTTTAAACCACAGTTCACTATTCTACATATTTTTTCATCTAGATCCATAAAGTATCTTATGCATTAATGTACTAGGTCTCAAGACAGAAATGAAATCACCTCACATTTTAAAATCAAGCTTAGCCTGAATTTTTGTTCACCATCTCTGCATTACAGAGAATTTTAAACAAAAATTCATAAAGCAGCGCAGGTGGCCCTGGTGTCCGGCAGTTAACATCAAATGTCAATTTATGATCAGCTTTGCTTCATCTACAGACCACTGTTTTAACAGTTTCTGAGGTGTAGTGGTTATCACGTTCACCTGACAGACCACTGTTTTCTTCTCCTCTCTCATATTATTTAACAGATTTTATCCTTAAATATCACCTTTCTATGAATTAAAAAAAAAAACAAACCAAAACTCTGACTCTAATACCATATAATAGGGCTGGGGAGATAGCTCAGTAGGATAAGCGCTTGCCTGGGAAGCACAAGGTCCTGAGTTCAATCCCTGGTTACACACACACACACACACACACACACACACACACACAAGCACCAAAAAAAGAATTCAAAAGTAGGGGCTGGTGAGATGGCTCAGTGGTCTAAAGCACCTACTTAGAACAGGCTTAGCAAAGCACAGGGACCGCGGTTCAAT
>NW_004524632.1:7199492-7207325 GCF_000260255.1 Octodon degus | reverse complement strand
AAAAAAAAAAAGATTCATAGTAGGTTTTTCCCATGCTGCAACATCATTTTCACAGATAATTTTCATAGGATAATTTTCTCAGAAACCTTATCCACTACCTATGTGGATTCTCAAAGAATCCTCCAGCTTGTGAGAAATTTCACTGGCCCATATTTGCCACCATCACAAATGTAATAAAGGGCTGAACAAAACATGACATGTTAAACTTATTTATAACATTCCTATGGTCTGTCTTAAGGTTTTATTTAAATTTTGTGGGGGGGCGGGGAGATGGCTCAGTGGAATAAGCGCTTCCCTGGCAAGCACAAGGGCCTGAGTTCAATCCCCCAGTTCCACAATCAATCAATCAATCAATCAATCAATCAATCAAATCTCGTGCCACTTAGTTTAGGCTCCAGGATCAAAGCCAGAAACCTCTGTCTGCTTTTCATGAATATGTTTAAGAATAGCAGATTTTGGATTATAATAATTAGATATTCTAAGGGAATTTTTGACTTACTAAACAAAAACTGTGTTATATAATGAACTCATTTTATAAAAGGAGAGGTAAAATGAGGGATATAAGTTCAAGTGATCTTGTCATCAAACTCAAAGGGCCAACTGGTATTTCATTTTTGTTGTTGTTCAGGGTCTCACTAAGCAGCTTGGACTCATAGTTGTCGCGCGCAGCCTTGCCAGCAAGGAAGACGCGATCAATGGTTGTGTCTGCGCAGCCTTCATTGCTGTCTTACATTTCCCTTCTCTCCCCCCCCCCCAGGCCCCTGCTCTTAGCTTATAAGTCTCAGGGCTTCCAATCATGGGGTGCCACGTACGTACTGTCCATTGGTCCAGGTACGCGGAAGCAATGCATTAGCCCAAGCCTTGGCCTTATATGGAGTTGTTTATTACTAGGAGCGCTCACCCCCTGAGGGGGTGGAAGGCGGAAACTGGCGCCATCCTAGGGCGCGGCTACACGCAGCTCCCTACACATAGTGATCTTCTTGCCTGAGTGCTGGGATTACAGGTGTGTGCCACCACGCCCAGACTCCATCACTGGCTCAGCGTGGCATCCGGTGGCAGGGATCAAACCCTAGCCCCTGCACTTACCTAGGCAAGCATTTAGTCTACTGAGCTATCCCGCCGACCTAAGTTTTTTTTGTTGTTGTTTTTTAATGTATTTAGTACAGGGTCTGTAGGGTTTCACTACATAGATCAGACTCATAGTTACCCACCTGTTTTCAGCCTCCCATGTGTTGGGATTACAGGGGCGCGCCACCACACTAGTCTCAGTCGCCACCTCAGCGCGTGCTCCGGGGGCAGGGCCAGAACAGCAGGCCAGGGGTCGAACCCGGGGCTATGCTCTGCCTAACAGGCAATTTAGTCCACTGAGCTATCTGGCCGGCCCTGCAAACTGGTATGTCTATTTAGAAGAGTAGGTCACTATTGACTTTTAAATATCTGATCCCTACAATGGTAACAGTTCTATGGCAAAGATTTCACTAGATTTTCTTTGTGACTTTAAGTGAAAAATGAAGCAGAAAAAGGTTTTGAAGTGAGCAGGAGTTAAATTATCAAGGTAATCCTATGAAAAGTCTTATTATAATATAAGAATAAGTGAGAAAAATAAAGCAATATTCTTATTGTAAAATAAAAACAAGCCTTTTGTCAAGTTGTCCAACTATATTAAAAGAACTCTTTTAAAAGCTCATTAAAAGTCAGGCAGGGTGGTACACACTTACAATTCCAACATTTGGGAGGCTGAAGCAGGAGGACCACCATGAATCTGAGCCTAGTCTAGACTGCACAGTGAGTTTAAGGCCCAGCTGAAGGACACAGTGAGGCCCTGTCTTAAAAAAAATCCAAAAAAAGTTCAGTAAAGTAGCTCCGCCAGGGGCCAGGGAGATGGCTCAGTAGAATGAGCACTTCCCTGGCAAGCGCAAGGGCCTGAGTTCAATCCCTGGTTCTGTCAAAAAAAAAAAAAAAGAAAAAGAAAGAAAAAAAAAGCGTTCATTAAAATAGCTCTTCCATTTGTTTCCTCTATATTAAAATAATACATTCTTCGGATTATATTCTCTTTTTTTGGCTTTCTTCTTTTCAAGCGGGCATATTAGGTAGGAAGTTGACAGAGAATCAAAAAGGAAAACCTGGGTGGAAATGAGGAAGGAGAGAACTAAGGGTTTCGGCCTCATCTTCCACACTGCGATGTAGGTGCAGAGTGCGCTCGCCAACTGCTACTGTGCTGAGCACCGTGCGCCGGCACTAACTCCCAGCACCGCCTTAACGAGACAGGAAAGAACAGCCTCGGCGAGCGAGGCCTCCGGGATGAAGGAGTGCGGGAGTTCTCACCGGGTGAAGGGAATGTCGTGAAATTAGGCAGCGACGACGCTAAAACCACCGACTTGTACGCTTTGAAAGGATGAATTTTATGGCATGTGACTTATATCTCAATAAAGCTGTTACTCTGAAACATATGTGCTACTAAAAGATCTCCAAAGAAGAGATCTTTTATGTTTTAAGACCATTTCCCCCCCAGGCACGAGAACCAGCTTAGTCCAAATATCCTGCAAACCTCAGCGTGCCTTTCGGCTCGGGGCCAGAGCGCACAGAATCCCTCCCGTCGTCTCTGCGCAGGGTTCTGGCACAGGTGAAAATGCTGGGGAGGTTCGTGGCGGTCGCTTTTGTCCTTTTTCACTCCAGTCTTCACACTTTTTGGGTTTTCCCAGGCTTTTAAATCTCCTGCCAGCTTCTGTCCTCCTCAGCTATTCTGTGGGTAGACCAGTGGTTTCTCTTACCTACCCTGCGGTTTCCAAAACACTGGGAGTTCAAGCGGGTCCAAGAGACAGCCGAGAGTGTTTCTCTCTCAGCCTCCCACAAGACGTGTACAAGAGGAACAGCAAGGCGAGGGGCAGGAATGGCGAGTCTCGACTTGACGCTTCCCTACGTTGGGCTGATGAACAAAGATTTTATTTCCTGTGGTCCATCATTGGTAAGAAGCAGATATAATTTTCTAAAGAAGCTATTTTCCACCATTCAACCCCTGTCATCTGGCAGAGAAGGGCCCGGAGAAGTGGCCACATGCTGCAAGATGACCATGGTGCCACCGTGAAAGAACCGGCACCTCGCGCGTCCCAGCCCCACGCAGCTCGAGTTGGCGCCACGTCACCCTCTCCTCCTGGCCACACACTGCTGCTCCCACGCTGGCACGGCTTCTCCATTTCTCTTCAGGTGATTAATTCTTCCCTCCCAGCCCCATTCCTTTCTGCCAGCTCACAGTCCTTCTCTGCCTCTTGCGGGTTTCGGCTAACACCTGCTCAGCCCTGGACTAGGCGACCCTTCTCAGCTCACATTTAGCAAAGCAAATGGGTACATTATTACCCCCAATTCTCCACCGCTCCGGTATGTTCTCAGCTAGCTATAAAGGCTTTAGGCATTCAAGTACATAACACCGTATCACATGAAGACCACCATAAAATACTGTAACGTACCAAAGCCCCCCCCAAAAAAAACAAAGATTTAAAAATAGAAGATTTTTTTTATTTTCTAAAGTGGGCATGGGGCTGGGGAGATGCCTCAGTTGGATAAGCGCTTCCCTGGAAAGCGTAAGGACCTGAGTTCAATCTCCGGTTCTGCCAAAAATAAATAAATAAATAGGGATTTTTTTTTTTAAGTGGACTTTTCATGCAATTATATTTTATTAACAACATTGATTTCATGATAAAATATTAAAAACTTTGTTCGCCGAATGTAAATGTATTATACATGTTCTGCGTTAAAGTGGACTTTTTGTGTATTTAGGACAGGGTCTACAGGGTCTCACTCCACAGATCAGACTCATAGTGAGCCTCCTGTTTTCAGCCTCCCAAGCGCTGGGATTACAGGCGCCACCATGCCCAGGCTCAGCTGCAGTCTCAGTGCCGGCACCGCACGCTGGAGATCAAATCCCGGTGCCTGCCTAAGCAGGCGCTTTAGTCTGTTGAGCCATCTGGCCGGCCCTTAAAGTGGACTTTTAAAAGGAGCCTTTAAAAGAAATTATACAGTAAAACAAAATAAATGCTAGAATAATAAGATTTATAAAAATGGCATTATCTATTATTTACTATTTAATCCCCTTACAATATTACTTCTCAGGGAGGTTGGATACATTGACAACAGTAAGAAAATAAAGAAGCACCGGAAAATTTCATAACGGGTTTTAAAAAGTCACAGAGCACAACAGTTCTAAAGCTACTGGAAGTTTGATCTCAAACTCTGATTCTGAGAGATCCGCACTCCCCATTTATAATAACTTTACATAATTAACATTCAAGACTCTGCCCTGCCATCCGCAATCAGAGAACTAGAAACAAAGAAGGTGCGTGGTGTTCAGACACCCCTCAAACTATGTGAATTTAGAAAAACAAAATTGTGATTTTTGAACTTTTCACTAATGGGTTCTAATCCTGTCCCTTTTTTTTTTTTTTAATTTTGCACACAGCTGTCTGTTGTACTTTTTAGAATCACACCAGATGCTGGGTTCATCAAGCGAGAGCTGGGAAACAATGCCTGCGAAGCAATTAGAGGCGGCGAGGCCGGGGGAGACTCATATTAAAACGCCATAGCGCGGCTCTGGGGGGAATCTCTGCGCAGCTCTATCCTGACATTTCCGCGCTGCCAGACAGGCGGGCTGCGCGGAAGGGCACCGAGACCAGGAGGTAACGTGCTGGAATTCATTTCTGCAGCAGATGAAGGCTCAGCCGAGCTGGGACCCACCCAAGGCTTTTGTTACGAACTTGGCCAGCATTTTAGTGGAATGTGACTAGATCTTGTGGGCATCTAACAAAGCCCAAGGAATAAGAACCTATTAAAGCTCCAGTTCAATAAAATGATCTAGCATCATAAAATAATCCAGCGGAAGGCAGAAGCAGAAGGCTTCTCATGGTTCAACACCAGCGCAGGGAGCCCCAGCAGGGAGAAGGTTAATTAAACACTCCACTAACTTTCCTCAGCAAGAGCTAACGCCCCTGGCAGAGAAGCTGAGGCAGAAAAGACAATAAACCCCATTCTGCACCTGTTTGGTGCAGCCTTACCCAGCCACCGAGACTCACCTTGCAGGGGGACGTCCCAGCAGTACCTGAAATACAAGAGGAAAAAATGGAGATAAGTCCAACTTGGGTGCTCAGTTGTGACTGACATACAGCAGCTGGCCAGTCCAACGAGCTTGCTAGAGAGTCCATTATTAGTGAAATCCTAGTTTTGTTTAAAAAAAAAAAAAAAGAGTTGTCTTTTAAATATGAAAATTCTTTTTCAGGACTGGGCATTGAACCCAGGACCTTCTGCGCTCCCTCACTATCCCTTTTTAAGATGTGTTAAATTTTGAGAGAGGGGTCTCACTAAATGACTGACTCACCTAGCTAGCGCTGAACGTATGATTCTCCTGCCTCAGCCTCCGGGCGTGCCAGGATCACCAGCAAGGCCACCGGGCTCGGCTATGAAAGCTTCACAAAAGCTGCATTAACACTGCGCTTCCCTGGCAAGCGCAAGGGCCTGAGTTCAATCCCCCAGGTCCGGGGGGGAAAAAAAAACAAACAAAACAACCTACCACATAACTCATAGGGAAAGTGATTTAACGGCTGGAAAAGACCCCAGAAGAAACCTCCCAAGGGAGCCACAGGGGAGCAGCTCCGTTCTCGGAAACAATGCCCAGTTGTGGCAACAGCCTTCCACACGACCACCACCACCAGCACCAGCACATCCTCCCACGACTGACCACCTGAATTCTTCCCCTGTAGCTGAGGCACAGTGGATGCGGGCTCGCCTCACATCTAGGCCAGAACTGCAAAAGGATCTGCAAGACTAGGAGTGTTCAGAGCCTTCCACCAACACAATAAGCATCCTGTGTACATCACAACTTGGACCCCAACTTGCATTTTCTCCAGGGACAGTGTCCCACCCAGGAAAGTCTGCACGGAGCAATATAATTCTTTTTTTCAGTACCAGGGATCGAACTTGGGACCTTGTGCTTGCCAGGCAGGCACTTATGCCACTGAGCTATGTCCCCAGCCCATTTTTTCTCTTTTCAACGCAGCCTTGATGTGCCGCCATGCACCCCAAGGCTCATAGCCCACGGCCCTTCAGGGGATTGCGATTGGTCTGTCGGTATGAGGGAGATCAGTCCAGTGCGTAGCAGGGTTTTTTCTTTTCTGTGTAAAACACATTAGGAAAATGGAGAGACACCGGTAAGGTGGGGGGCCCCATGGATGGGAGAGATGATCAGAGATGGGGAGGGAAGATGGAGGAGAAACCTGACGGTCATCGCTCCCCATTCCTGCCCTTCACAGAGCGGTCCTGGGCTGACTCTGGGCAACGGAGAAAGACGGGAGTCGCCTGGGGCAGGGGCAGGCGAAGGCCAGGCAGCTTCGCCCACAGGCAGAGAGAAGCAGGTAGCCGGGATCTGGTCCAGGAGGTGTGTCTGGTCCGGTGTGGGAAGGGCCGGCCTCCTCCTAGCAGTAGCTATGCAAACTCTTCTGTTAAACAGAGCTAAAATTCCTACCATGACTCAGCTTCTAATTAAATAGAAACCAGTGGATGATCTTGGCCCTCTTGGTACCTTCCTCTCAGGGCACCCGCTGCAAGCTTGCACCTATTTCCCGCTCCTGCTCCGCCACATGCTGGCTTCTCGTCAAGCAGAGAGGGGATGCTCGAAGTCCACAGGTACTAAGAGCTTCGCCTCGCCAACAGCAGCCATTGTATAGAGAAACGATTCAAGTGGCAGATCCAGAGCACAAAAGGTCGCAGGACTGACAGATACTGGAGAGCCTAACCTGCTTTCTTTTCGATAATGTTGTAATTAAACATTTCCATTAAGCTTTCAGCTAGACGATGAACAAGTTCCGAGGACCCAGTTACTGCCAGCATGATGATCAGAGTTAACAATACTGAGTTACATACCGGAGATTTGCTAATAAGGCCAAATTATATATATACCAGACCTTCAATGTTCTCAGCATTTGTCAGAAAAGAGTAACCCTGCAAGATGACGGATGCTTTTTTTTTTTTTTTTTTTTTCATTTTTTATGTATTTGGTGCAGGGTCTTACTATGTGGCTTGGACTCGTAGTGGTCCTCCTGGTTCAGCCTCCCCAGCGCTGGGATTACAGGCATGCACCACCACCCGGACTCTGTTACCAGCTCAGCATGCACTGGGGGCGGGGCTGGCACAGCATGTGAGACCAGGGATCGAACCCTGGTCCCTGCGCTTGCCAAAGTAGACACTTAGGTCTGCTGAGCTATCTTGCTGGCCCTGATGGATGCATTTATTAACCTGATTATAGTAATAATTTCAGAATGCATATACACATTGGGTCAAATTGGGGGGTGCGGGGCTTGAGACAAGGTCTCTCTGTGAAGTCCAGGCTGGCCATGAACTCACAGCGATCCTGTCTCAGCCTCCAGAGTGCTGGGACCACGGGCGTGCACCACCACAGCTCCTGCACATCGGGTCATGCTGCACATTTGAAATGTAGGCGATTTTGTCTTTTCATGAAAAGAAATAGCTCTGCAAAGAAAATTCGTATGTTGAACCATGCTACTTCACAGCATGGGGAGGACACTGATTCCCCACTTTTTCAGAAGGCATCAGTCTGTTTCGCTACCCTAATTTCTCTCCCTCTCTTCTTTTTTTTTTCAATATTTTATTTATTTCGGGGCTGGAGAGATGGCTCAGTGGTCTAAAGCACCTACTTGGAACCAGCTTGGCAAAGCACAGGGACCGCGGTTCAAACCCCCAGCACCACATGCCAGCCAGCCCCGCCCCCTGGTGGGCTGAGCTGCCCCCCCCACAATAAATAAATGTTAAAAAAATATTTTATTTATTTCT
>NW_004524632.1:7190132-7198835 GCF_000260255.1 Octodon degus | reverse complement strand
AGCCTCTGAGAATTTCCTATCAGGCCTGGGCTGGAAGATAACAAACACTTTCTTAATCTTCTGTCTGAAGCTTCGCTTCAATCGGAAAGGGAAGCTATCGCCCCTCGCAGTGCCCGCCCTCCCCAACACCACTGGCTCCATGCAAATGCTATTTGGAACTGAAAAAAAATGTGAGTGCAGAAGAGGAGGCAGAAGCTTCTGCACCCTGCTGAGGAGGCCGAAGCCCTCACACTTCCTCCAAATGACTCCTCACACTTCCTGAGGTGAGCAGAGAAAGCTCAGGCGCCACCACGCTGAGGCTGCCTGCAGAATCGAGTCTTGAAATTTTAGAAGTCAGTGAGGCATAGGACACAGTGTGCTACCTGTGTTTTCAAATTAAAGACGTTCATTGAAATTTAGTTTGTAGAAAGGTATGGCTAATTTTCTTTTCTTTTTTTTTTTTTAATTAAACAGGGTCTTGCTAAGTTGCCCAGGCTGAGCTCAAACTCGTGATCCTCCTGCCTCAGCCTCCCAGCGTGCTGGGATTCCAGGTGTGCATCAGCGGACTTTGAGCACCCAGGACCAAGCGAATCGTGCTGTCCGGTAGTAATGCCCATAGGAATTGTCACAACAGCGCTCGGAGTTGTGCGCTGGTTGTTAGGTGCTTTTCTAAGCCCTTCCCTCAGAACTGATTTCCTGTCTAACACCTACTCTATGGTTAAGCCCGTTTTCTAAGTGAGAAAACTCAGACACCCAGCAATGAAATGACAGCTGCGGTTCCACAGTTACCCAACGAGGCAGACAAGTTCGGAACCCCAGCAACCAGCTTCCTAAGAAGGAAAGGGAGTCTCGAAAATACGTTCTGGCATGAAAATACTCGTCAAAAGTTGTTTTTCTCTGAAGACAGTTTGGTATTCAAAAAGAATCCAGTCACTCAGACAATGCATATGTACTGAATGTCTTCTACAGCGTCCCAGCTGGCAGGAATAAGATGGTAATTAAAATAGGTCTGGTCCATCCACAAATATATATTCTCTCTCCCTCTCCCCCTCTCCCCTCTCCCCCTCTCCCCTACCCCCCTCCAGGGTCTTGCTGTGTACCCCGGGCTGGCCTTGAACTCACAGCAACCCTCCTGCCTCAGCCTCCCAAGTGCTGGATTACAAGTGTGCACCACTACCCCCAGCACTCTTCCACATTGCAAACATGCTCTTCCAGGTTACTAGTCCAAACTCACAGAATATGGTAATGAATGTCGACTGAAAATGGACTCTAAGTCACTAGATTACAGGGTGTTGCTGAAGGCATAATCAAATTCTTGACCACTGAGGTGCTGCCCAATAAACACGGTCACTGAGTTTAAAATTTTCAGAGCTTTAATCCCGCAGACAGCTTATTATAGAGATTCTAGACCATAACTATCCTAATGCAGTTAATTATCCTATAGATATTGGTGCAATAACTACCCTAATATATATCCTAATATATTATCCTAATATATATCTGGGAAGTAAAAATGATTAATTCCATTTTCTAATTACAACAAAATAGTTAACATATTCAGCGCTGAACATCCGCTAAGCATTGTGCTATACGTGTTGCATGTCTATATCCTTTTATTTTAGTAGCAGCCCCGAGTACTATCCTATTCCCATCTTACAGATGAGGAAACTGAGACCTAGGAAGGTCAAACAACAACTTCTCAGCACGTCGCTATGATCTGTACCAGGTCTGCTCGGTTGCGGAACTCGAACTCCTCATTCCACGTTAACTGCACTGCGCTTGGCTGCACTTAGAAAGCCCACCACGGCCTTCAGGGGAGGAGCAATGGCTCTGTCAGCCTGATACCAGGGAGCGGGTAGACCAGAAGTCTCTAACTTGGAGTCCACAGTTGGCTTCAGGGGAGCCGTAAACTCAGATTGGTGAAAAATAGTATGTGTTTTCTGTCCATTTGGATAGGCGTCCATAAATTTCGTTAGTGAAAGCAAAGCCCCCTACTCCCCCACCAACGATAAGACCTCCAGGGATTTAGCTCAGCAGCACAGAGCCTGCCTGGCAAGCATGAGGTAGTGAGTTCGAGTCCTGGCACACACACAAAACAAAAAAAATAAGACTCACTGACTTAGCTGAACGGGGCCTTTAATGGCATTGTAAAAATGAACAATCCAGAAAGGTCGCCATCTGTGATGCTATAAATCTAGAGCATCCGTAAGATTCTTTTCCACCTCTGATTTATTAAGGGTGTTATTTTACCTGGGACTTACAGCAGTGTAACACACACCACACACTCCCGCCTGGGTGAGCCAGCTGCAGGACAAACCCCAAACCTCCTCGATGCCTGAGGGGGCTGCCATCGGGGCTTCGCCTCTGTGCCTGGAACACATGGGCTAGGGACCCCCTCAGTGCGCCCGCTCCTCCACTTCTCCAAGAGGACCTCTGTTCCCTGCTCCAGGCTGTCTCCAAACAGACTGCGAAGACCAACACTGAAATGTTACTCGGCCATCAGAAATGGAGGCCTGGGGTGAAAGGGCCGCCTGGTGGAGCATGGCTTCGGCGGTGACGGCAGGACCAGGAAAAGCCTTGCATCTGCTCTTGGGCAGAGCACCACCTGGAAAGGGCAGATTTACACCCAAGGAAACGACCTTGGTGAGCCACGCTAGGCCCCTTTCTCACCCGGAAAGAGTCCCACTGACAACCAGCGTGTCACCTCCTGCCTCACAGAGGTGCGAGTGAGTGACCAAGGGGATGTGGCCAGGAACATCCAAGAGCAGGTCTGGGAACACAGCGCCCTCTGGTGGAAGCCTCACTTAAGAAGCCGGGTTGGGGCTTCAGGCCCAGGCAGCAAACGGAAGAGCCTTCCAGAGGGCCAGCCCTCCCTCCAGCCCCAGTTCCTTCAGTGCCCTCCAGGGTACTAGTGCCCTCCTACAGTTGGGTCCAGAATGCGAGACATCTGCTGGGCGTGCTAGTGGTGCACACTTGTAACCCCAGCATTCAGGAGGCTGAGGCAGGAGGATCGCTGAGTTTGAGGATAACCTAGGCTACTGAGGGAGTTCAAAGTCAGCCTGAACTGCATAGTGAACACCATCTCGTAAAGACAAGAGGGAGAGAGAAGGAGGGAGGGACAGAGGGAAAGAGAAGGGAGAGGGAAGGGGGAGAGGGAGCAGGAGAGGGAGCAGGAGAGGGAGCAGGAGAGGGAGAGGGAGGAAAGAGGGAGGCGAGAGGAAGAGAGGGAGAGATTTGTATATAAAGAAATTACTGTCTGAGGTGTTAAGCAATACTGTGGGAACTCAAGTAATAAAGGAGCTGCCATCAGAAGGTCCGGGTTCTTTGGGGGTGCAACATTTCTGTACTCCTGACGGACCTACCTTGGGCAACCCCACAGTGTTGCCTCATTTCACAAAATGTAGTGATTGCAACTAAACTTTTTTTAAATGTATTTGGTACAGGGTCTCACAACACAGCTCAGACTCGTAATGATCCCGTTTTCAGCCTCCCCAGCACTGAATTACAGGCTTGTGCCACCATGCCCAGACTCGGTGGCCAGCTCAGTGTGCCCAGGGGTGGGGCCGGAGCGGCATGTGGTGCCGGGGATCGAAGCCCAGCCCCTGCACTTGCCTAAGCAGGTGCTTTAGTCCACTGAGCTATCTCGCTGGCCCATTTGCTTATTTTTGTTGTTTTGTTTTTGCAGTTCTTGGGACTGAACGCCAGGGTGCCCTGCTGCTGAACTACATCCCTACCCCTTGTTGTTGTTCAGGCTGGTCTTGAACTTGAGAGCCTCCTGCCTCAGCCTCCTTGGCAGCTAGCTTGCTTATCTTTAGAGATAATGATCTCCACTGTGATCAAACCCTGCAGAGTCCTGCAGCGTGCCCAGGAGAGGGAGGAGCTAGAAGGCCAATGGGCTACGTGGGCGCGAAGAAGCCACGTGAGAACAGGCTGGGGGCAGATGCAAGAGACGCCTTTGGGGTCCAGATTTGTGTGTCAGGGCAAACAAGGCCCTACGGGCACACAGGGAATTCAGCTGCTGATCCTAGCTTAACACTATGGCTCCTCGCCTGTCATCCTGTCCGTGTGGGGCCTAATTTTGTTCTACTATTTTTCTGGCCTCAGTCAGCAGCTCCCCTCCGGCCCCTGGGACACCTCGCGGTCCGATGAGCGAATGACTGGTAGCTATAGGACTGCGTGGTGCCACTCTCACTGGGTTTTGTAGCCAGGAAGATGTCTAGGATTAGGGAGGAAAACACGAAGCCGGGGAGGCCGTGTGGATACACCACGGGCATTAGCAGTCCACCCACGAGGCCAGCCTCCGTTTATCTTGGGCAGAATCAGGGGCAGGCTTGGAAATGTGACAGTCATTTGAAAATGAAACTTTTTAAAGAAAAAAAATTAAAGTTTACTCCTTGGGAAACTCTTTCCCACTATCAGGCTTTGATTTCACTGCTGTTATGAGCCCCGTCCTAGCATTCACCTGAGGACAAATGTTGTATTAATAAAAGAAGGCAGGTGCAGTGGCGCATACTTGGAATCTCAGCTACCGAGGAGGCTGAGGCAGGAGGATCAGAGCCCAGCCTGAGCAGCTCAGCCAGAAGAGCCTGCCTCGAAGCTGAAAAACCAATAAGGAGGGGTGGAGGTGCAGCTCCGAGGCACAGCAGCCCTGGGTTCAAGCCCCAGTGTCTCGAGCAGATTTCCTAACATCAGCCCCCAAACGCATCCCGTGTGGCTCAGGTTCAGAACACTGCACCCCTCTTCTCAGTAAGGGTGAAGTGGGTACGGCTGTGCTTTTCATCAGACACTGTGGACGCAGTGCAGAGCACAGGAAGCCCGAGGCCCAGCGCAGCTGAGACGATCAAGCAGTGGGGTAGGGACGAGATCAGACCCGAACACTCGGGCAGGGACATCTGGGGTGCGGAGAACCCAGCTCGGGGAGCTGCCAACACCTGTCTGCCCGCCTGTGCTCAGGGTGCCTCCGGGAGGCCTGGCTCAGCTGAAGGAGTGGCCCGCAGGGACCGCAAGGGGCCCAGGCAGGCGCAGAGGGCAGCTTCGTGGTCAGGATGCCCCGAGCCTGTTTTCCCTCGTATGTTCGCAGGGGCGATAGAAAGAGCTGGTAATGACAGGAGGGCTGGCAGGGGACACATGGAGACCAAGCGCAGGCCTTCCGGTTGGCTGAGGCGGGAGCCGGGATGACGCAGCAGCAGCAGCAGCAGCGACCCAGGAGTGGCATTTTCTCCAACACTGACTGCTGTCAGACAGAAGCAGGGACGGCAGGCAGCTGAACTTCTACGTGGTGGGGGGTGTTCCGAGCTGTGGGATAAAAGGACAATAGAAGAAAAGGAGGAGAGGGACACAGAGGTCTGGGGGCTCAGGCCGACCAGGGTGCGCCCCAGCCCCTCCCCCGCCAGCACGTCCATCCTTGCACCCCACCTTCCTCTCCCTACCACACAGTGACTTTGCCGTGCCTGTCCCTGAGCCCAAAGGAAGCAGCACGTAAGGCTCACTTAGAGAGGCAGCCTGACAGCCATGCCTGCGGGCGCAGCCTGTGAGCCCAGCACTCGGGAGGCCGAGGCAGGAGGATGCTCACACGCTCGAGGCCCATCTGAGCTGGACGGCAAGACTTTGTCTCCAGAACGAAACAAAAACAGAGACAGCCCAGGAGTAGAGGGTAGAGTACATGTCAAGCAGGTGAGGGGACCCACGGCAGAGGCGGGGGCAGAGTAAAGCACCTAAGAAACACTCTGAATTCACTCCAGGTACAGTGGGGAAGAGGGGGTCTCATTTTCCAGGAAAAGGAAAAAGAGGTAAGAACAGTCTCTTGTATATTAAAAAATAAAAAGAAAGAAAGAAAAACGAAATCTTATCCAAACAAATAATTTCTTTCTTTCTTTCTTTTTTTTTTTTTGCCAGACGAGATTGACCATAAAATGACTGACAAAAATATGCTTCAAAAGACACGACCAAATACACAGCGCAGTGGCAAGAATCCAATACATAAATACGATCCATTTGTTCCCTCATTAAAAGCGCGCATGGAGAACATGATTTAATACAAAAAGGCTAAAGCTACTGCCACAGATTAATTGAAAAGTAACAACAGAACCCTAATTAAAATTGTGGAGTTATTTTACTCACACAGCACCAGAATCTGAATAAACAAATAAAAACAAAATCTAGAAAGCAGGTTTCTATTGGTAACCACTTAAACAATTACAATGATGTATTGAAATTTGCATAAAAACTTCCACTCACACGTGCACACTTTAGGTAGGACCTGAAATGCACACGGGAGTTCAGAAATTGCTTTTAGGGCGGGCCAGATAGCTCAGCAGCAACAGAGACCAGGGTTCCATCCCCGGCGTGTGGTCCCCAAGGCCACTGAGACTGGGCGTGGTAGCGCATGCCTGTAATTCCAGAGCTGGGGAGGCTGAGGATCACTACGAGTCCGATCTGTGTAGTGAGACCCTGTAGACCCTGCACTAAATACATTTAAGAAAAAAAAGAAAGAAAAGAAATTGCCTTTAAATAATTTTCCTAAATTCACATCAACCAACTTATTCCAGACTATTGTCGTGGCCCTCAATCTCACTCTCCTCCTTTACTGTACAAGATTCTGCATGAAAGTATCAATCCTTCCTATCCATTTCTCTTTTTAAATTTTTCTTTAGCAGCCCAGGTTGGCGGTGCCTAATAGCTGTGTCCCCCTCGGGGCCGGTGCCTGCACACATCTCCACTTTCTATCCTTCCCCTTCCTGTCCCTTCCCTCCCTCATCTCCCTCCACCTCTTAGTTCTCTTTTGCAAAAGATCAATCTTCCTATCTCCTGTCATCTAGCTTTTCTTTTTTGCTCTTTCCGGGAAGTGCCAGAGGCGGTGTCTGGAACATCCCCTCCTCCTCCTGCTCACCCCGAGCAGCTTGGGCACAGCGGCTGGTCCTCCTCCCTGCTGGCGCGGTCCTTCCCAGTCAGAATTTCCCAGTTCTCCTGATCTCCGAAAGTGGAAGCACAAAGCCAGAGTTAACCATACACAGGACGGCCGGGCGTTGTGAGAACTCGCTCCGCGCGGGCTCGGCAGGACAGGCAGACGCTGCTAACAAATTTTAACTTGGTAAACAAGCAAGGTCCCGCCTTGTGAGCAGTATGCGAGGCTGCGTCACACAGGAGGCGGCGCGTCACGCGAGGCTGCGTCATACAGGAGGCGGCGCGTCACGCGAGGCTGCGTGTCACGCGAGGCTGCGTCACACGGGAGTTGGTGCGTCACGCGAGGCTGCGTCATACGGGAGGCGGAGCGTCACGGGAGGCTGCGTCACGCGAGGCTGCGTCACGCGAGGCTGCGTCACGCGAGGCTGCGTCACGCGAGGCTGCGTCACGCGAGGCTGCCACGTGATGCGGAATGCCACGTGATACCGGCCACACCTGAGCCAGTGCGCTCTTTGCGTTTCTTCGTTATTTTGTACTATGGTGCAGCTCTGTAATCGCTCGTGTATGGATCAGTTTGGACTGTGGAGTGAATGATGTGAGTGTCCGTGATTTCTTGTAGTGGAATCAGCAGTGCCTTGAATTACAAGCATGTTCCCCGAACGGACCGCGCTTGCAAACCAAGGCTTTACTGTGCTTCCCATGAACTTCAAGCTCTGAAACAAGTAGACCACCAAACTGTGCACACGACTCATGTGCAGCGTTTCACGTACCAGCAGTGGCTCGATCAAGCTGAAAATGGTAAGAATAAAAGAAATATAGGAAGGTGTTTGGAGTGCTCCTGTTGGGCTGGGCGCGGTGGTACACATCTGTGATCCCAGCACTCGGGAGGCCGAGGCAGGAGGATCGCCACGAGTTGAAGGCCAGCCTGGGCTACACAGGGAGACTCTGATTTAAAAAAAAAAAAAAAAAAGAATACTCATGTTTTCTGGGCTCACCGAAAGATAGGCAGCCTTTGACACTTCCGTGCTTTGTGATCACCTCCCCCCGCCTTGACCTCAGCCTGACAACAGCTGCCCTACAGAAGCGCCCTGGCTCCACTCGCCCAGGCCTGCCTTCTGCCTTAGGTTGCAAACTGCCCTTCTGTCTTCCTCAAAGCCAGTCCGTGGCCAAGGCCGGGAGAGCCTCCACGAGGGCTTCCCTCTGCCCACCTGCCGAAGCGGTGTGCCCGTCTGGGCTCTCCTGAGTCTCTGTGTGCCCCTCTCCTACTGAGCTTCAGCTCCCTGTGCGTGCTCTTTTATCTTCCCACAGGGTTGTGAGTTCTTCAGGAACGTGCGCTGAATGTCTGCTGTGTGACACGAATTAGCTTAGGCACCTGTGTGCATGCACCGGCAACCCTGCGGGCGAGCGGACTGTACAACCATTCGGCTTTTCCCGTCTAAAAGTAAGCAACAGGACAACTGAGTGTGTGTTGGAATGCTTTGTCCTCAGTGTACGCTCAGTAAACACCTGTGAATGAACTGGAGAGGTTCGCTTTTTTTTTTTATCTTTTATTTCTTCACATATTTGGTACAGGGTCTTCCTACACAGCCTGTAGTCATAGAGACCCTCCTGTCTCAGCCTCCCCAGCACTGGGATTATAGGTGTGCATCACCCCCCCTGGTTCTGGGGCCAGCACAGCATGTGGTACCAGGGATCAAACCCAGGTCCTTGCACTTGCCAGACAGGCACTTAGACCGCCAAGCTATCTTCCCAGCCCACAATGTTCACTTTTATGAAGTAATTAAGCCTCAGCAAGAACGTCAGCCTCTCAGTCACACTGCT
>NW_004524632.1:7177419-7188882 GCF_000260255.1 Octodon degus | reverse complement strand
CCTCCAGAGAAAAGTATCCGCAGCGAGGGGCTCCAGGCCGGCCCTGTGAGACGCTGGCTGCTCATCCATCCAGGGGCTGCTTGGAAAATGCCCTGTCGTGCACAACACTGTCTTGGTCACCTGGTCCCATGCCCAACATAAACAAATAGCCAATACATATTGGCTAAGTAAATGATCTGCTTCCAGCCGGTAATCCTCCCCCTGCTTTTAGTTGATTCCATTTCTCTTTATGACCAACATAAAAATCAATCATGGTGACTGATGTTTTGAAAGGAAGGAAGTGAATGGTTTACTCAAGCGCCATCCCTGGGAAAGCTGCCGGACAAATACAAATGTTTTCCTAAGTAGCCCACGGAGTGTAGATGATTGTTTTCTAATGAAGGATCCATCCTGTGTCAGCTCCGGGCTGCTCAAAGGAAAAACACCCAAGATGCAGACCTTATTCCCAGTTAGTGAGACCTCAAAAGGAGAATCTCGAGAGTGGACTTCCTTTATTTAAATAATACAAGTGTTCTAGAAAAAAATCATCATAAGATACTGAAAAAACTGGGCTGGCCAGATAGCTGAGCAGACTAAAGCACCTGCTTAGGCAGATGCAGGGACCGGGGTTCGATCCCTGGTGTGCCATGCTGGTCCCACCCTAGGGCACACTGAGCCTGCAGCTGACACTGGGCATGGTGGTGCGCGCCTGTAATCCCAGAGCTTGGGAGGCTGAAAACAGGAGGATCATTATATATAGAGACTTACATGGCTCAAAGTAATTCCATTGTTGTGCATACTTAAGCCGAGCACAGAACAACCTCTGAACACAGCTGTTTGCCTGTGCAGAAGTAGCCGCTACCGAGTGGCACATCAAAGCCCGGCTTCCTCTACACACTGCACCTCCTCGTGCTAGAAACCAAGTATTCATCATCAACTCTTCGGGCACTGCCTTCTTTTAAATGAAGAGCTGGGACTGGGGAGATAGCTCAGTGGTCTAAACTCCTGCCTGGCAAGTGCAAGGACCCAGGTTCGATTCCTGGTACCTCATGCCATGCCAGTCCCAGAACCCCTGGGTGCACCATGCTGGCCACAGAAACTGAGCATGGTGCACAACTATAATCCCAGAGCTGGGGAGGCTGAGACAGGAGGATCACTATGAGTCTGAGCTTCTGAGCTGTGTAGCAAGACCCTATACCTAAAAAAATAAAAATTTTTAAAAAGAAGTACTTGGGGCATAACTCTGTTGTACAGTGCCTCCCTGGCAAGTGTGAGGTCCCAAGTTCAATTCCTGGTACAAAAAGTAAAATAAAATAAGAAAAATGCTGGTGTTAACTAACCAGTAAATGCATATTCACCAGAGAGAAAATACAGATAAAAGCAAGAAATTAGCTGGCCCTGCCCCCAGGGTGCACTGAGACAGCAATTGAGACGGGGTGTGGTGACCCACACCTGTAATCCCAGCTCTTAGGAGGCTGTAAACAGGAGGATCACTGCAAGTCTGATTGAGTAGTGAGACTATATATCTATATATCTATATCTATATCTATATCTATATCTATATATATATATTTTTTTTTTAAAGAGAAATTAACTCTCAGCCCCACTTGCTAGAAAGCACTACCGTTACCACGTTGCTGGATGTTTCTTCAGGATTTTTTTTCCTCTGTGAGATTTTAGGTATTAAAATACCTAAAATTTTAGGCTACTTTTTCGCTTCTGTATATCGTCATTGTGCACCAATAAATCTTCTACAACACGGATGATTAAATAACCACTCTGTACAAGTCAGCTCTTTTCAACAGATGGAAGGAGCAGAATAAACTGGAACAGGGAAGCGGGTGACAGCAGACATAGGAAGGCAGATTTAGGAGGAAGAATCAGCAGGTCTCGGCCAGCACACCCTAGCACTCTGGAGGTTGAGACAGGAGGGTTGCAAGTTCGAGCCCAGCTTGGGCAACTGAGCTCAAACTTTTCTCAAGATCAGATCAGAAGAAAAGGGCTGGGGATGCAGCTCAGTGTGAGGGAGCCTGAGTCCAAACCTTGGTGCCACCAAAGCAGAAGCAAAAGCAACAAGCCGTGTCCATGGTTTGGGAAACGAAAACAGAGAAATCGGAACAAGCCCCAGGATTCGGCCCTGCGGGCCTGCGCCCCCAAGACAAAGAGAAGGACTTCAGGGGAATGAAATGGAAGCTAATGAGGTCAGCTGCGGACACCGCAGCAGTTAGAAGTCTTGTTTTATAAAAGATTTTATGAGTGCCTGATTGTAGTACAGGACAAGGCCACGTGCCGTGGGGAGCCTGGGGACAGAAAGCGTCTTAGTTCTTTTTCATCCTTTCTCCATCTCTTGATCCCTTTCTCTTTTGAGAAAGATCCATCCCTTGATTCTTTTCTCTTGGGTTTGGTTTGTGGGCTTCTTTTTATTTTTTGAGACAAGGTCTCACTATGTCGCTCGGGCTGCCTTTAACTCACTATGTAGCCCTGGCTGGCCTCAAACTCACAGCGATCCTCCTGCCTCAGCCTCCCAAGCGCTGGGATTACAGTTGGGCACCGGCATGACAGGTCCCCTACTTCCTATTTTCTGTCTTCTATTTTTCTCTTTATTAATACTTTGGGTTCCTCCTATAAGAGAAACCCTGCTGTAGTTAAGCTTGTGTGTTTGACACATTTCACCCAGCATTCCAGTCTCAAGATGCCTCCGTTCTCCATGTGACAGCGGCTTATTCTCCCCACAAAATAAAATGCCCAGAGCCAGGGGATTCCAGACCTGGCACAGGGGCCGACAGTGGCAGGACGGACCCACACTCTTCCCTCCTCTCTACCAGCACAGAGCAGCCTTAGGAAGGGCCGTCAGAGGCCTCCTCCTTACATCTGTGGCCCACGCGGTATCCTCCATCACCCTCGACCAACGCTGGCTGCGCAGGCCGGCTCACGGACTGCGGCTCCCTGTGGCCGGCTTCTCCCGCCACAGAGCGCGGAGGGCGGCTGCGGAGCAGGCATCCAGGGGCTGCCCGGCCTGCCAGCCAAGGCATCACGAGACAAACCAACGTGCTGTCGGGCCCTTGCTGGAAATTCACCCACCGCAGTCTCATTGCTGAGGCACAATATCCGACACCCACAATTTAAACAAAGGACGATTTATTTGGGCTCACATTTGTAAAGTTTTCTGTCCGCAGGGAGCCGGCCCCGAGGCAGGGCGGCACAGGAAAGGACGAGGGCAGAGGAGAGCTGTTCATGGCCCTGGAGACAGGAAGCAGAGAGCAAGATCACGGCGGAGGAGGGCTATGGGCCTTCCCGGCCACGCCCCAGTGGCCCGGCTCCTCCCACCAACCCCACATTTATCTACAAAAGCATCAGTGGGGCTGGGGAGATAGCTTGGCGATGTAAGTGTCTGCCTGGCAAGCACATGGACCGGGGTTCGATCCCCGGTGCCGCACGCATGCTGAACCTGTGCCGTGCCAGCCACCGAAACCGGGCATGGTGATACACACCTGTAATCCCAGCGCTGGGGAGGCTGAGACAGGAGGATCACTACAAGTCCAATCTGCGTAGTGAGACCTTGTACCAAATATATAAATATTTAAAAAAAAGCATCAGTGGACAAACACAGTGATGAGCCTGGCAGCCACAAACCCATCAGGCGCAGCGCTCTACCTGTGCTCCCATGAGGCTTGGGGAAGGGGCAGACACCATACAAGCACCTGAGCACAAGGGTAGGAGTCATGCGTGCACAGGAGAAGCTGGGAACAAGGGGCACGATTGTCACTGCCTAGAGGAACACAAGAAGGAGCGACAACGAAGATGACAGAGGCGGAAGCTGCGCAAGCTGGAGCACGGGCTACAGGGAGGAGAGAAACCAGGAGGGATTTTCATCGTGAGAACCAGTGGAGCGGGAGGTTTTTAAATTTGGGAGAAAAAGTGCTCAGTAAAGTCAAATGCGGCAGAAAAACGAAATAAGACAACGAGAACAGCGCCCCCTGGATGGACTGGAGCAAGCTGGGCAGGAGCGAAGGCGGAGGAGAGGGGACTGCACAGAGGACAGGACGCCAGGCGGCCGGGGTGGGCATCCTGGAGACGCAGCAGGCCCAAGAAGAGACCCAGGCGGCTGAGGGGACACAGCAGCTGCTTCCGTCTCAGGGGACAGCGAAGCGCTGTGCAAGAAAGGGCGCCCCTGGGCGCCGGGGACATAGCTCAGCGGAACAGCATGTCCAAATAGAGGGAATGGCTTGCTGTCATAAGGCCTTGCTTAGGACCTGAAAACATTTTTTTAAATGTATTTAGAACCGGGTCTACAGGGTCTCACTACACAGAGCAATTCCTAATGGCTCTCCCTTTTTCAACCTCCCAAACCCTGGGATAACAGGCACGCCCCACCACGCCCAGTCTCAATCAACGTCTCAGCTCGCCCAGGGGGTGGGGCTGGCACAGCATGTGGTTTCAGGGATCGAAAAAAACAGGGATCGAACCCTGGTCCCTGCATCTGCCTCAGCAGGTGCTTTAATCCGCTGAGCTATCTGTCCAGCCCTGTAAACATCTTTACAGAACATCTTCACTGTTCATTCTCTGCCATCGCTGACCTCTTGCCATACCCCAGGACCAAGCTAAGCCGAGAGAGAGAGAGAGAGAGAGAGAGAGAGAGAGAGAGAGAGAGAGAGAGAGAGAGATCCCCACCCACTGCCTCTACAGTGCCTAGCTCCAGAAATGTGTGTTGCAAGCCGCAGGCCAAGCGAGCCTGGTGCCCGCCGAGGAGCGGTGCGTCCCAGGCGTTGAGACCTCGCTATCGTGGTTTCCGCGTCCAGGGGCCTCGGACTCTGCATTTCCCATGACTTGCCAGGAAACGCCGCTGGTGGCACACGCCCTGAGGCGCCACTTGGAGTCCCGGAGCTGAAATCTAGCCACCAAGACTCTGCTTTCCCTTTCCTGCGCTCACAGTCTTCTCAGGCATGAGACCCTTCTGGTCCTTTCTTGCTAACCTTGCTACCTATTTATTCATTTTTAAAATTCATTCTTTTATTTATTTATTTTTAAAGGAGTGCGGAGCAGGCAGGCGGGACGCCGGCGGGGCGCAGGGGTGCGGGCACCGCGCCCGCCCTGCACAGCCCGGGCTTCCGCTTCCCAGCAGGGCGCTCGGTGTGCGCGGGGCGCCGGGAACAGCTATTAAGTCGGCTTCTGCCATCTGCCAGGACAGAACGCTGGCTGCATCCTGAAAGCTCAATTTCACAAGAGCCTCACTTAGTCTGAATGTTAATCATTTTTGGATCAGCAAACATATGCCTGCCAGCCTGCTCCCCAGACAAAGCTCCGAAGCATAATCATACCGTGGACTCCAAAATGATTGGTTTTTCCCACCTGGACTGCACATTTCTCTCCCACCAGCGTCTTGAAAGAAAGTAGCTGCTGACTGCTCCAGTTTAATCTCCTGGTTAAGGGACGTCTTCAAACAGCTCCTCCCACGCGTGGCTTTTCCGCCGGGCAGCGCCCGCTCACAGCGGTGCACGCGCGCGACTCCCCCGTCCGGGGTCCCGAACCCCGAGCCTGCGGCCTGGGTGCTGGTCCTGCCCTGGGCCGTCCCCTCCCTCAGCCACCTCAGCCACACTCCCCCGGCAGCTCCCCCGCCGCCACGGAGACAGCATCATTTTTCAACACACCCGCCAGCCCTGTCTTCTTACTTTCATCTAATAATTTCAAGATAAGGAGAGAAAATCCAGTTCTTTTTTGGTGAACTTCTGTCTCCGGAGCTCGAGACGTTGTCCCGCTCTCCCCCGAACATGTCTCAGTGATAACACTCACTGCACCAGGGCCAAAATGATTTTCTGCCACTTTCAATTCTAGTTCAATAAAAGAATAAGAGCTTTGTTTCTAACCTCTGTCATTTTTAATACCATAAAATGATTTTTAAAATGTAAAATTGAGTTCCATTTCCTACTGGACTACCAATCTCATATTAGCTTTCCTTTTATCAAATTTATGAGAAAAGTCAGAAATTGCTTTTCTTTAAAAAAAAAAAAAAAAAAAGAATCAAAATTTCAGGCTCTCCTTGGCAGAATGTTCGAATTGAATTTCAGCCTTCAATAATTGCTGGCCCAGAAGTTCTCAAGAAATATAAAAGTTAGCTACTTCCTGTTAGTTATATCAGAAATAACAAACTGTCATATTATCCCTGAGGTCAGTCATCCAAAAATACCACGCTTATTCTTAGGAAACTGTCATTTGAAAAGCCCACAAGTATGTATTAGTACGTTTTCACAAGGGCAAGTCTCTAGTTGTCTCAAACCACAGTGAACCAAGTCTACGGTTTCTAAGTTGCAAAATGAAGCCAACCACGGATTTTTCTTGCAACATCATATTATGAAAATTTGAAACATGCACAAAGTTTGAAAGAATATCCACCCCTACCCACGAGCTAGCTCCACCTTCATATTCTGTTACAGTTAGTTTTCATCTATCTGCCCCCATGCCCGTGCATGTCATTTTGGGGAGGGAGCTACAAGCCATACTACACACGTAGTACACACCATCCTAAAACGCTTCCAGGCATAACAATTGGCTTCGCTATTTGCTTAGGGTATCTTGGGGGGGAGAAGGTTGTCCTTTTGAGACAGGGCCTTGCTATGCAGCCCAGGACGATCTCGAACTCACAGCGACCCTCCTGCCTCAACCTCCTCAGTGCTGGGATTACAGGCGTTCACCACCAAGTCCAGCTCTATCAATAATATTTTGAGGGCCGGGGAGATGGTTCAGTGGAATAAGCGCTTCCCTGGCAAGCGCAAGGGCCTGAGTTCAATCCCTGGTTCCGCAAAAAAAAAAAAAAAAAAAAAAATTAATCCAATAATATTTTGAAAGGCATCACTTCATTTTTTTTCTTAAGTTCTTGGCTAAGTAAACTAAGTAACTAGTTAGAAATTCTAAATGCAAATCCTTTATGAATTCTTTTCTCTCCCCCCCACCTTGGTCTGTATTTACAGTTCACGATATCTCCATTCAAGTGTGGAGCTGGTTTGTGTGCACAGCTTGATCCCTTTCTCTCTCCCGCGCTCCATCTCCCTTCCCAGCTGACAAGGATCCACCTCCCTACTTCCTTTTTTTAAAAAATGTGTTCAGGACAGGCTCCACAGGGTCTCACTACACAGAGCGGACTAGTAATGACCCTGCTCTGTTCAGCCCCAAGCCCTGGGATTACAGGCGTGTGAACTGCATCCAGTCTCAGCGCGCCCGGGGCGCGGCCAGCACAGCAGGCCCGGGATTGAACCCTGGTCCCTGCACCTGCCTAAGCAGGCACTTTAGTCCACTGAGCTATCTGGCCGGCTCCCCTATTATTCTTCATTTTGCTATTTATTTATACTTCAGGCTCCTCATATTAAAAAAAAAAAAAAAAAAAAGCGATATTGGAGCTTGTGTGTCTGTTTTATTTCCCCTCACACTGCAGCCTCAAAGTGCATCCCTTTTCCTACAGGCGACTTGAGTGTTTCCTTCTTGACAGCAGAGCAGTCCTCCGCTGTGTGTCATGCCACCTCTTCTTTCTCCACTCCTCTGTTGGTGGAAATGTCTTCTGCACCAGTTCTCCCCGCAGCAAAAAGAGCAGAGGCAGTGGCGCAAGGTCCTGATTTGCAAAGCATAAGAGCACCTCGTGGCTATAGCAGAATTCACATGCAAGAGCCGTTCATTAATATAATTTAGAGAAATTGCTAACCAGAAATCGTTAGGTTTTCTGTAATTTATAATGAGAACTTCAGCCGGTCGTGGTGGCACACACCTGTAATCCCAGCACTAAGGAGGCTGAGGCAGGAGGATCTCAGTGAGTTCCAGCCCAGCCTGGGCTACATAGCAAAGCCCTGCCCTCCCCCCCAGAAAAAAGAAAGAAAAGAGAAAGAGAACTTTAGCAGCTCGCCAATGCAAGAGGGATCTTGAGTTTGTGCTTTTACATTTAATCGTCATACATTTTCCACTGGTGACATGGTGTCCACGGAACTATTGGAGGGTGGACTGTTTATGACTGGGTCACTCCAGCTATGGACCTTTTTGGCGGTAGTGGGGGAGGTTAGACAAGACCTCACCGTGTAGCCTGGCTCGCCTCAAACTCACAGCGATTCTCCTGCCTCAGCCTCCCAAGCGCAGAGATTACAGGTGTGTGCATCGCACCCTGCTCCACTGGGGATTCTGTAGCAACAGAGCACTGGATCGGCCTGGAGCTTCCTGACTCTGTGGCGCCGGGGGAGCCACTGGTCTGCAAAGCTCCTACTATGGTCTGGTCGCAGCCAGGGCCAGCAGAGCGGCTGCTCCTCCCTGCCCGTGTTGTCTGGCTCCCTAGATACTTTAGCCAAAGGCTAAGATCTTCCCGAGCAGGTCAGCGCTTGGTCTGTAGCAGTCCTAATGGCAGGGTGGTGGCTACATCTTGGGTAAATCAAAAACTAAAACCCCAGGCGGCTCACTTGCGTCTTCCATGCAGGGGGCTACAGATGGCTCTGCCACCGGGGGACATGCCTGGGGGCTGATCTCCTGGCTTCTTGCACCACGAGCAGGAGGCGGAGGCCTGGGGGCATCAAGAGGACAAACACCTGCCGGGTGTGACGATGAAAGCCCACGTCAGCTCGGCGATGGAACAGAGTCCCACAGAAACGCAGCGGCGGGCTTTTCCCACGCAGTCACAGCGACACCAGAGAAGACATCAAGCAGAGGCTTCGAGGTTGGGCAGGGCACGTCCACCTTTTTAATTCTCTCTCTCCTCTATTTCCACATTGGGTTTTTCCTATAGTGATATTTACATTTTTGTAATACTTGTTTGAAAAAAAAGTGCAGGTGGAGTGGGGGGCAGCCTAAAAAGGCAGAAGAGCTTCACTGGGGGCCTGAGTGGCTCTGGGAGGTCACAGAAATGACGTCAGGGCAAAGGCTCGGCTGCGGAGAGAGGGGCGCGGGCAGCACAGTGGCCCGGGTTGCCACAGACGAGACCAGGCCGGCTCAGGTCCAGCAGACTGAGGCAGAAGGAGCCTGGGAGTTCCAGGCCAACCTGAGCTATGAAATGAGTTTATGATCAAGCTAGATGTCATACTACCCTGTCTCAAAAATAAGTAAATAAATAAACAAAACAAAAAAATTCTGGGGACTGGAGAGATGGCTCAGCGATCTAAAGCACCTACTTAGAACAAGCTTAGCAAAGCACAGGGACCGCGGTTCAATCCCCCAGCACCACATGCCACTCAGCCCCGCCCCCTGGTGGGCTGAGCTGGCCACACACACACACACACACACACACACACACATAAATAAAATTTTAAAAAAACAAAAAAATTCTGAAGAGTTAGTTCTCTCACGGTCACAGGCCCTCTCATCTAAGTCACGCGTCAACCCTCCTTTTCACTCTTGCTAGACCCTGTTTAAGGGGCGCCTGTGGGAGGCGTAGTTCTGGGGACAACTGCATGTGATCTAGCACTTTGCAAACAACCAGAAGGCACTCTTAAAAGAAATCTTCCTGGGCTGGGGAGATGGCTCAGGGGCATAAGTGCCTCCCTGGCAAATGCAAGGTCCCAAGTTTAATTCCCAGTACCACAAAAGAAAAAAGAATTTTCCTGAAATTCCGTCTAAAATCTGAAAGTGATAAAATTAAAATATCAGGGGCCAGGGAGATGGCTCAGTAGAATAAGTGCTTGTCTGGCCAGCACAAGGGCCTGAGTTCAATTCCTGATACCACACACACACACAAATCATAACCACAGTTTAACAATCAGGCATTTTTCTGAGTCACCAAGGATTCTGCCTGGTTTTTGTATTACACAGAAAAATTATTATGTAAGAAAAGAATGTCAACTTTTCAATCGAATGTTTTAAAGTTTCTTCATTCAAACTTTTTAAAAAGTCTACCTATGTCTTCCCTGGCAAGCACAGGGTCCTGAGTTCAATCCCTGGTACCGCAAAAAAAAAAAAAAAGTCCACCTATGACTTAGCATGAAATATTACATACATCAGAATATCTATAAAAAATATCTTATGACATGGCCAAAAGAGAAATTTCTATCCACGAATGCTACCATAATATATGGAGTAAAAGAAAAAAAAAAGATCAGTTAAGCCTGGAGCCTGTACCAAATTCAAAATACCCTCACAAGTGAAAGAATAAGCAAAATACCCATCATAAAACTAATAAGCGGGTTACACATTTCAAAGCTGCTCTGAAAAGCAGAGGGGATCCTTGCTATAAAGGGATCCACAAATGGATCCTCTTCCTTTCCGGGCCTTCAAAGTTAAGCCACAGAACCAATGGTAGCTAATAAGACCAACCAACACAGGAGGCTGAGGCAGGAGCCTCAAGGGAATTTGAGGCCAGCCTCGGCTACGCAGTGAGTTCAAAGCCAGCCTGAAATACATACCGAGACCCCATCTCAAATAAAAGAAGAAAAAGACCAACAAATGCAATCCCTTTCTCGGAGAGAGGCAGATTTACAAAACAATATTTAACACAGTTGGGCACTACAGAAAGCTAGTATAGAGGTTGGGGGAGAGAATTTAGCAGAACTAGTGCCTCCCTGGCAAGTTCAGGGTCATGAGTTTGAGCCCCGGTACCCCCCCAAAATTTTTTTTTTCTTGGATGAGAGGGAGAGATGAGACTGCAAATGAAAGAAATGAATTCTTAACCTTCAAAATGTGGTCAAATTATCAGGCATGGGGCACACGCCTGGAATCCCAGGAGGATCGTTGAGAGTTCAAGACCAGTCTGGGCTACAAAGTGAGCTCAAGGCCCGCCTGAACTGCATAGTGAGATCCTGTCTCAAAAAAAAAAAAAAAAAAAAAAGTCAAATTATTTAAGTTATGACTTTTGAGCTTTTTAGAATCATTTAAACCTGAATGGGTTGTCCTGTCTTTCCAACTCCTCTTGTACCTGCCTGGGTGCTAAAACTCCGTTAAGTGGAAACATTAAAGAAGAGAAATATGTTACAAGCAAATCTCTGAATTTAGAAGTAATGCAAATGTACCAAGAGCCCACTGAACATTATTAGTTTTCTTAATGGTACATTAATTTAAGTGTGTTTTATTTGGAGCATTTTTTAAATAGTTTTTTGGGTTTTTTAAATGTAATTAGTACAGGGTCTCACTACACAGATTGGACTCACAGTGATTCTCCTGTTTTCAGCCTCCCAAGCACTGGGATTACAGGTGTGCACCACCACGCCCAGTCTCAGTGTCTCAGAGTGCTCCAGGAATGGGGACAGCATGGCAAGCTGGGGATCAAACATGGTCCCTGCAGCTTTAATCTGCTGAGCTATCTGGCCAGCCCTTCAATACCTACTTCTTAGGAAAAGTAAAATTATAAAATTAAAGATGATAATATTTACAATCTCCTAGATTTGGTTTTCTTGTGTGTCTGTTTTGTTTGTTTCCTTGGTTGGTTGGTTTTGAGACAGGATCAGGGGCCAGGGAGATAGCTCAGTAGAATAAGCACTTGCCTGGCAAGCGCAGGGTTCTGAGTTCAATCCCCAGTTCCGCAAAAAAAAA
>NW_004524632.1:7172602-7176284 GCF_000260255.1 Octodon degus | reverse complement strand
ATTCCCAGCCAAAGTATAGTTCTAAATAGGTTCTCAGCCTCTAAAATTTGCACAGCCCCTAAAATAGTATCACTTTGATAAGACTAAAGATAAAACTAAAATGACTTTTAAAAATTACTTTCACCTGCCTTAGCCCGAGATCGTTAACTATCTGGTCTGACGATATCCAAATTTTTCGCACCCCACTTTTTGGAAGAAACTCGCTGTCTCAGTTACTCTTCTCTCACTGCTGGGACTAATACCTGACACTCAAAATGAAAGAAGGAAAGGTTTATTCAGCTCACGGTTACTGGAGGTTTCAGTCCATACTCAACTGGCTCCAAGGCAGAGCGGCACAGGGAGGAGGGCAGCAGTTCAGGGCAGCAGAAGGCAGCAAAACAGCAAGAGTAAAGTGGGAGGCGCAGCGGCAACAACAGCGGCTGCAGAGGGAAGTCTGTCCCCCTTAAACGGCATTCAAGCTACCTGCCCCAGGCTGGGTACAGCACTCACACCCATAATCCCAGCAGCACCCACACCCGTAATCCCAGTGGATCATGAGTTAATCACAAACTCTAGAAGTCCGCCGCATGACTGTATGAGGCTTTGCAGGGACAATTAGACACAAACCGTAACACTCACGATGCAAGCGTGGCCGGCATTTTCCAAGTTTTTGGCACTTTCAAACTACCTGGTGGCAGTGGACAGAAACACATACTGCTGACAGCCATGAAGGGGACAGTGGGGTGACACAGCTGACAGAGAGGAAAGCCAGGGTGACATTAGGGGGGAGCAACGGGGGCCGCTTGTCAGGCGGTTCCCAGCAGCTCGCCAGCTCGCCGGAACGGAAGTCTCCGCGGCCCGCCTTCCTGCGCCTTCCTGCGCCTCATTTCTGGCTCCTCATTTCCTCAGCGGGCTGATAATTACAAAATTCTAAATAAAGTGTCATCTCCAATCAGTGGACAGAGAGCGTCCATCAACAGCAGAGAGGTTTCCTAAAGGCCTGCTAATTACTTCCTGAGTGTCTGCCCCGCAAACCTCAGAGAATGAACACCCTCTGGGAACAAGGAACCCTCGCTCCTCCGTGAGAGATGCAGAGAGAGTGTGTGTGTGTGTGTGAGAGTGTGTGTGTGAGTGAGAGTGTGTGAGTGTGTGTGTGTGTGTGTTGTGTGTGTGAGTGTGAGAGTATGTATGAGTGTGAATGTGTGAGAGTGTGTGTGAGAGTGTGTGAGTGTGTGTGTGTGAGTGTGTGTTTGTGAGAGGTGAGAGTGAGAGTGTGTGTGTGTGAGTGAGAGTGTGTGAGTGTGTGTGTGTTGTGTGTGTGTGTGAGAGTGTATATGAGAGTGTGAATGTGAGTGTGTGAGAGTGTGTGAGTGTGTGTGTGTTTGTGAGAGTGTGTATGTGAGAGGTGAGAGTGAGAGTGAGTGTGTGTGTATGAGTGTGTGTGTGTTTGTGAGAGTGTGTGTGAGTGCACACATGCACACATTTCAGACTTAACAAGTGTTATCTAACACAGCGATCTGTGTCTCTTCCCCAACCTGATACAAAGAAAGAAGAACTCCTGCTTATTGTATCTTTGTTGTTTTGGCGGTCACTGTCACAGATTCACCAGCAGACCCACTGCAGCCGCCATGACACTCAGGGCCTCTCTCTCCATGTAATGCAGCTGGCAACAGCCCTACCTCTGTCCCCCTCACTAGCCTTGCAGTGTCCTGAGGACAAAGGCCAACTTGGGAAAATAACAGTTCTGTGTGTTACCAACAAGGCCTCCAGGCCTCTGCTAGGGAGGCGCCTTTGGTCCAGGACTGTCACCAGCACTGCCAGCCTGGCACCCCGGAGATCCTCTGGCCTTGGCACTTGCGGAGAGCTCCCCTGCTCTGTACTCTTGCTCCGACTGCAGGCTGAGCCAGGCCGGGCAGCCCCGGCCTCAGAGCCGGGTGGAAGCGACGCTCAACCAGCCAGCAGCAAAGATGAAGTGAAACCCAGCAGGGCAGCCCGGGAGGGTCTCCCTCACCCCCAGGGGCACAGGCTGTTCCCTTCCAGGGGATAAAATTCCCCATGTCTCTGGGGCTTTGAGAAGCTTTTAAATTGTTAAATTTATTTCTTTCTTTCTTTGGTACAGCTCAGACTGTACGCCAGGCAGCTCAGGCTCGTAGTGGTTCTTCTTCTCAGCCTCCCCAGCGCTCGCTGGCATCGTAGGCACGAGCCCCCATGCCCAGTCTCGGTGGCTGGCTCAGTGCACCTCAGGTTCAGGGGTTTGCATGGCATGTGGTACCGGGGATCGAACCCAGGTCCCTGTGCTTGCCAGGCAGGCACTCAGACTGCCCAGCTATCTCCCCAGCCCTCCACGAAGCTTGTACATGCCGGAGCTAGAACAGGTTGGTGGCACAATGAAGCAGGCCACCACTGTGCGGGTGCTGGGAGGACACGGTTCAAGCACAGCGGCTGAGCGACTCTCTCGTGCCCAACTCCAGTTGCCACATTTCAAGTGCAAGGTGGTCAGGGCATATATTTTTTTTTCAGGGCATCTTTTGTAAAGAAATATTTTTATTTCCTCTCCCCGGCGAGGGGGCACACACCTACCAGACACTCACCTTCTACCATATTAAAATTAGAGCGAGGCACATACACAGAAAAGCTTTGTGCATGCGATAATCTGACTCAGTCCCAGACTAACATATTCCAATCTGATCAAAGTATCTAGTGGAAAAGTCTGCTTTGGGTTTTCTCTTACGGAAGGGGAAGGGAAAGTAAAACTGGTACCAAAAACAGTCTGTCTCATCTATGCTACTGGCTTCCTCAGCTCACTGACAAGAAAGCTGCGTGTTAATCTAATAGGCACTGACGCTTCATTAATCTAGGCAGCGGCTTCTTTGTAGCTGGGTAGCTACTCTGAAGACAGCAGTATACCACCGATTAACTATTGTTATTTTCCTGTTATTTTGTTTAAAAGTTTTGTACAGCTGGCCAAATAGCTCAGTGGGTTAAAGCGCCTGTTTAGGCAGATGCAGGGGCCCGAAGTTCGATCCCCGGGCCTGCCTTGCTGGCGCTGCCCCAGGAAGGGGGTGAGCTGAGACAGCAATTGAGACTGGGTGTGGTGGCGCGTACCTATAATCCCAGCACTTGGGAGGCTGTAAAAACAGTCCAATCTACGCAGTGAGACCTTGTACACCCTGTCCTAAATTTATATTTATTTTTATTTTTTGGCAGAACCAGGAATTGAACTCAGATCCTTGTGCTTGCCAGGGAAGCACTTATTCTACTGAGCCATCTCCCGGGCCCCTGTCCTAAATTTGAAAAAGAAAATTTTTTATTTTCTTATAAAGTAAAAAGAAAAAATATAATAAAAATGATATCATGCTGCCTACCCCCTTCCCGTTAGTCATCTGGCCAAACATAAATGCTTAGATTTCACCTTTTTTTGTTCTTAAATGCAAAAGTGTCCAATAGGGGCCAGCGAGATAGCTCTGTGGTCTAAGTGCCTGCCTGGACAGCCCGAGGCCACATGCCTCACCGGCCCTGCCCCCAGTGCACTGAGCCGGCCACCAAAACGGCGCGGTGGTGTACGCCTGTATTCCCACCGCTGCGGAAAATGAAACAGGAGGATCACTATGAGTCTGAGCTGTGTAGTGAGACCCTGTACCAAATACATATTTTTTAAAGTGTTTAATAAAGGTCAACACAGAATTCCAAAGCTAAAAGCAGA